>NW_016690244.1:18806-403231 GCF_001604755.1 Lepidothrix coronata
CTCTTAAAAAGAATCAAAGGAAGAGTGAATGCAGCTCTGAGAGAAGGTAGAGTGGGAAGAGGGCTGGAAGTCCTACTGAAACCAGCTCCCTTTTCCCAAACCATGGTGGTTTCAGTTAAAAGATTAGGGCTTGGACAGGCTCCTGCAGTTGGAATAATTATTACTGGGTTACTCTGAGGGAAAGCAAAAACCCACCAGGGAGAGGCTTGATTTTGGAGGCCTGACAGAAGCAATAGCTTTGCAAGTTCTCTCATTCCTAATCCAAGACCATATGGAGCTCAAGTACCAGGTGGGTGGGTATATTAATTGAGGGAATGTGCAGCTTGTCCTACTCTAAATCTACTTATTCTTCGTAAGTGATCATTACTATAGAAAACAGCAAGAAACATAGAGATGCTGAGAAACAACCTCCACCTCTATGTAAAAAATAACAGTGTCTAGGAATTGAGATTCCACCTTTCTACTAAGCTCAGAACAGAAGGTAGAAGCCTGGTATCTCTTCTCTGGAGAAGATGAGGTCATCTACTCAGTAAGTAAAAACATGTAAAATAATGCACTATAATCTTCCCATTCATTCTCCATCTCTTGCCTTAGCAGCATTTTGCTAAGCTTTATTTTAGCAGGCCTAAAACATACAAAAAATGAGATTACTTTACCATCTTCATCTTGAATTCAATCATAGTTGTATTTCTGGAAGAATTCAGAGACATGCACAGTTTTCATTGAAGTATTTTGGTTCCTAAGTTCTCTTGAGAGGCATGGAAAAGAAGTATTACCATGGTGCTAGCAAAAATGCTATAACGGAAAAGCACTATAATTCTATTAGTTTAGAATGGCTGTTGCCATATTTTGCCCCAAGTGTAGCATGTAATGTAGCATAGATACCTGCTCAGTGTAATATGTAGTGCTGGTACAGTTCCAACAGTCATATTTCAGTAAATGCCAAATTAAATGTGATTTGCCTGACATACAAGAGGAAAGCATCCTCTGAGTGTGATTATGGGCTTCATGTTGTGATATTTATGCTAACAGTGTCTGCAAAAGAAGCAGTTCCTTCCCCTAGAAAACCTGACCTGTCAGGAATCGCAGGAGGTGCTTTGGAGGCTAGCTTGAAAAATCTCTCTGTAGGACCTGCCAAGGAAGAGTCCTACTTTAGTCAAAACTCTAGGTTTTCAAGTGACCTTCAAGTGCTGTAGCAGAGTGGCAGTGTTACCCCATGTGCATAAATCTTTGCAGAGGGATGTGTTTCAGTAAAAGCTCTTGCTTGACTTCTCAAAAGTATAGAAAGTCATAGCATAGCTATGCATAGCATAGCATAGCATTGCTATACTTTTTTTTAGTTACCTGGTCAGCTAAAACCCAATAACACTAAAATTGAAAACCTAATTATGACCCAAATGCAATGAATGGTAGTATGGAAACACCTACAGATCATTCCTGATGTGCTCAGACCCATGGCTATGAACTCCTGGAACAAATTAGAAACTGGCACTACCTTAATAGCTGGGTATCTCATTTCTTTAGGATACATCCGAATGAGCAAAACATGAACAAACAAGCAATGGATGAAACCGATAAGTGGCTAATTCCAACATGCAGGAACCTCCTGCTTATTAATTTATCCACCCTAGTCAGTCCTCTGACTACAGGAAAAACAATCCACCAAATCTATACTTGTGTACCAGGGCATTAAACAAATTATAATACACAGAGACAGGCTGAACCACTTGCGTGTTGTTTTTAAATTATCTTTATGAAAACGAGAACTTGGGGAGGAGCTGGGGATGATTAGAAACTGATGATGGCATACACTGCAGGCTTTTCCTTCTTCCAAACATATCCTTTAATTTCTTTAAATTCCCTAGGTCTTCAGACACAGAAAGAGTAGTTTCTCATTCCTTCTAAAGACTTTTATAAAGCTGGCACTTAGACTTTTAGCACTGTGAAGAGGAAATAAATGTTTGAGGAAATCTTACCTGTTTAAAACACTTTTTAATGGTCCAATGATTTTTTAAAAACAACAATTTGAATTATGCCATAAATATCATTACAAACCAGAATTAAAGTAATCTTACACCCTGACTGTAGAATTCCTGAAACAACACAATAATAACCTGAAGGGAGGAAATTCTCTAGAAAAAAAATGTGTATTTATTGTTCATTATAACACCGTATTTCATCATTCAACATTGAAAATTTCCATTAATAATATAGCATTCATTGGTTTTATAACAATTACAGTTCAAAATCTTCTTTTTGGAACTTTAATTGATCCTCCAAATGAGCTTTATTAATCATTGACGGAAAACTGGCAAAATCCTACCCCGTACTTTGGCAACATTTCAAAATGTCCAATTAGGTCAAATCAAGAAAGCCCCAGAAACCAATTACAGCAGCACTTCTAAGCCAAAAAATCTCATTGTACTCTGAAAAAACTGCAACTTTATAGGAAAAAAACCCAAACAAAAATCCTCAATCCTGATCTGGTTATGCACCTGAAATACCACCTCCATAGAAACATGCCAAATAGTCACTCCTTGAACTACATCAATTAATGATATTTGTTCAGAGATTTTATTTATCAGTGCCATAAATGTCACCAAGCAGTTCACCACAAGGAACAGTGCCAGCCAGTTCCTTAATCTGTCAAGCAAACACTTGCTCCCCTTCAGCATTTTTCTGTACATCTCATCTGCAGTGCTGTAATTGCACATGTATACAAAGTCTTCACCTTTTTTATGAGTTTCATATGTTCTGTATCTCACCTCCATGTTTGTACATTAACAACTATGTTGACAATGAGATAAAAATAATCTTGGCGGCAAGAACAATAGCGACCTTTATCTAACTTCTCAAGAATGTGATCTTTGCTTCTGCAGTACTTCTGCACGTACAGCCCTATGGTGCTGGTGGGCTGTTTGAGGTGTATTTTGCTGCCAATCCTAATCCCACCACCCACAGTCAAGAATTAATTAGGACTTGAAGATGCCAGAGGGAGGCAAAACAAACAAAAATAGCATTTTAATTAACTACAAACAATAATTAAGATTCTGCATTATGTTTAGCATCTGCACATTTCTGGACTTACTGCAGTGACTCTGAATCTGATGAGATCATCCATCTAAATCCCAGAGGACTGAACAGATCTGAGATCCTAAGTACATTTCCTATTATATCTTAAAACAGTAAATAATTCATGCATTCTTATTGTGAAGACCAGTAATTAAAAGTTTTTTAAAATGTCACTGTAAATGAACCGAATCCATATATCCTGCCCAGACTAAAGGAGAACAAAATGTACAGCCATATAGTAAGTAGATTTGAGTTTCCAATTCCAAATGTATACCTGTTCTGCCATTTCATAACACAATGGTCCCCACTTCACCATACTTAGTTATTTAGTTGGTTAGGTTTTTATTTATTCACTTACTTATTTACAGTTCACTTTTACTTTTTTACTAGCTTTTTTTTATTAAACCTGTCATTATCCTAACAAACTTAGGAAGGCAGCATTATATGACATATTTTTGCCAAAGTCACAAAAGTTATTTGCAACATTTTCCACTCCAGTGCTCTTTTGAGACACAGAACCCTCCAAATCTCTTCCTATCTATTTTAGTTACTCAGTTTTCTCTGCCATTTGATCTTCAGCTGGCTAGTTTACAAACTGGATCTTGGCAGTTCATCTCAACACAAAGTATTACATTCCCTCAACTCGTGCTTGACACAGTTATATATCCTTCAGAAGTCAAACCCTCTTAACAAAAACTCCTTATCTTCACCAGGAGGACAGGTAAAGTTCCTCAAGTTTACTTTACCATGATCTTGATCAAGGGTAACCACCAGGACCTAGCCATACAGAAGTAAGTCAAGGGTTCTCTTGCGCCTGTCTCTAGAAACCTAAAGGAAAACATCTGTCTGAAGTAACCACATGGCTTTAGCGTTCTATCATTTTCCAAAAACAGCTAGACCAAACCTCTTAACATACATTAACTACAGCTAAAACCTTAGTTCACCAAAGATAATGGAACTCATAGTAACATTTATATAATGCAGCCCCAACATCTCATTTGAATTTTAGCCACTATATGGCAGACAAGTGCAACATTTTAGCTAATACATTGACAGCTTCGTGTGGATCCTTTTCTTCCTCCCCTTATTTGTTTATTAGCCCATTAATATAAAAACCAAGAAATGTTTGGAAGATCCTGCACATCTCTAGCCCTCTTTCAGATTGAGTTTCATAGGTCCCTCAGGTTTCATAGGTTCCATGTATTCTCCCTTACATTTTGCTAAACTAGTAGATACAGAAGATTAACTGATTCATAATGATATTGTTGTTTTCACCTCCACAGCAAATTTTTGAAATGCAAATAGAAAAATAGTAACAGAAGTATTAAGAACTTCATAAAAGCAGTAAAAACAGACTGGTCTGTATTTAGAAAGCTGAGGTCAGACCTAAGTGTAAAGTTTATGTCAGGATGTAATGTAATGTAATGTTATGTCAGGATCCTGATGTAAGGATATCTTTTGTTAGAATGACTGACATTATTTATGACTGATTGCAAATGGGGCTGAATTGCTTTGTTGACTTGGAAAGGTCAGGAAGTTTACTGTTTTTCCTCTCATTTTATTTATGTCATGCCTTTTCTTTAGCTGTCTGTACTCTCATAACTGCACCACTTTGTTATATTTGTCCTTCTACAAAAGCTTTCCTTCCTTCTTATTAAATTTTTTTTTCTGTTATGGTGGCAAACACTCCATTAAAAGTTCTACATTTCCTCTGAGTGGATGAAGAAACCAGTAATTCCCCCCTTTCTTTACATGAAATGCTGTTTTGTCGTGGCCTAGAAAGCCCAGCTTGGTACAGAATAGCTATTAGGCTGCTGCCTGGTCTGCAGGACATCCTGTAACAGATCATACCTCATAGTCGTGTATGTGCTGCTGTACAAGAGTGGCTGAACCTCAGCTCTTATCACAGTTGCTCCTTCTAGTTGGTAATGCTTTCCAGGAAATTGCCTCACGATCTCGTTTTGATTTCAGGTGTACATAAAATCTGTATTTTCTATAAGCACCTTTGGCTTGCAGTGCTCCTTAACTTTCTTGGCCTTCCTTCTGACATCCCCCAGTTGGGGCAGATACATCATCCTATATCAGCTCTTTTCCTGCTTAGTCCTTATCCTTTTCCTGGAAATCCAGACCTTAGCACATTCAAGAATTTCTCAGGTTTATCCAGAGTATCTTCATTTGCCAAGAAAATAAAACAGTAAGGTCTCAGGGTCCGGGGTTCTAGTTTTAACTGCCATCCACATAGCAAAACAAGCTCATAGTTCCCTAGGACAGCAGCTTTGCATCCCTCCCTCCCAGAGGAAAGTCTCCAGAAATGCCCGTAGCAGTTCAGCTGCCTACTTATGCTCTGTTTCCCACTCTCTTTTCTTGATCCTTTTCCCCAACTTTTCTACTAGCTGCCTCACTTTTTGTGTCTTTCTCAGGCTGATCTCCAGATCGTGACAATTTGTGTAATGAAAATAAATGTAATTTATCTCCTGCATCTCTGGGTAATAC
The DNA here is from genome assembly GCF_001604755.1 of Lepidothrix coronata. Taxonomy (NCBI): domain Eukaryota; kingdom Metazoa; phylum Chordata; class Aves; order Passeriformes; family Pipridae; genus Lepidothrix; species Lepidothrix coronata. The sequence goes on from NW_016690244.1 coordinate 24,372, forward strand.
CATCCTACATCTTTTTTGTTTGATTCTCTTGAGCTGGTCAATTAACTCCACTATTACATTCTGAAAATGTTTGTGTTACCTGGAGCATTTCTTTTTAATAAGAGGTTTCCATCATTATGAAAAACATTTTTTTTGATTTCACTTTTTTCCCCTGCCTTTTTGCACAAAACTTTTCCATTTCAGTTTTTTCTATGAAAACAAAGCATTGCTGTATTGGCAGGTTCCCTTTCTTTCTTTCTGCTAGGCCTCATTTTTTAAGAGATTTCCTTTTTACATCTGAGACAATATGTCTTTCTTCATTTCCCTAATAAATCCTGATACCATATCCCTAGCCTTTTTTACTAACAATGCCTTCTCATTTATCCTGTTCAAGTTTTATCTCAGCTGCTCATATAAGTTTATATTAGAAGCTGTATATTTTTGGTCTATGTTTATTGATTCAATGAAAAAGACCAAGACTTTAAACTTTTGCAGCCCAACATGCTGTTGTGCTTTAAATTCTTAACCAAGTCTTACTCCTTTTGGCAATCTTGCTTGTGCAGATTGACTCTACTAACTTTTTTTTAATGATACGCAGTATCTTTCTCTTTTCCTTTGCCTCTGGTTTAGTGCTGCAGTCCCCTGCAATATTTTCTTTCAGGTCTAATTTCTGGGTAAAAAAATAATCTTTAACGAGTCTGTGAATTGATGATCCTTTATGTTCTGCAAGTGCTTTCTTTTCATTGAGGCTCTTTTTGCTTTTCACTGCCTCCTGATTTCTCCAGAGCACAACTGCTCCATACTGCGTGACCTAGGAGAGCATCCTCCTCTGATGGCAGTGGTCACCTCACAACATATGCCTTCAGGAGAGCCTCAATTTCCTCACCAGAACACTGCTTTTCTGGTCATATAGTCTGAGCACAACTTACAGGGACATTTTTTTTTTGCCCAGAGTTGCCTTCTCAGTCTAATAATAAAAAATTAATTTTAGTTCTTTATCACAGTTTTGGTAAGCAAGAGCTCATCCTGCCTTCCTTGCAACTGATGGTATTTTGCCACTGTTTTGGTGAGAGGAAGCTCTACCCTTTATGAAGGAAAGCTGTGCTACGACAGAGTCAGGACACGCACTCTCTTCTCCTCAGCTCTGCCACCTGTTGCTGCAGGACTTAAGCTACTCCGTATTCCTGTGCCTTGCATTTTTCACATGTGTATTCTGTGTTAGTTTGTTTACATCTCTCCCGCAGAAGTGTCCTGCAGTACACCCTATGAAACTCCCAAGTTTATTCCCATTAGGAATTGACTTCACTCGACTAGGAGGCCAGTAGCGTCCATTTTTAAAAAAATATTGGTTCGTGATCCTTCATAGTCAAAAGTACGATTCTCAGTGTTACTATATTTGCAGTGAGGTTCTTACAACATGTCTTAATTTGCCAGTTGGTCACAGAGTGCAGTCTGGAATGATAACGCACGGCCACTGCCATCTGTGGCCCGAACTCCCCAGCGTTTCCCAGCCATCTCCCATGCTGCCATCCCAGCTGAGCTCAGCGCTCCCGCACGCGCCGCGCAGGGAAAGTGGCTGAATTCCCTGGGGAGCAGCCTGGACCCTCCTGCGAGGTCTGCGCAGCTCCTAGGAGTGGGAGGAACTCTGCAGAAGCAGCAAACGCGTCGTAGCCCTTCCTGGAGCCTATATTCTTTCCGTGTAACCAGTAAATACGTCTGGCAAAACGTAGGGCCGGGGGCACTCGGTAGCTGACGCTGCCCTTGCATCTCCAGCCCAGCCCTCGCACGGCCAGCGCGGGGAGCCCGGGGCCACGAGGGGAGCCCGGGCACGGCTGGGAAGGGGAGGGAGCCTCGTTCCCCGGGCGGCGGCACACCAGGGCCTCCCCGCCCCGGCGGCAGGCCGGGCCCCGGGCTGCGGGGGCGGCCGGCGGCGCCGCTCCCGCTCGGACGCCTCTCCATCGTCGCCGGTGCGGGCCGCCCCAGCCCAGCACCGGAGAGCGGCCCCAGGCCCCGTCTGCGGAACCCTCGCTCGGGCTTCCCGCCCCACACGCCGGCACAGGGGCGCTCCCCCCGGCCCCGGCCCCTTGATCGGGGACCGGCGGGGACACCGTGCGAGGCGGCCGCCGGGGGAGCGGGGAGGGACGCGGGGAGTCTCACCTGCCACAGGAGAGCGCCGAGCGGGAGGCGCCGGGGCGGCTGCGGCGCTTCCTGCGGCGGGAGGCGGGAGCTGTCCCTGGGTGACCCCGCGGGGGGGCGGCGGGACGCGGGGCCGGGGGGGCCGGGCAGGCGGGCGGGCGGGCGGCTCGCCCTGCGGAGGGAGGCGGCCGGAGCGGGGCGGGCGCGGGGAGCGGCGGGGCCGAGCGGCGCGGTGGCGGCGGGCGCTGATGGCGCGGAGCGCTGGGCACAGCCGCGGGGACAGTGGAGGCTCTCGCAGCTCCTCACGCCTCTCCTGGGCTCTTCTGCCAGCTGGGCCGGGGATGGCACCCGCAGTTTCCCCGTCGCTCGGCGGAGAGAGGCCCCGCCGCTGGAACGCTTGCTTTCTGCACCGCTAAAACTGCCGGCGAGTGAACTGTGCTAATTCCAGCGAGCTGGAGAGGTGCAGGCAGTTCTGCGGTTCCTAGCGAAGTGCCAAGGCAGCGCTCAGGGCTATTGTCGCTCGGCGCCGAGCCCCGCTCCGCAGAGCCGCCCAGCAGGACAGCAGCGGGTTGCGTAAGAGCAGCCGCTGCGCCCGGGCTCGGCGGAGGTGGTTTGCAAACATCTCGTGGACACTGAGCACCGTGTTTCTTCGAGATTGCAAAGGAGTTTGTTTGTTGGTTTGTTTGGGGGTTTGTGGGTTTTTAGGGTTTTTTGAGGGGTGTATTTTTTTTTCCTTCACACCACCGTTCATCAGTGGCCAGGTGTGGAGGCTGATCTACGGGGCTACCAAAACACACACCCATTTGGCTTAAATGTCTTGCTTCTTTCTGTTTTCAGCTTCTCTACCAGCAATTTTTACATGTGATAAGGTATAGAAGGAAAGAAAAAGGTACAATGACGAAGCACAGTTTAGTTATCACAGTGCTGGCATTTCTAATGCTGCCTGCATTAGAAATATAGAAATAAGATAGGCACCTACATGACTCCTACAAGGGGATGCAATTAATTTGACTAGACAGCCTCATAATATCACAGCTGAGACAGGAGTGTGGTTCAAAGGCAGTAAAAGGATTAAAGCTCCAACCCAGTTAGCATTTAAGCTTCTTGAACATGGCTCCTCTATAACGTGATTCAGCTCTCAAAATGGGATAGCACGTACTGTGTCTCAGTGCTTTCTGCATCATGTTTCTGCTCAGTTTACATATAGATGTTGCTGCTGAATAACAATCCTACAAGGCCTACTGAGATCTTCAAGTAACAGAATAATTATTTAAGGATAGTATGCTGAAATGGGTTAAAAAATCTAACTTCTGTGCACAACACAATACCTACAAGTCTTCACTAAAATTACTCAAAAAAAACTATGACTTCTCATAATCCATATGAAACATGCTACGTCTTTAAATTAATTCAGTCACGTAGCTCAACAAATGACAGCAAAATGCGACAAACAAATTGGCCTGAGCAGGAAATAGTGCAGGTGAGCAAACAAGCTTCTCTATTCAGATCATCTAATACTTTGGCCCCAACTCCCGACAGCACACTGCAGAGGGCTGCTCTGTATTATGCTTGTGGATATATCAAATTAGGAACTCACTGTAATGATCAGTGATCTAGAGAAGTTTTAATGTATTCTAAAGACCTGAAGAAGGACCGCTCTTACTCTAGAGGGAAAAAAAAGCTATGTGCTCTAAAATATCTAGGGGCGATGAACTGAATTATATTTATTAATTTTTATACAAACTTAACATTTTTTCAGCTAGCGCAGATACACAAGGTGTGATTGAACCACCTTTGTCCCCTAAGTCTAGTTGCTCTATATAGAAGGAAGTCTGTAGACTAGGACTATAATAAACCAGGAAACAGATGCTGTTGCACACATTATTAATGACAGAAGGTGAGGAGACTGATGACAGTGAAATCAAAAAATCAATGACAAGGGAGCAAGGTGAATGCAAGTAAAGTCAAACTTCACCTTAATGTAGCAGGGCAAGGGAAGCGAGCTGGATGTTCATAGGGGTGTTGTAACCAGCAGCGCAGGAAAGGATGGTGACCAGCAGGAAAGAAGAGTGTTTTCAAGATCTTTCCTGAGATATATTTTAAGGATTTTGTTTTCTTGGGAATCCCCACAGTTCCATCCAACAGCAAAAAAAATGGATCTAACCTATAAAGGACTTTATTATTGATGCAGTTTCATTTTTTTCTGTGCTAAAGGACTAGATAGGAAGACACAACTGGCTGGAGCTGGGAAGAACTGAGAAACATGTTGAAGTAGACAAGGCCCAGTGTAATGAAAAACAATGTCTGGAGTAGGGTCTGAAACTTTGCTGTTCATGCTTCCTACTAGACTGTCACACTATTTTCTAGAATGATGACTTTTTTTTAAAGTATAGAAATAAAAATGGCCAGAATTGTGTTTCTGTATTTGCTTACAAAAAAGGCATATCTTCTCCCACAGACTTTGCTTTTAAAATCTTGAGTGGAATGAATCTACTGGAAAACTCCCAGCCATACAGTGCAACCAGATGAAGCAGCTGTTTGATGCATACAGCCACTATTTGAGTCTATTTGAGCCTCTACAGTATTTTTACCCTTCCATCCAGACAGCACATGGTAGCACTTGATTAGCTGTGTTGTACAAACTAGAAGGAATTCACATACGCTCTCAGTTCTCATGGCTTGGTTTTCATAAAACTCCATTTAAAAGATACTTATTTTCTGAGATTGTCCCTCAGTTTGGAAACAGCAGCCCAGAGCTCCCTCATGCTCCAGGAGCTCCTGCAGTGGGAGGGGGCAGGGAAGGTTGGCCTGAGCTGTCCTTGGTGGGGGCCACCAGGAGCACCTTAGCAGCAGCTGCATGGGCTCCACGCACAGCAAGTTTTATGATCTTCATGGTAGGGAGTCCTGTAAGCATTGCCCTTTACAGTGTTCAGCAGAAGATGTACTTTTAGCTCTCTCCTTTTGCACATACTTCTGTATATACTTTTACCCAGTACATTCTTCATTTTTATTACCAACATATATCTCAGATACATCTTTCTTTTTTTTTTTTTTTGGTTGATATCTGAAAGATACTGTTAAATTTTGGAAATCTTGTTAGAAATTCAATTATTTTAAAAAATACTATTTTTTCTAAGTTTAAGTTTTCCAAAGTCTTTTATCAGGCTTCTTAGATGACTGCCTATACTTTGGATAGACTTTCAGCTTTCTCATCCATCTGTCAAGTTGAAAATAACATGAGTTGAATATTCAGTTTGTTCTTTAAGTTGTAGATTTTCAAGGATTGAATCTTATTTAAGCGGATAAATGCAGCTGCTGCCTTGCCAATTTGTGACATGATTTCATTCTGGATATCCCCACTGGCTTGCATATTACTGCCAAGGTATTGAGACTGACTCATCTCTTGCACTCCTTTGCATTCTAAAGCAATACTTGAATTTTGGTTTTCTTGTTCGAACTATTATTTTTCATAATATTGTCATTAGCCCTGTGTTTACTATCGTATTCAGTAGTCTTTCAGCTCACCTTTTTGGATGGTTTTTTTTACATGTCTGAGTGGATGCTGAAGACCTAAGTCACTAGCTGAATAAAATTTCAGCATGTCGCTATTAAGCCATTTATTATCTAATAAGCTGGCTGCCTCACCATTTCTGATAGTAAATCAGTAGCAACCCCAAAACATTTAATAGTTCACACTGCCATTTTTTGTTGATGTGCATTCATATAAAGACTTTGGCATCTCTTTTTTTCAATACAATCTTGTTCAGTGTTAATCATCAAGCAGAATATTTTATCTCATTTCACTTACGCTTTATCTGTGCATGCTGCCCCTGGATATAAAGCTGTGTTCATATTAGCTACTTTCCCTCATATAACACATTGTATCAAGACACAACAAAATAAAACAGGATAGAGACTGTCAAATGCTTCTGTGAAATGTGTATGGTTTTGTATTAGTATTTTTTTGTCATTCAGTCTTCCTCTGATGATTGTTTTTAGGCTGTGCTGATACACACTCTGAGAAGTTAGAGTAACACCAGATTAGTAGAAAAATTATGCATGACAGAAACTGAACAGAGGGTAAATGCCCTCTGTACACTACCAAAAACAAAAAAAGCAGCCAGAGTTTATATGGAGAAAGAGGCATTTTGGCTTGCTTGGTCATGCACTGACCACTTGACTTGCTCACTACTGTGAGCACTACACAGTATATACTGGAGCTATGTGTAAACTATTTATCTCTAAACCAGCAATGATCCTCTGAGGGAAATATCTAGTAAAGTTAGTCTGGACGAAAGTTTCTGCCATGAGCTTTGCCTCAGGTAGCTCACCATATGAAAAGATTTATCCACCAAGAAGAAATAAAGGAACAGACAAATTCTGTGCAGATTAGTCAATGGACTCTCCTGGCATTGTTACTCAAAGAACATAGGCTTGAGAGTTGAAAAATTTCAGAAAGAGAATAGCCCTCAACTATGTAGTGGTTCTCATCCAGTGAAGGAAACATGGGCTGTCTTCACAGCTCCTGTCCTCACGCAGCTCTGTCTTGGCCATCCCTTCTCTCTCCAGCCCAGTAACTCCCTCTCACCTTTCTAGTTAACTCTCTCATTGTGTGATCCTTGATGAAATCTACAAGAAGTGGTATTAAGAGACTAACTAAGCCCCTAAGTGATCTTCTGGTTTTTGCATCTATAGGAAAGCATGGCTGGCCATGTGTTAAACTATGGATTTCAGATAGTAAAGAAATGTGGGTTGTTGATGTTTCTAGTAAGAGCATATAAAGCAATTTCATTACTTTGTTCTGACCCAAAGTGCATTGAAAATTTCCATTGCTATCATTCTGCCAGGGGACCCCATTGGCTTAGAATCAATATTAAACATGCAGTTGAAATGGCAACTTTATTCAAGATTTCTTCTGTAGTAATATGCTGTCATACGTGTTCTGAGTGGACATATGACAGACATCCACATACTGTCTCCTTTTAAGCAAAGTATATATAGATATATTTCTTAGAAATCCCTGCAGGAACAGTAAGGAGGAAAGCCTTTCAGCAGAAACTTATTCTATACTCCATGGTTTTGCTAGTGGGTAAGGAATCTACTTCCCTTAAGTGAAGGCATCATTTGTTCATTCCCCAATAGGGAACAGAATTCTCTGTAATGGGAAGAGAGAGAAAAAGCACAGCCACTCCTTGTGTTTGGTTCTATTTTCTGCCCATGTTAAATGACCCATGTAATGAGTAAAGAATTGTTTAGATCGAGTAGTACACAAGCATGTTGGGTCAATGACTACTCAGCTGCTAGCTGGAGTCTGAACTGACAATGATCAGAATTGGTGCTGTCATTTCACAACTTTTTTTAACCAATGCAGCTACAGAAATACTTTCTAGAACAGACAGATTTCTTTGCAACATGATGATTCACACCAAGACCTGAAAGATGCAGAGAGGCCCAGTGTGGTTTTTTTAAGAGCCCACATGTCTCTTGGTTTGGCCAATGGCAGCCCTACTGGTGAATATAAGAGTCTTACAATAGTCCTTCAAGATTATCTAAAAGAAATAAATAAATAAACAAACAAAACCCCCCAGAAAACAACCAACTATTGAGGCTTCTCAAGATGTACTTTTGAACAACCTAGTTTTACATGAATGTGGTTTTTTTATCCTGCCTCTCCTACTTACTGCACTGATTCACTGTGAGGTTTTAAATTACCTTGCAAATTCCACAGGGTAAGAGCTATAAGTGGGTTTGCAACACACCTAGCCCAGAAGAGACAAACCTAGGACCTATAAGCGGGTTTGCAACACACCTAGCCCAGCAGAGACAAACCTAGAACTGGAAAACAGCATTTTACAGAGAGCGAAAAAGAAATTATATAAAAAGAAAAAAAGTGAGAAATGTGACTACTCAGATCTTTCAAACTATGGCCATCCTGACTTTTGATTGAAGTCACAGTCCAGCAGCCTCTGTGTTTTGAAAGATGGGTTGTAAACAGACATCAGGGTGACACTACTCTTATTCAATGGGAATCTGTGTCTCATTAGGGGAAATACCACAGTGGTCTCAGTGTGAAAGAGAGTATCAGAAGAAAAGGCTTTGCTATACCACACCATGTCTGATCAGAATCTTCTGGTTCAGGTGACCTCTTACAAAGTGTCGTTTCTTGACAAATCTTACCTTTTTTTTTTGTTAATATTTTTATAGGCTACATGGACAATTAACAGATGTTTCCATGGCAATCATTGACAGCTTCTCATGGATGAAGATAGATTTAAGCATTCATAGACAAAGACTCCATTCTTCCTTTCTGGTTATAAAGTATTTTTAAGGCTAACCAAGGAGGATCATGTAGGAGTGTGCTCTATTACAGTAACAATATTACTGTGAGGATATTTAGGGAGGTCCAAGTTAAAAGTAGTCTATTAATAACTTAAACATCCATGTTAAAAACAGATTCAGTTGAGATCAGAGTGTATGCAAGTCAGTGAGTTTTCTTCTGTAGAGAGGGAAATGTCTTCCGTTCTTCTTTCCTCAACTGAAGCTGCAACCAGAATAAAGTCAAGGAAGGGCTCCCCTGCCCGGTTCTCACTGTACCCTGATGCCTGTTGGGACCAACCAAAATCTATGACAAGGTAACCCAGTAAGGGGGCAAAACCACATCAGCAAATTATGTTAGGGTAAGGGACACTGTGAAAATATAAATTTAATTGTCTCAGTTGTTTCAGAAAAGCCATAAACTGTTCATATTCTGGGATAGGAAGGCTGACACTGGTCTGACAAGAAAAACTGGCACCTCACAGGTAGTATCTTCTTGTCTGGGCCAAGATCAGTGCTCTACTGGGAAAGAGATCTGGGATGAGGAAAAAACCCCACCTCAACCCTCCAAAATAGGGTTAAATTTGAAGCCTCAAAGAAGACTAACAGTGTGAACCTTGGTACAGTTATGGATCGATTAAACTACTTTAAGAGTCAGTAATTTCATTTATTTCATTTCAGACAGACAACATGCAGTGAGACAATGCGCAAGTATACTTAGTTCTCACTCTTGAAGTGCCTTTGGAACAGTCCACAGGATATGTCTTGGAAATGGGAACTGTAGAAACAAACAAAGGAAAAGCATGTCAAGTTACTAAACAAGTGTCAGACAGAAAAAGCCTGCTTATTCCTCTTCCACAGGAAAGTCACTTGATAAGAGCAACCCTTTGTGAGGAGGAGAAAAGGAGGAACTGCTGTCACTCACTGCAAAGTGGAATTCTGATTGCCTAATGGAGGCTGTGCCTCCATTAGTACTTTTGCATGTGAACAACTGAATGAAGACAAGCAAACAGTGGGGAAGGGGGGTGAGGGAAGGGCAGACATAATAAACTATCCCAAACTCAGAATTTTAACTGAAGTGTCAATCATATCTATAAATTATTTGACTATTTATGTCTAAAAGTATAAGGTTAGTTTACCTTCTTGCCTTTCTAACCATCTTATTAACTTAGCTCTTTCTTTTTTTTTTTTTTCATTTCTTATAAATAAGAGATAATTTTTTGCAACTACCGTATGTTATAAATAGTCCTCTTTGAGCATCCAGCCAATATTCAGCATATAATCGGAAGGGAAGCATGAATTATTTCCGAACTTGTGGTATGGTGGGTTTTCCAGAACTAATGCATTTTTCACAATTCTGCAGGCTCTAGAAACATTCAGGAGAGGCATTTTGTCTCCCATGTCATGGGTGTGTTACACCTTTATGTACAATCAGTTCATGCTGGTTCCATAGGCACCAGCGTTTGCTGCTCAGGGAAGCTGAAGCAGTATAAATTTTCGTACAAGCAGCTTTGTGGTAGAGACTGGTGTTTCTAAAAACACTAATTTTGTTTATTCTTAAAAGTAACTTAAATGCAGATGAACCATGCCACATTTTTTAAAAATCAAATTTTTTTTTCTCTGTGAGAGAATGGCTTTTTATTAAGGTTGCAAAACTGGTGAAACCGCTTCTTCTTATAGGAACTGCATAGACTGCTGTGTAATCATGAGCACCCACCTGAAGCCTTACAACAAAAACTGAAGAGTCTTAGATTTGGTTGCACAGACTGTTTGGCTTCTCAGACCAGTTTGTTTCCTTGATCAAAGCTGAGTTTTAGAATTAAGCCTTTATATACATGTGTATATATTTATATTACTTAAAAAAAATCACATTAAACTCCCTAAAGTAAACTAAATATATATATATTTGTGTTTTTCATGAAAAGCAAATAAGTTTAATCTTCTTCCCAAAGCAGTTTACACAGTTTACAGGTGGGCTTCTGTATTGAGAGAGAGTTAATACTTTACCCTTCTAGAAATAGAAATGAATGGATGTTGCAGGAAATTTACCATGGAGCAGAATATTAACATCTACCAGCATGTTAAAATAAAACTGTGCATCTATGGTCCAGCATCCTTCCCATTTGTGTACTGGAAAGTTTTCCTTGAAAGCTAGATCTTCAAACCTGCATCACTGCTAGCCCATCTTACAGTAGGAGGTACTGTTGGTTCTTTTCAGGTGATGCCAAATAGCATCACGGTCAAGGGCAGTGGCACGAGTCTGAGCGCCAAGGGACTTAAGTAATTCTACTAGGACTGGTACCACCTTCCTCTGTGTTCTTATACAGGCTTTTAATTCCTTCTGTTTCTTGTTTTCGCTGAGAAAGGAAGTGAAACCATTTAAAAGCAACAACAAAAAAAGAAAAGACAATAAGTATACCTATTTAATAAATTTAGGTGCAACTTCAGTCTGGTGCTAAAATCTAATAAGCAGATAAATCAGTGAATTTAAAGAGCGAATGAATGCACTGCATTATCTACACAGCAAAGACCACAGAAACAATTAAAATTTCCTGAAATTCAAACCTACTCATAGCACAACATGGTGGTGAGGAACTGAGGTAAAGTCAGTTCTGGTATCTAGTACTTCGCCACACAATAATCAAACAAAGCCTTGTAAACAGTCTTATAAACTCTTCAAAACAAAATACACATAAATAGTCATAGAACATCTGAACAGGGTGGAAACAAAAGAAATTATGTAATAATTTCAACACATAATTTTCAAATTAGATCTGCATGACATGCTACTGTGGTTTTTTTCACGGTAATAAACAAAGGTTAATACTGACAGCAGATGCTTTTCCTTCATACTCAGAATAGTATTATAATACACTGCTGCTGCATTTTCAACTCATTGAGTATTACTGCAAAGACTGCTGTAGAGAAAAGAGAAAAAGTCAAAAAGTATAATATTATTTCTATGCTATGCCATTCTGGAGGCAGCTTTTATAGTCGTGACCAAGAATACAAACAATTTTGTAGTTTCCACCATCAATTCCTACAACTGATGTTTATTCTAAATAAATTATTCCTCAGTGTCTGTGTGTTTTCTTCTCAAGTGTGGGCTAAACAGAGGCATAGTGAAAAAAATAGCTACCACATTGACTGCAATGGGCTTGAATTTCACTGAAGTGATCTTAACCCAAGGATGCATCTCTCTCTGTAAAAGCACTGCTGAAATTCCAGTTCTTTCACTTAATGTTACAAGCAGAAGTGTAGTGGGTTAAATTTCAATCCCACTGAAGTTAGCAGCAATCCTTCTGCTAGCTTCACTTACGTGGACAAAACACAAACATATGGCTGAATTAGGAACAAAGGAAAATAAGGAGGAACAGAGGAAATGTTGTCACTGACGAAAAGCAGGGTGGGTGGGCAGTACCCAACCTTGTCAACACAGGTTTCCACTGTAATTTTCTGATGGCCTGGAAGAGCTGTTCCTTCTTCCACCCAAAGCAATGATTTGTACCTAACAGAGCTAGCAATTACTAGATGCCAACGTGTCAAGAGAGTAAGGAGATGAACACCTGAAGGATACTCAGGCATGTACTGAAGGCTGTGGGAGAGCATAAGAAGGTGAGGTGAAGAAAAACAAGACACTTCTTGCCTAGAATGAGACATTTCAAAAGGACAAAGCTCAGCTGATTTCCATGTTGCTGTATGTGCCTGCCGCAGCAATTGCATTATCCATAAATTTGCCCATATCTTTGACAGTTAGAAGAGGAGTAGCCTCTTCTTCTGCAGGCTTGTAAGACACATAACTATGCTAGAAGGAGTCCAGTTGGAGAAATGGATGGATAGTTTTTTAATATTGCTATTTTTAGATTCTATAAAAGCTGGGGCTTCTGGGAAGTCTGTTATTTCAAACAAAATGGTAGATTGCTTCTTTCTCTTGCATGCATAAAGCTGTGTCATGATGGAAAAATAAACACATGGTTGAGAGATTTCTTGAACTCCTGTATGGTGGTTAATTTTTCAACAGTTCTTTTAATGGCTTTGAGAGCGTTATACAGCAGAATCCACCAAGAGTCAACTCTCACTGTCAGTTCTTCATACCACTGTTGAAGAAAATCCAATCTGTCTTCCAGTGTTTTAATTTTTAACTATGTTATTTCCCCATCTCTCTCTGGTCAGCTTTTGAATGAATTGCAAATTTTGAATCTGGTTTTTGAAGCAGTCTACAAAAGAATGGCTTTTTTAGCCATCTTTGCCTAACTCTCCATCTGACTAACTTGCTAAATTCCTTTTCCCAACGGACATACAGAAATGACCCAATTTCAGTGGTGTGCTGACTGTATACTTAAGGACTGCACAAGTTTGCCACAAACAATGAACTGCCTCTTGATAACCCCTGGGATTTTTTTTATTGTGCTGGAATGAAGCCTTTTTTTTTTCTCTTCCAGAGCAATGGAAAGAAAAAAATGTAATTGAATTAGATTGGAAGACTTGATGTCTTAGGATTTAAAATCCAAAACCAGCTCAGTTACATGTGGTGAATCATTTTCGGTTTATGATAGGCTATGGAAGACAATAAAGTTCTCATACTGTTCCCAGTGGCCAGCTATTCATATCCCAGACCCACCAGTGTATCTGAATTACTAGCATGCTTTTTGGCAATCAGGGAAGAAAGACTGCAGGCTGAATGGGTGCCAAGATGGATGTATAGTCTGGGCCAGTTCTCCAGGAAAAGTCTGATCCAACCTTGCTGAGTGGACCAGACATTCAGCAGAGCAATTTGAGAAGCAATGAGGGGGTTAGGGGGAGACTGCCTGTGCCTTAGGAAGAGCTTCCCGTTGCTTTCAGAGGCAGGGCAGCTTCCCATAGGATCCTTCAGAAGTTTGGCCATTATTGCTGCAGCCTTGGTCCATGTGTGTTCATGTTGATTTGTTTGCCTGGAGGTTAGGGAGTTTATTTTTAACTCCCGTTAGCTCTGCATAAACCAGAAGTTTCTGTTATTTCTCTTGTACAATGTCAGAATCCACTGTATGTGTGCAAAGCTACTGAAGACAATCTGATTGCCAAGTGTTTCTGGTGGCAGAACTGGCTTGTTCATTGCAACACACTGGAAAAACAAGAGAAGGAATCCAAAAATGACATTCGGCTTCTAAGCAAGCTGATTGAGCCAAGTATTGGCAAGTTAATATATTAGGACTTAGAAGGGAGATAGCTTTCCTTTCCACTTGTAAATTTGATATGTTTTGTCTGGAACAAATCAGAACAATATAAAAATATAACTTGGTTGCATCATTTTTCTAGTATCATTTTTTGGAAAATAGATTTGTAATTTAAGGTGCTATGTAGTGTCTGGGACCTGTTCCATCTGAAGCACCAGGAGCTTGCTAGTTCACCACAACTGACCATGGACTTGCTTCACCACAACCAAAAGCTGAGGAGTACAAAGTCTTATCGATCTGGCTACCTTTTGAAGCTTTATTTATTAATCTCATTATGCAGACTTGTGAGAACATGGTGGGAGAAGATTTAGATGGGAAGGAAGCTTTTATCTGTGTAGTAAATACAAATAAGAAGATAACATTAAGCCTCTCAATGGGTCCTGCTGAGCAGGAGGGATGCTGCACTAACAGAGCAAGCTGTGGTTGTTCTTGTGAATAGAAGCTTTGCATCCAAAGAAAAATTGACTTTAAAAGTAACTAGTCAGACCTAAACAAATTATTTTAGTAAACTGAATTGTTTTGTCCTTTGTGTTCTGAGGCAAATGCATCCACAGTGACTGGTTTTCATAAACCTGTTTCTCAATTAAAAAAAAAGTGTAATTCCACAAATGTTATGATTTCATCATCTTCCCTGCTAGAGTACTCTTCCGGACACTGGATCCTTCTGTCTGCCAGTGGCTCAGTGAGCTGGACAAACTACTGGACAATGACCCAAAGGAGAAATTTAACTGAGTTAATAAAGGCAGTGACTGAGAAGTTATGGCAATAATTGATCTGGGAAGAATGAATTAATGGAAATACAAACTACATCATCAAGGTCTCCTGACACTATTTTCCAATAAGAAGATATCAGTATTATATCAGGTGGAAGACAAACAAAATGTAAATTAAAACTTAGAACTTTAAATTTCTTTGAAACTAATATTTCCTACACAGATTAAGTCTCTTGGGTTTAATGAATTTAATGGTAAAGAAGGAGCATCCTTCTTGTTAATGGATTTTACAACATAACAGATTCAGAAACAGACAATGTAAGGGTAGTTAGTACAATAAGGGAGCATCAGAGAACATTTTGGAGCAGAAAGAAATTTACTAGTCAGAGTCAAGCTGAAAAAAAAAACCCACACAAAATCCAAGTCACTCTCTGTTCTGAAGTGGAAATACAATTAAGGATATGAAATGCCATAATGTGTTGCATGTCATCCTTCACAGCTGTTGTGCATCCAATACTGGGCATCTAGAAAAAAATATTTTAGTTGCCTGTTAAATGTTTTAGGGGGGCTTTTTATTGTTTTACTTTTTCATTTGTAGGGATTTGTGAGGTTTCTTTCTTTTGCTTTAAAAGCTTGGGAAAGTTCGGGGTTATATTGGGATTTTTTTTCTACAGGAGCAGACTGACAGCTGTACACAATGGCCATACCTGCACTGATTCCAGCAGTGGGTGGCAAAAGCTGGGTGCACTTCTCCACCCAGCTCTGCAATGCAGCTTGCCACCCTTGGGATGCTGGTAGCCAGGACTACTAAATTCTGTTCCTGTTTGTAGCAGACAGCATAGGGAAGAGATGAAAGATTCCCTAGTAGCTTGATGTCATCACCTCAGCAGATTAACTGACATGGTGCCATTGCATCAAGACTGGGGGTAGTTACATGCTTATCCTTGGAACACAGACCTGTCTGGTCTATCACGATAGGGTACGGGCATACAGCTTCCAGCAGGGATATGCATAAGGCCATTGGCTCCAGAGAGATATTTCTAAAATAAGGCACCACTTAAACTTAGCGAAAGTAGCAGATTATGGACTTCTGTCACTTCCCTCAATTATTTAGGGCAGGTTTGGACAGCCTATTCTATATGGCATATACTGTATGAAATCAGAGCTCTCACGTGCTTAAATTACAACGTGGCTGTTGAATTAGATACCAAGTACTATCAAAGGGCTGAACATTTCCAGTACTCCCCAGTTATTTGCAGGAGAAGGCCTCAAAATTGGATTAGAGTCAGGTTGTGTTCCTCATTTCCATCTGAAGCTTTGCTGTACAAGGGATTCTTGCAATGGGCTTTATTTCCTAAAAAATGCTACAAATAGGATTTGCCTCTGTTTTCTTCAGAGCTAGTACTAAATTTGCAAATTAAGAGAAATCCAATGGTAATTGCTGACAATTCTTTTAATTTGGTTATAGTGTTTATATTTGCTCAGTCATATATTTATTTATGTTTCACACATCAGAGCAGATAAAAAGAAAACCCCTGAATGAAGTCAACAATCAAAGGAACTGCAGGAAAATATTTCAATACATGCTGTTTTCCTTTGTGAATTTTGCAAAATGGATCTGTCCTAAGCTTAACTGTATCAAGTGCTTTAAAATTGTTTTTTTAACATTGTTTTATCCTTCCTGCTTCTGAAGCAAGAAATCTTTGTGACACTCTGCAGTGAATCTGTGCCTAGGGACACAAAGAATGACTTGGAAATCATCCAAAACAGGACCTCCTTCCACAAGAGATGGGTCACTATTAATTATATATTGCGTTTGTCATATAATGGCTTAGCATGGGCTATGATTGTTATTATCTGTGTCATGCTACATTTGTGCTATTCCTACATTTTGTATACAGGACAGGTTGCAGAAATCATGTGCTCAAACTCATTAAACAGCAAACTTTTATTCTGATGTATTATTTTTTGGCATTTACAGCTATATGGGTTTAAGTCCTAACAACATCTGATTCCCCAGAAGCATGATTCATTTGACAGATCTAATAACTAAGAAGGGTAAGATTTCACCAGACCTTGTAATTTTGTTTGTGGGACTTGGCCGGGAGGTTTCATGCACTGTATTTGGAATGTATCGGTTATTCCACTTTAAGTCCTAATATGACAGAGGAGAAATAAAAAGGAAAAAGTGCAGATCAAGACATGGACCAAGGAAGATCATGGTGGATTTGTCAGGGAGATTACAGCCTTCTTTGTACTGCCCCACACAAAAATCCATCTGGAATTGTTTATGGAGGGACCATCCCTCACAGCTTCCTCCTCTGCTGGATTGCAGCCAGTCTTAACCAACCTCTCACAGGCAGCATCTTGGGCCTCTTCACAGCCATCCTACTGCCCTGAAGGATAAACCTTGAACACTAAGGTATTCACAGCAGAAGCTAAGGAGTAGTGCTTATTGCTTTTCTTTAACAGAAAAGCAAAATATGTCAGGACTTTGTTTGATTTGTGTTTTTTCCCTCCTTTATTAAAAAAAGCCAGTAGGTCTTATACTGACACGCCTACTCATGGGAACTTTGCATAAATAAAGTTTAAATATTGGCAAATACTTTGGTCTTACGGAAGGGCAGCAAAACACATGCTTTGCTAGGGAAAAAAAGTAAAACAAACTTTTCTCAGTATCATAAAGAGCTCATCTCTGTCCAAGGGGATTTAAAAGTTATTCTGTTGATTTAAATAGAAGCAGGATCATGTCCTTTTTATCAGGGACTGATTCACAGCCTAGGAAAAAACAACTAGAGAATCTTATGAATATTTTAAGATTTCTGCTGATCTATGTACCTATGCATAAAATGAGATGCCTCAGTGTAGAAGGAACTGCATTACCTAAACTAAAAATAGATGGATCATTTATAAATGCAAAAGTAAATATAAAGCAATCAAATTATTACATAAGAAAATCCTGCAAGGAATACTTGAACAACAAAGAACATATTTCAAACGACTTGGCAGTAGCATGTGAATTTAAAGAAATGGGGGAAAGGAGAGAGATAAGTTTCTCACACAGCACTTTGCCCAAACCCCACAGTTCTGGTTCTGCAATCACTCAAATCAGAGGTGGGACTTAGGACCACAGCAGCACTTTTCCATGTGGTGAACATTCATTCTGTTTCCACAAAAACCTGGACACTTAGGGCAAGGACCATGTGGCTGCATATCAGCAACTTTTCTGAGATCTGGTCATGAATTCATCTACCAAGCCTCAGGAGACTGAAAGTTTTCAACTAGTATGGACAAGCCGAAGAGAAGATCCTAAAATTCTTTTTTGATTCACTGACCGCTGTGAATTTTATTCTGTGGACATCAATGACTGATCCAGCTCCCCACATAATGGAAAATGAAAAATGACACTCTAGCAAAACAGTAAGTTTGGACTTGATGTCCATGTTTACACTCAGCTGGACTTGATGATCTTAAGAATCTATAGATGATCTTAAGATCTATAGAATGATTCTATCATTCTATAATTCTGTTCTAAGAGATTTCCCCAATAACATAGTCTTAGATTACTTTGTAAAAACCAGAATCAGCACGAAGTTTGTGAGATTTGATTTCAAATATTCCTGCGGAGGCAACACAAAGTCTCTGAACTGAACTCATGAAAATACCAGTTTGATTTAGGGATTTTAAATATACAGATGTATTTATTACTAAATGTTTCAGTCACATCGATAGTGACCTATTATTTCAATATTTACAAACTCTTCTTGCAAAGCTGAGTAATATGATATTTAAAATACTTACTACATTAGAAGATGGTTACTATTTTTACTTAATTATGGGTAATATCTAGTCCCCATTGGAGCTGACAGAAACTACTTCATAGAACTAATCTTAAATGATGTGTTCAACAGCATGTTTAATGCTGAGGATGGACAGTAGCTGCTGAGAAATTTTGAGAGCTGGCAGTGATTCAGTGCTCCACAAAATCTTGCCTCATGCTCATCAAGGAAGGAAGTTACTCTCTGGGTTACTTCTTCACATGTGATGTAGTGGAAGAAACTACTGTTTCTGAGTCTGCTTCAAACTCCTTCCAGGATAACTCTCTTTCAAGCATATGAAACAAATGATTCTATGAAACAAAGCTTCTTTTTATTCCAACAGTCCAAAGCATTCACTGCAAACAACTAAAATTATGAAATTCTGAATTATAATGAGAAAATCTGAGAAAAGACTAAGCTAGGTATAATGGTAGTAGAAGGATCTCCTCAAGAGTTGGCACAATGTGGATATATTTTACAGGCTGGAATGGGAACTGTTGAAATCCAGTAGGTTTAGTGTAGGAGTACGGTGTTATCATGGGTTGTTTAAATCAACAACTTCAGAAGCTGTTATAGCCTTAGTCATTCTGAAGAGGACACTTATTTTTCACTCTTGAAGGTTTAATCCTATCAGTTGCCAAGAATTTCCTATTTAATGTATTTAGAGATATTGTTTCTGGTTTCCACCTTTGTAAGTTTTAATTAAAGGGGAAGAATAGGGATAAATGTAGCTTGCAATTATACCATGTTCAAATATATGAAATTTCACTAAAAGATCAGTAAAGAAAGCAATCTTTCTATACCCCTTCACAGTCCTTCAGAAATACCATGCATTTATTCAATTCTGGGGTATCACATAATCTGGAGTTATAACTACTGGGTAGCAAATATTACTACATCTTCATTGGTCCACATTTGCAGATGGTAAATTAAAGGTTCAATTCAGCAAAACTTACTGATGTGAGTAATTCCTATTTTTGCATGTCTTCTCACTTCAAACACTTATTTATATAGATTTTTCCATTGCCCTCAGTAGTACTAACTGGGAGAATAAGCATCAGTTTTTAAATTATTTGTGAGGGGGTTTTCATGAACATATGTCATAAATTCTACTGAGTAAATTAGCAGTTATAGATTGTTTAAAGGACATGTGTTAAATGATTCTTTGTTGGCACCAGAATTATTCCTTATTGTTTTTTGTTTGGAGGTTGGCTTTTTCTTCTGGAGGGGTGGGTAAACTCTGTGGACTTCTCCATGTTGCTACTCTGAAGAGCTTAAAATTTATATGTAGGGTTAAAAATCCCCCAAACCAGAACATGTCAGCAATAAACAAGGTATTATAATATTACAGATAAGATAAAATAGCAAAGAAAAAATAAGACTATTTCAGAAAAGACAGGAAATTGAAGGCAAACACCAGAAGTGGGATTTAGGTCACCTAACTTTAGCTGTGTGAAAGTAAGGCATTTGGTCTTAGACACCTCAGCTGCTGCCGTAGTCCATGGAAAGTGACAGATCCATGAAATGGGCCATTCGTCCAACATATTTCAGAATATGATGAATCATTTTCTGCACATGGTTGTGTCCATTGGCTGCAGTAGGCAACTAGATAACTGGTCTATATTTAGTGCTTAAATGCCATTTAGATGACTAAATTAGGTAAGAGAACCCAACTCAGCTGCCTTGCAAAGGTCAGTGTATACATCAGGGTGGAGGTGACTTCTAAGGAAGAATTTACAGGCAATAAATTCAGTTAGGTCATCAGCACAAGAAACAAGTCATTAAATGGAAATGTTCCATCTTGGGTCAATAGATCAGAGATTAAATATATCAAGTATTCCCACACTACCTGCTTCCCCATCCGTTCTTGCCATTTCAAACATATATTTAGGCTTTTAAAACTGTTTTACTTCCTCATGTTGCCATGTAGAAGGGAATAGAAACTAGACTTTATACTGAGACTTTATATAAGACAGTGAAGGTGCTGCCTTATGCTCAGAGCAGAAAGCTGAAAATCAGTAGTTTTCTTTTTAGGCACAGTTTTATAGAAGACAGTATGCAACAACAGTTGCATACCTAACCCATAGATAACTTTCAAAAAGATAACTTTCAAAAATGTTTCAAGTGAAAGTGAAAATCAGATAGTGCAAAAATGGTGAGAGGTAGAAAATACCAGAAGTATGCTAGATAAACATTACCTCTGACAGACATCAATTTTCAGAAATGGCCATTGATTTCACAGGTCCCCATACAGCTAACAAAATAATCACTAGTTGTTAGTGAAATTTTTGGTAAAAAATAATTCTTGCATGAGGTCTGCAAGTCCTTGTAGTCATAGGTTTTATGGAAGAAAAGTCTAGATAAACACAGGAAAGGTCTGTGAAATCTGTTTTATATTTAGAGGAAGAGAAAATAATAGCCTAAGTTATATGTTCTTTTGTCAGATTATATTTATTTATATTTCCATTGTTTTGCTTAGTCTTTTTGTAGTTGGTGCAGTTAAAAAAATTTCTAAAAATGGTAATTTAAAAAAAAAAATTAAAGATTTTATGTCATTTAAAGGAAATAGTTATTAATAACTACTCTTATAATTCATATTATATAAACAATAAATTAATAATAAAATCATGTTTTATGAAAACATTATATAAATTGTTTTCCCATTTACAGCAAGTGAAATCCATAATGCTGTGATAACCAGCAAGGAGCCAGTCTTAGAGACTACAGATTCAGCAAGAGAGCAGATAAATCAAATCAAAGAGGACTGCCAAATTTGCACATGACATTGAAATAAGCCTGGATACCCTTCGGGTCTGAAATCTATTTTTGTGTTTGCGGAAGCATCTTGATATTAGAACAGTTCCAATAAATCTCTCTCTTGATGTCAGCCCCTTAATATTGCTAAACAATAATAAACCTTATGTCAATCCATAAAATGCTACAGACAAAAGCCTCATAATTTTTTCCACTTTGACTTTTCCCCAAGTGCTGATAAAAACATCTATCACACAAGCAGTAAAGCCTGGATCCCTGGTAACAAACTTTCAGACAAAAGTTGATGAGGAAAAAAACTTCGGTAGTCTAATGCTTTCTTGATCTAGTGACACATTCAATTCACTTTCTAGATATAACTTCAAATTAGACATAACAACCAAATCTATTATTCACAGCATTTGTTTAGTCTCTGAAACTATATGGACTATTATTACAGTCAAGTTTGCCTAAGTCAGTAGTGAAGGACTTCATCATGAAGTCCTGCTGTAGTCCCAGAACAGTGCTGGCACAGATTAGAAAAATTTACTATAATGATCCTTGAAAAAAAGCCCATTTTCTTGGAGTTTAATTCTAGTCCATGTGCTTGTGGCTCAAATGGAGAATCTGGAATCCTTCTCCATACTAGCAGTGTTGCAAAACTAAAGAGCTCAGACCTTAGAGACAGGATGCCTTGGTCAGTTATGTATATGGTCACCTAAAAAAGGAAATGGGAAGAAGGCAAATTCTGTCCTTTTCCTNTTTGAGCAAATGGTCAGAAAGGAACAATGTTGCAGAAAGGAAATTCCACTGTTCAGTCACCCTCAGAATTTGGTCCCACAGAGCTAGAAGATAATTTTGTCATACTTTTTTATTATTTAAAATTGAGAGCCCTAAAGATTGTAAAACTTCTTTTTTTTTTTTTTTTTGTTCAGATAAAAATACTTGGAAATAACTAATTTCATAAGCAGTACTCTGATTTTAGCTCCCCCTGTAGTAGCCTTGGACACAGCCACTTCAAGGAACAGACTGGAAAACACCCTGGTCCAAGCCTAGCTCTGCTGAATGCTGTGACTTGTCCTGCAGATTGGAGAGTTCCGCTGAGATACTCAAGGTAGCTTTACACAAACTAGATCAGGCATCAGATATAGTCTAGCATAATGCAGAGCTAGTCATCAGAGGCTAATTTCACGTGGCAGTGGCTCTCACTGTGTAAGCCACATGTGTGACTCCTCACTCAAGGGACACTAGACCCTTGGCACTGAACCCTGCCTGCCTTGTTGTCACCCTCAACAGAGCCAGTTCTCACCATATCGTGACATCAGCAGCCCTCTCTATGTCTCCGCTTGCTCCTCAGTTGGAAAGCAAAAATGTTTTGCTGGGGTAGGTGGGCAGCTGCATAATGTGTACAAGGAGAGGAACCCCAACCACAGCAGGAGAAGGCTGAGATAGCCCACTGCCTGGAACAGACCTCACACTAGCTGCACAAGGACACAGGAGCAGGACATGGAGAGAAAGAGGAAGAAAGAATGGAGAGAGAAGAGAAAGGCAAATTGCCTCAAACACCACCAGAAGATGAGTGTAGATGAATGACATAGCAAAAGATCGGTTTCTCCCTAACCACTTAGGGCAGTTAGCACATGAGCTGCAACCTATTGCCCGAAAATTCGTGCCGAAAAATCCAGAGGAAAGAGAACAGAGTCCTGTGCACCACGGAACTTCCGTGTGTGCTTTCACTCTTGGCAAGCAGATAAAGTCTCCAATGGCTTTTAAAAGTGCATGGATTCGACAGTTGTTTGTTAGTACTTTGTTTTGTCTGTGCTATATATTGCTATGTAAATACATGAGAAAGAATAAAGAGTAATAACATTGCATGCAAAGTTGCTAACATTATCAAAATATTGTAATTACATAACACCAACAGGAAATAGACTGCAACAGTGCAAATTATCATTTATTTCCCCTGATGGTGACAGTACATTTCCTCAAGAACCACTTTCTGTATGATGCAAGAGTATGAGCATAGCAGATGTGCCTTATTTCCTTTTGCTTGAGTGCTGAGTGATACATTTTCTAGGTGCTATCCAGAAGTATGTCTATTGAGGCAGCAATTCCCATCCACGTCCCAGATCTCTCAGTTCCAGTTAGCATTTCAGCAAGATTGCTAACCTTCTCTTTCCTCTCTTCCCTTCCATCCCAGACCTTTGGTAGGAAGTGCCTTAGAGATCTCTACTACCAAAGCATGGGCAGCTGATGGATCAGTGACAGGTGGTCTAGCCATGAACCTGACAGCTGGAAGAAAAGCTGTTCCTTTCTGGGTTTTACTCAGCTGCAGGTACCCTGGTAACCCTGAAGAACAGGACTGAAATGCAACAGGGCTTCACGAACTTCCCCTGTGTTAGAAGAGTAGAGTCAATCTAGCTGATTGGAACCTTAGGTGCAGGTATGTCCAGAGAGATTTTCTTCTTTCCTAGCCAGCCTTCAAGGATGTAGGCTCTGTATCATGGAGAAGATCTCTACAGTTTTATATCCTTGTCATGTTAGATATTTTTAAGGGCCTTCTTTTTCTTGAGGTTCCCACAGACCTGTACACATCATCTGAGAGGCTCTTCAGGGGCAGACCTTGGTACCCTGTGTGCTTGTGGCATTACCAAGTGTTAAAGAAATACCAAAACTGTAGCGGCACCAAAGCAATGGTGCCAAAACTTGGGCTCCATTCACACTGTACAGTTTATATTAACATCCAAGTAAAAAAGAAGAAAATAACTTCCTCTTTAGGGGGTTCATGACTTGGTAACTCATGCATAAGTAATTATAAAGCCATAGTTTATTGAGATGCATGAGAAGAAATTAAATACAAGTCTTAACATATGCCAAACATACTAGTTCCTGCCTACATATAGATAATGAATAAAAATGTAATTTAGCTTTACTTAATTCCTTTTCAGCAGACTCTTAGAGAGTCCCTAAGATTTTTTCTATACACTAAATCAGATTTTTCCTAAACAAAAATACAGGACTGAGTTATCTAGTCCAGTTCTCTGTTGTCACAGGCAACTACATTTTAAATGGCAAATCAATCTTCATTCTTCAAAACAGTCTGAAGTTTTTGCTCTTTTTCCTCCTAAGAGAAAAACTAATAATTAAAAAATATATATGATAGCAAAGTTCTGATTTCCCTGCATAAGCAAAGTACTACTTTTTTTGTATCTGGGCTTGTTGCCACGATATCTGATTGCTCTGGAATACTGTGGGTTAGGTACAAGTGTTCAGAGAAAATATGAGTAAAAACCATATGCACTCATTAGTGAAAAAGATCATCAGGACAGATTGCTCTCCATATGTGGAATTTCTGTACAGTAACCTTGCTATTTACATGACACATGAAAAATGTATCATTTTCTAATGAAAAACTTCACTTTATATAATATCTTATTAATCATAAGACATGAAAAAGGTTATTTCATTAGAAATGGCCAGCCATAAATTTATTGTGTAATATTTGTTGCTTTAGCCTTAATGTATTTATTGGTATCATTACAAAACATGGACATTACAATACTAGTTAAAATCAACCAAAATTAAACAGGCCTATATAATTAGCCTATAACTGATGCCATGAAGCTCAGACACTTCTTCATATTTCAGAAGTTTACCTCCAGCAGTTTTCCAATCTACTGTATGTGAGAAAAGGGAAGTATTTATTAGTCAAAGAAGTCAATTAAATCTTGCAATGCAAATGCCAAAATTTACTTATACTTAATTAAACCTTACTGAATAATTTTAATTAAATTAATCACTTGCAAAATATTAGCAATATTGAAATATTAGTCAAATAATTCCATCAGTTTTCTTCCTTGACATTTGAATGTTTTTAGATGTTAAATATTTATGAAGAAAAAAGTCATTTAGGAGAATAAAATAATAAGAAGATAGAGCAGAAAAGTATGCCATCCGGTAAGCAGATTACTCTTTCTTTATCTCCACATTTTTTTTTAGTTTTGTTTAAGTACTCAGTTACTCAGTTGTCCAGCAAAAAAATGTTAAATGGAAATCTCTTAAAATAGGCATTTTCTTAAATTCTCAAAATAGAATCATATTCCTGTAATCTTTCCTTAGGCAGAACCTTAACCAACTTGAACACAATCTGTTCCAAAACCCATGTAATCAGTGGAAACATTTCCACTTACTTCAGTGAATTTTGGAAAAGGGAATATCACAAATATCTGGCTGCTATTTCATGTTTTCAGACAGTAAGTACATGACATTTTTGTAACTGTGTCTGAACTATTTTAAACTACAGCACAGACTATTTCACATGGTATTCAGACACTTAAACTTTCTTTTTTGGAGGAAATTGAGGTAGACTTAAAAATCAATATTTTTTTTCCGATACTTTTGGATGAAAAAGGGAAAAAAGTTTTATTGCTTTGTGGAACTGCCATGTACAACTGCTTGTCTTATGTGATTTACCTTCATGGTGATTGAAATATACCGTAGGGACATGGAGAAATACATCTGTTTCCACATTGAAACTGTTGGCAATGATTAATTATTTAGTATTTTGGGAAAAACCATAGAATATAATGGTCATATTACAGTATTTTTCCATAATGATGAAATCAGAAATGTAACTGACCAACAACTAATAACTAAGTAATAATAAATAACAATATTTAATCAATATATTTGATTATCAGTTGAACTCTTTTAAAGATTAAATGTAACTTTCTCTAAATGGACAACAGTTTTGTGAAGTTTGCACCTTTTTAGTTTTCTTACCTTTGTATTTATTGTATCCAGACAAATATATAAAAAAGCAACTGCACCAAAAGGTGATTTCATGTAAGTTTCATTAGGGTGCTCAGATAGACACCTGAAGAGCATCAAGGATATTTTTTTGCCACATTACTTCATCTAGCACATCCAATATAAGACTGTTTTGTTTTCTGGATAAATGTGTATATCCGCTATAATAAATCATTTTCTGATATTAGAGAATTAGATTTTATGGTGCCATTAATTATATACTTCAGCTGGAGGCACTTTTGCCTGAGTTGCGGAGAGATCTGTGACAACAGTGAGAAACTCTATTAATCATATGCAGATATTATTTGTAAGGAACCTGCTAGCAATTCCAGATTTTATGTGTAGCACTCCAAAAACACCTGACATGTACTTTTACTTTCTGCCTCTTTTTTTTTTTTTTTTAAATTAAAGCTCCCTGACAATAACAAGAGCTCACTGCATGAAACAAAGCCAAAGGAACTGTCTGTTTGGGAATGACTACATCCCATTCATCACT
Organism: Lepidothrix coronata; assembly: GCF_001604755.1. Lineage (NCBI taxonomy): Eukaryota > Metazoa > Chordata > Aves > Passeriformes > Pipridae > Lepidothrix > Lepidothrix coronata. The sequence continues at coordinate 50,602 of NW_016690244.1, forward strand.
ATTCTATCAACGTACCTTAACCAGTATTTACTGATTTAGAAACAGGGCTGGTTCTTAGTAAAAACATACTTGTTGAGCACAGTGATGAGAACAACTATAGAAGCAGAAAACAAAAGTGATATCATAGTTCTCTTGCAGAAATCTCAAAATACCTCATCAAATTTTGTAAATTTAAAGAGTTGAGTCTTGGTTTTTTGTTTGTTTGGTTGGGTTTTTAATTTTATTTCTGATCTGTTAAAACTTTAAGGATATGAAGACCCTCTATCTTTCATGCTCAGATATCTGACTCTGCCATGCAGCAGCCTGGCCCATGTTGGCCTTGAGGAGCTTTTGCTATCTTACCATTTGCTAACAACAAATTACAAATTAAATATATTCAAAAGGCTTTTTGATTTTATTAGTTATGAAATAATATTAAAGTTTTTTATGCAGCCTCACAAGTTTATCGGGATTTTACTTGAACATGGACATTGATTTCTACATTGATATCTACATTGATTTCTCCAATGGAGAAAGAAATAGATTGGGGTGTTACATGAAATTTCATCTGTATTACCCTAAGAACTGCACTTATTTTGAGAGGACAATACTGAAACCATACTCAGAATGACTTTTGGGCACAGAAATCAGAGCAAACAATCAAAAAGAAAGCCCCAAACCACAAAACCCAAAAAAACAAACAACAGAAATAACTCTTGTAGATTAATTCTTTTCCATATGCACAAAAAAAAAGACAAAGAGTTAAGTGTCAGAGAGTCCTTGAAGCCATCCAAAGTTTCCACTTCTGCCGCTATTTAAAGGAGGAAAGGGATGCTTGGATGAGAGGTGACTAAAACAGTGGTTCTACCCGGGGGGGGTCACCATTACTAATCACTGCGACTCATATTCCTCCACAACATGGGCAGCCCATGTAATATTACCCTGGGAAAGCAGGCAGGCAGGAAGGGTAGGAGTATTTCACACAAGCTGGCTGCTTTTGCATGTCTTTTATCTTGTCCATGATCAGCTCTTAAGTGCCTGATATGTATGTGTGGTTTCTTAAACATCCTATTTTGTAGCTAGTTCTAATTCAGTCTTAGTAATGTTTTGTTTGGCTGTGATTCTCTTTGAACAAAGCCTTTCAGGAAACCCCTCCAAGCAGCTGCTCTGCTCTAAGGCCTTCTGCTAACAGACTCGGAATTCCAGACAAATTTTCAATAATTAAATTTTATTTAATTATTGAAAAATAATTATGAAAAGCTGGCATCTGACTAAGTTGGATAAAACATGACTCGATGCGTCTGATGACATTCAACAGTTAAATTATTACTGAGAATTGAATTCCTTGGGTAATTCCAAAGCTATAAAATACAAGGATTCTGTCTGTAATCTCTTTTACTTGGTACCACTGAGGTCAAGAGATAAAATTCTTGCCTTACTTGGCTCTACATGTTACAACGAAGACCCATGCGATATTTAGAGTTTCTCACATATTTCTGTGCATTTGAATGATCCAGGGCTCAAAGCTTCTATTCTGACTCTGAGCTATTGTCTTTTTCTATTCAGTCCAGATCCCTGGACTCTCTGAAGGAACTCATTATTTTAAAGAAGTTTGTTTTCCGCTAACAAATGTGTATATTCATCTAAACAAATGTACATACTCATGAATATGTGTCAGCACATAACACAGAAAGTACAGTGGGTGTCACTCAGTGATAAGATTCAGTATAGACAATATTTCTCACACAGACCCCCTGACAAAGGAAAGTCTGTCTAACAGTGTCAAGCTTATATGAACTAGAGGAAATACATGGATTTAGATTTGCTTTAAGAACAATTAGAACAGATTTGTTTTAAAAGCTACAAGGTATGCATTACAAAAAGCAAGATGTTGGCATATAGGCATTAGAAATGTCCCTTGAATGCTAAGAAGGTCTTTTTCTGAGCAATGGTGTCTTGCAGCTTGTATAGTTACCACAGTAACTTTTTAGTTTTGCTCAGAGAGTCTCAGCAGAGTATCATCAGGGAAAAAAATAAAATTGACTTTTTCCCATGTCAGGTTTTTTTTCATGAAAAGGAGACCTTTCAGACCCTAACTAGATTTCTCAAAATTCAATGGAATTATTTTTGGAAAACCAGAAGGATTTTTTCATTGCTTTCAGACAAGGGGCAAACCAGAAATTTTATTTTCTTATTAATATCAACTACTCTGTAGATTTGTAACAACAAAGACCTTACATTCTTTTGAAAACATGAGATATTGAACAAAACTTGTGCATTGACAGCAGTCAATATCAATTGCCATCAATTACATTTATGATTGAATTAATTTACCATGTTAATGTGACCATTATGGAGAAGTACAAGTTATTCCTCCAGACTAGACTGAAGCAACTTTCCACTATTGGCTTGAAAAATCCCCCCCAAATCCCTCTCCCTAAATTTTGAATTTTTGGCTGCTTTGTTTTACTGAAGTAATAGGGCTAGTATTTGAGGGCAAAAGTAATAGCTGTCTGCCTGGAAAAATTCAGACAAGGACCAGATCTTCATCTGGTGTTAATGAATCCAGAGGTTTCAGTTTCATAGGAAAAAAAGTTACATTAACCAGATGAGGATTTGGCTCATGGAATTTTGTACATTAATTTGTCATCCATTTTCTGAAACTTTCCCAAATGTTTCTGTCAATCCATGAGATCCCCACAATGGCTTCTTCTAGCCTATTCAAATTTACTTCTTTGGCTTTACTTAAGAGAAGGATCTGTAATGTGTTAGGGACATTACTCCTAGATCTAATGGTATCATGAACTTAAGAATCATGAAAAGCATCATCAGAGAACTTTGTGAGAGAATACCGTCGTCTCTTACCAACCCTCACTTAATGCTCATGCAGAAAGGAAAACAGAAAATAGATGTGCAGCTCCTTTGTTCCTCCTTTTTTTCTCCCCTGACTCTGCTGAAGGCTCTCTTACCAAAGCCAAAGCTGTTACAGACTTCCAATGTGTTTTGACTGCAGCAATTCCCAGCAGATCTCTCAGGCAGCCAAAGCATAAGTAGAGCACAGTAATGCTCCAACCTCATCTGTTTGCACTGTGTTCCTAAGCAAGGAGGTAGAAGAGATGCTGCAAACCCATTAAGCTGCTCTGTTCCTCTATGGATCTCTCTGAAATCAAGTCCCCATTACCATTTCATTATAAACTTTATGCTTCTGAAGTAACACAAAGACTATGTATGAATCTCAGATCCAGTTCACAAAGGCTACAGTGATGACAAATGGTAAATGTCAGCAAAGAATCATGCCTCTGACTATCAATTTATTAGATAGTTATGAAACAATTTCTTGGTGAATTATCTTTGACTTACAAGCTCAGTATCAGAGTTTTCAAGCTAGTGGCACAGACTGGATGACAGTGATGAATTTAAGAGATTATGTGCAGGTTAGTGCAATGTTTATTCAGATAATTTGAAAAATAGATGAAAACTTGAAATAGTTGTAGAAATCAAAAACAATAAGTGTATAATTTTCCAACTGTAAGATTTTAAAAAGCAGATGTACTCAGAGTTTACAAGGTCCTTATGGATTTTCTCTATCATGTATTCTTGATATCTTTATTAAATACCTTCAGAGCCATATTTTATATGTTCCTGGAGGAATATGCTGTGTCCACAGAGTTTCTATGCAAAGCACATGATTGGGTAAACTTTTAAAGTACTGACATTATTAATGCTATAAACAATTTGCAACCCATGCCAAAGCATAATGTCACTTACAAGAAGATGGAGAAAAGTCTACATTTGCACATGTCAAGATACAGATAATTAATTTTAATCTGTCACAAACCACGGCACAGAAATATATATGCTGGCAGTTACTTTTTGGCAGGAAAGTACTGAAGAATTAGGAAAAAGAAAGCAAAATGCAAATGTCTGGAGACTTGGAGAAAAAAAAAGCCTTCCATCTTCCTACTGAAAAATGGAATAGCCACAGACAAAAACCATCTGAGAGGAAGTAGGCATTTTCCTTTAAGTGGCAAAAGAAAATCAGATTGTTGAATGAAACAAACTGGCAAGAAGTTGTGTTCATGCCTTCCAGTGGAGGCTTGTGTCAGACACAACAAAGCCCTTTCCCAGGGACCATTTGTGTGAGTAAAAACAGATTTCCACAGCACACATTGAAAAATCTGGTGGTCTACTGCTTTGTAACATTGGCTATAGCAGCGGAGTTGGCCCAGTAGCTCCTGCACGAGGGTGGTGATGTGGACCACAGCCAGCTCCTGTGGGAGTTCCTCTGCCATCTGTGAGTGAGGATGGCTCTGCCCTCCTTCCCATCGGCAGGGGTCATGCAGCCTCATGGGCATCACTTCCCAGCCTGTGGGGCTGCTAAACTCATAACAGATACCTCAGATACCTATACCTCATGACTGCACACATCTACCCATAGCCCGAGTGTCTTAATAAAATAAACAGCTAATGTAACAAAAAAGTTGCAAGCAAAACAAACACAAATGCCTTTTGATTATATGCAACAGCATTATTTTATCTGTGTTTTTTTGGTATCTCCTACAGTTCTTTTGAGTGTCCTGTGTACACAAGTCAGAGGCCCAGGTCTTACAGCAAAATCAGATGCTCTCCACCTACCCTGTGCTTTGAGTTACCTCCCTTTTCATTGACTTCCATTTGTATTCCGTTGAACACAGTCTTTGAGATACCAATGCAGATTTTTCTCTCTGGACAGCATCTTGACCACATTAGCGTTATTCCTCTTTTCTGCACCAAAACCACCAGTGGCTGTGTGAACCATCTATGTGGTTATCTAATTGCTATTGCCTGTTTTTCCTGAGTCCTTGCACTGCGTGAAAACAACTCCCTCTCTTCCTCTTTGACCAACTAACTGCTGGGTGGCTCCCCTCTCATTTTTTAGCACCGAAGATCAGTCAGGGCTGCTAGTACACTGAAAAGATTGCAAAAAGCAATTGTTACACACATGTTTTCTTGGGAATGCTTTCTGGAGTCTCAGTGGAAAACATGGCACTAAGACAAATGACAGACTTTGTCAGAAGGGCCAGTTGAAGGCCAAAGACTCCAGTAGCTCTCAAGTCACTGCTTATCCTGAGACTAAAGACAGCTACAGCCCCAACATACCCATGGTGGCTGAGCACGTGCAGTTAAACAGGATGACTTCAGGTCTTGTTTCTCAGCCTACACATGTCTACGTCAGCAACTTCTTTCTCTCCAGCTTTTACCAGTGTTTCTGTTGGACCATAGAGATCTCAAAACATGCTACAAAACTTTTTATGGCAGGAACACTATTTTAGAGAGAAAACTGAAGCAAAAGGTGAACTATGAAATCATGCAAAGGGTCCCTCTCCCAGTCCCATGTCCTACACCAAGGTTCAGCCCTCTTTGCTTCACCCAAGAAGCACATGGGTCCCCAAAAGAGATGACCATCCCCTCTTCCACAGGGGCTATCCAGAGTGGGGAACATGCACACTACAGTCTGTGTGGGGCTTTCCTCCTCTCACCAGGGGAAACGCACCTTACCTTTAACCTTTACTTTGTCTTGTGCACAGATGTCACACAAATGGCATCTCAGCCTATCTGCCTAAAAATGCCACATCATCTGGGAGGACACTTGCACTGAGGAATAGGGAAGACCCAATGTTTTGGGTCTGTTGGGTGAAGGACTGGCTTAGTTCTGGCAACAGAGAATATTAGAGACTGTGTCTTATTCTGACCACTAAACATCATTAGTTTTGGCCAAATGCTTAAAACAGCCAGAATCTTTAACCAAATCTCTTATTTCTTCCCAAAGTTTCCATCAAAGGGATTTACACGTCTTTTGCTCATTTTGAAGGGTGGGGTAAATTCCTCACTAAAGTCAGCAGTCCCACTAGCACAGACTGGTGCCATTTGCATGCTGTATTGCCAACAGCAAGCCCTGAGAGTGATGAACATGAGCCCAAACATCACAAGACTGCCTAAAAAAATATAAAATAACAATAAAATTTAAAACAACATTTTAAAATAACAAAGGGAGGCTCTTTTCATTACAGCTCAGATGCTGGAAATTTAGGTTCCTTTTTTTCTGCTCTTTTTGCACTGTCTTGCATACTGGAAATATTATGTAGACATGAGAGCTGAGATTTACACACTTCTGAGTACCAGTACATTGCAGTTTCTACCAAATTTCATTATAAGGCCCTGGAAACGGGTAATATTATGCAAATTTCACTCAAATAATTACTTTGAATTGGCAAATAAAGTTAAGGAAATGAACTCAACAGAGCATTTCTTGATATTTTAAAATAATTTAAATATTTGACATATATAATAGACCACACTTTAAGTGATGCAAGGCTTAAAATTATTCCTACAGTATCTGAAAGTGAAAACATGGTTGATTTGACTCTGAATCTCTTTCCATGTATGTGCTTACAAGTGACTAATAGATATGCAAACCCTGTTTTCATGTGAAAAATAAATCGTATGCCCATAAAAATGCAGTAGCAAAGCATAAGACTGTTTTAGAAAAGGCAATTTGTTTCCTTGGTATTTTAAATGCAGCAATTGGGCCCTTTTCACTTCCTAGCCAATGTATTCACATTTTTAATCAGTTTTTCATACAGAAAAATTTTATTTTTCTATATAATTCTATAACTGAAAACTGCTGTTCATATTAGTACTTTTAGTGCCTAAATTTGACTATGTGTTTTTCTCTTCTCTTTATTCACACCTTCCACAGACACAGATTTCCCATAACTACTTCAAATTTGCTCTATTTTGACCATTTTTTTGGACTGTGTTTTGTACTACTATGTTAGATTGAAAAAAACCCTAAAACACTGAATTTTTTTCAACTCTGATCTTGAAAAATCCCAGAAAATCTTGTTACCACCTTCTTAATTTTTAACAGTCTGGTTCAGGGTTGGTCCGAATCAAACAAGCTTCCATTAAGTGGCACCAGCTTCCATGAAAATGCCATTAGCAGTGCTGAATCTTCATGCCTTTTTCACTGGAAGACTTGTCAGTTTTAAAAAATTCCTCTGAATTTCACTTTTCCAGTTCTAAATGGTTTCGTTGCGGTTCTCATTTGAATCTTTGTCACCCTCTAGTGTCATGACAATGGAAGCCATAAGCAAAAAAGGCAAGTTACAGTGTATAGAGAGCATCTGAAAACTATCCACACCCGACCGAGGATTACAGAAATAACCAGGATACAGACAATAGATGTAGCGAGTGCAGTCATGCGATTGTACGATGCATAACAAAGAATCGAGAGTCAGCTGTTGGTGCGGATTAGGGGGAGATAATCATCTGTCCCTACCGAGGCCACCGGGACTTGCTGCAAGCTTTGTGCAGCTGTGTCACAACACGGGTGTGCTGTTGCCAAGCACAAGCGGCTGTGACACTTTTCAAAGTCCCTGTCAAATCTCTTTGCCTGGGCTTATCAGTGGCTCATAGAAAAGCAAATATTTTTGTGTTTGAAAGACAGTGGCATCATATCCAGCAAACTACTGTGATGGTGTCTAACACTGGATCTGCTGGATGCCACAGACTGCAACTTTTGTCTGTGGCCAAACACATTCCCCTTTTCCAGCACAGGAGAATGCTGTTCAGTCTATTTTAGATGAAAGCAAACAAAACGTGAGTCCTAACTTTCCCTCACAGTTTTCCGCAATTACAAGAATGAAACAACTTTCCTGATGTGCATCAGCAAATTTGTTTCCCTACCTCCAATTCTTACCTTTGTCTCTGTCCTCATCAAAATTCCCTAAGCTCTCTGTGTTTGGCACTAACATTATCTTCTCTCGGGTTCTGAAACTCCATCTTTCCCCTCCCCATGCTCACTAGATACATATTCTTTGTGGTTTGGATTCCCCTCCCCCCCCCTGCCACTGTTCTTTGCCACAGTTCCTTCTGCCTTCTTTTATATTGCAGTGGGATCACTTATTTGTCTTTTTTTTTTTTTTTTTTTGGGAATACATCTTCTAATTCTGCCTTCAGAGAAGACTCCCAGGAAGCACATCTGGAACCTGCATTTGTGAAATGCTATCAGAAGAAGATAGCATAGATAGATACCATGCATAGATGGCCATGACAGTCAGGAAGAGGGCAAGGGAGTGTAATAGGTAGGGGACTAACAGGGCTGGGTGGCCAGAGCAGGAGGAGTATCAGGCTAAGGTGGGAGTTCTGGCAGGGAAGTTAGGAAGGGACAGGTTAAAGGCTACACAGAGCAGGAGGCTCCTCACTGGGGGCCCTGTTGTTGTTGCAGGGTTGCAGGATGAGAGTTGGGAAGCGAGAAGGAATGGAAGACTTTACAGTGGAGAAGAGAGTTGGAGGTAAAAGCCTTTGGATGAAAGGAGCAGAGGGTTATGCAGTATTTACAGGCTTTGTCAATGGGATCCAGAAGAATGGAAAGCTCAGAAAACGTCATCAGGAAGCAAAGAGGTTACCATCAGCATTGTCCCCTGGGAGCTCACCTACTCAGGCTCTTAGTTCAGAAACAGAGACATACATAAGGTTGTCTTCAGCAAAACTGCCAGGTGCAACCAGAAATGTGATAGACATGCTGTACTGCTGTGTTAGGAGCCATTCCAGTGTCTTGTCCACACCACTGCTCTCTCCTTCCTGAAAACCTTTCTTTAAGTAGATGTCAAATGGAAGACAGCCCCAGAAAGACACAGGCTGCTTTCATCACAGTTAGATCCATTTGATTTTGAGAGCCTGTGTGGCAATGAATGTATTTCAATTTGTATTTTGTAAAGGTCCATTAAACCAAGAATAATTAATAATTAGAGAGAATAATAATAATGCTGTTTTCTGCAGGGTGATTATGCACATTGCAAAACTACTCAGAACTGAGCTTGCCTGGCAGTATCTGCCATAAATAGTCAGCACCAAGGGGCACAAGCAGAGCTTGTAGGGAACCTGGATTGCCCAGTGCTACCCTGTCCTTTTTGCAATCAAAATTAATTCTTCAGCTATAACATTATAACAGCACAAGCTGAGTCAGAGTTTCACATCCAGGGAGATAACCATCCCAATAGTTTCAACGTGATCCTGAGTTGGAGTGTGGGGTTTTTTGTTCCTGTTTTTTTTTAAATCTGTCTTTAAATGGCACACAGATTTCCTGTTTGTCACTATTTCTTGCATTTCATTGTAGAAATGTTCTACTGCTCAATGCTATAGTTTATCTAGCATTTTGTGATCATCCAGGTGAAAGAAAAAAAATTGAAAAACCTTATGCCATTAAAAATAAGCACCTTGGGAAATCTGAAAAATACAGATTATCTCATACAGAATAATTTACCATATAAAAACAATGTTTCCCTGATCTGGAAAATGATCAATTAAATAGATCCCATGGTTAAGTTGTTTAATGGTTGATTAAATATGAATTTCAGGATTATACACAAGTATATTTTTGGATCTTGATTTCTAGGAACACAAAAGCACCATTTAGTTAATCCACATCTGGTATTCAATGCATAATTCTGCATATTTTATTCAGCATCATGACAAAGTTTTAAGAGATCAACAGAAACAGTGTCTGCAAACTGAATATACAAGGACATAAATTATAATGACAAAAGACTGGACTTTTAAGAGACCAAACACAGCAACCAGATAAAATTGATGTATTGAAGCTCAGTGCTCCAGGAGCTGAGTACCTGATTTGCAAGGTTTTGACAGATTTGGGGGCTGCTTCATAGAAAGTAATTGATACTTTGCAGACTCAGGCCAACAGAGAAAGAAGTGTCAATGATTTTAAAGATGTTGCTGAAGCTCCTGCATTTAGAAATCTGAGGAAACCTTGGCACATGAATGGGTTAGAACTTCCCAGAATATATTAATTCCTCTGTTGTTTACACAGCACTAATTTTAAAATGGTAAACTGATAATGTAAAACACAAGGATCGAGTGTAAGATTTTTTTTGCCATAAGCATTCAAGCATAAAATCTAACTATGACAGAAAAAGTAAGGAATTTACTATGTGTGAATTGCAGTAAGAGGTGGTGCTGATAGCATCAGCTATGAGTATGTTTGCTTGACACTTTCTATGATAATACCCTATATTGTCTTACTATAACTTACCAGTGCTTCAACAGTTTGCTATTTTACCATTACCATGGGTTTGTGTCTGTTCACAACCTCTTCTCTGAACAGCTGCAGCACTTCACAGCTTGGAAAAGTGATCTGAAATTTGTAAGGGGACAATTTCTGTGCAATGAATATTTCCATTCTCATGTTCAGTGAAAAGCCTACTAGCTTGACCAGGGTACAAGCATCAGTGCTCAGGAGGGACTCACTTGCACTTTGCACCTGAAATTCCACAGAATGCAACAATCCTGTCAGCTTTCCCTAACCACAGTTGCAGGACCAAGAGACTGTTTTTCCAGAGGTTTTAACCTCCCCTTTTTTCCTTTTTGTTATGAGTAGAGGACAAAACTGCCTGATAGAAATGTGGGGTACAAATGGGTGTGAAGCTGATGCATAAAGAAACTACTGAGAAAACCTGGTAAAAAAGGAACTGTAAGCTTGTGGAAAGGGACAAAAACTGGGTCAAGAATTTATAATAGGAAGGAGAGATGGAAGAAGGAAAGACTAAACAAGGAACTTAGTGGGGATATTGGGACTGGAGCCAGAGGTCATGATGGGATATGCCATGAAAATCACTAAACAAATTATAAATCTCTGGAAAATAATTATTTGCAAGTGCATAGCAGTCCTTGCATAGCAGTAAGTCACTTCCTAACTTTTCAGAATGTATTAGTATTTATCACATTCTCCTAAAATCCTCTGCGTGCCTGCAGTTACATATATGCTCGGTCATGTATTCAACTCTGAAATTCAAGTAACATGGACATGTTTAAACTTTTTATTTCTGTTTTACTTGAATTTACCCTTTGTCCAAAGAAAAAGTACACTGGGTCAGGGTCCAGGAACTCTTAGTTCTAGCTTCATTTGTGACTAATGCATGACTTTTTACACTTCACTGTCTTTGTTACTGTGTCCTTTCCTCAGCAACTCGACCACAGTAAGGCTAATATTGTTTTGTATATTTATCTTGTGCAAATACACCCTGAAGAGATGTGTCACAGGATTTATGTTGCTGCAGCATATATTACCATTCAAAAAGGCAATATGACAATGTATCTTATTGGAACCAGGCTCTCAAATAATTACTTTTACAACTTCTGCATACATAATGCTTTTAACCTAAAAACAATGACACAGCAAAACCTCTAGCTTGCAAGACAAGAGCATTTTGAACTGTATTTGTAGTGTGTTTGGCTAAAGCAGGTGAATATAGAAAAGCTACACAGCAATATGCTAAATAGACAAGAACCTAAGTGAGAAGACATTTACTATGTTCTCCATGCATAATTGGGACAACACTGTAAATCAAGGCATTCTGGTTCCCATTCCTCTACTTTAACAGCTAATTACAACACACTGCCCTCTCCATTTTTTTTGTGATGCAACCCCTTAGGAGTGTTAGTTAAACTAATTTCTGGTTTATGCAAATAGAGTTGCCGGCTTCACTTGTTGTTCTACTACCTTTGCATCACAGCCAAGTATTCCCCCCCCACCATCAAGCATCACAGTAGTGCATGAGGCAGACATGGCTGTGCTGCTTGGTCTTCCAGCTTTCTCCACACTAGGTGGAAAATTTATGTGTTTAAAATCTACCATGTTTAAAATCCCACTAGCATTGCCCGAATCCTTTTTTTTCAGTAGCAGACTATGTTTAGAATAAGACAAGTAAATTCATTTTTACTGGTTAAATTAAAAATAGTGGCTATGCTGTGACAATAGCAGCAGGGGAAATCCCAGTTGGTCCTTTGGAACATTTCAGGCTTCCTGCTTCACTGCCTGTGCTGCAGTATCCCCCCTTACATAACCCAGCAAGCAGCACTGACACACTCATCTGAGCAGGCACGTTGCCAAGAATATTTGGTCTATTGAATACTCGTGGTACACAGACTGAAGACTTTTGTGACTCTCCTCCACATGAACTTCAGCTTTAAGTGGCAAAGAAGTGTTTGCACTCTTCTCCCTTGAGAAACCCAGATTTACTTTTATGAGGCCATCAATATTAATGTTCATGCAGCATTCCAAAAAGCTATTTTTCCCTTCCTCTTACTCTGCCAAACATGAACAATGAAGCAACTTCGTAATCAATGTCATATTTAAACTATTTATTGGTTTTTTTTCTCCTCCTCTCCTCTTCTCTTTTCCTATTTCTTTGAAGGGTGTATTTTTTTAATTTTTTTTTTTGCTACTGAACCCTATCTTTACTTTTTTTTCTAATGTTTCCCTTGTTCAAGTGGTCTTCTTTGCTTTGGGTTTGCATGAAGTTCCTCTGTAGCATGTAATCCCATAGTTTCACAATGTCCCCATGATGTTGAAATTGTCACATACATGCCAGATGTCAAATCTAAAATGCTTTGGGTTTTGAGAAGAAAGATGGGAAGAGCACAACAGACTGAAGCATCTGAAGGGGATTTGGGAAGGTGCACATTCCCTGTGATGCCTTCCAGAACCACAATACTTACTGAGTGCAACACAGCCACTCACTAGAGTGGAGTTCCTGCTGGATGGTCCTTCTCTTCTGAACTATAGATGCTCCTCAGGCAAAGATGTGTTTTTCAGAGAAGAGTTCCTAGATTTTATCCAGGCACAGTTTGTGTTGCACTGGAGATTGATCAATCCATAGGACTAACAACAGGAACTTCTTCTACCTTCTTTTATCTTTCTTCAGTTTTAACTGCAATCATTTTCCAGGCAATCTTTATTTTAAGGTGGTGAGCAAGTAGAGAAAAACTTTTTAAGAAACCTACAAAATTCAGAAACTACGCTGTGTGTTCCTGAGTGCTCATCTAATGCCCATCTAATGACTTTCATGTAAATATAGATATCCAACTCATCTTGCTGCAACTGCTTCACACCAACTGAGAAGTAAGAGTAGTTGACAGCCAACTTGTGTCAGCAAGCTGAGGAAGGGCCTTGGTCCAAGCTATACTATGAAGGCATGTCTATGTAGTCAAGGGGAGACAGTTGTGGAACAGCTTAGCTCATTTTCTAAGGCACAAAATGGAAGATATATTCAATCCAAAAGCTGTTTGGACACGCTGCTGTGGCACTGTGCCCAAGTTAATAAGTTCTGTTCAGAGGCAGGTTATTCTTTTACATTAGTTGGCTGGTCCTTTATTTGGGGAGGTATATATGCTAAGGCTTGAAATAACACAGTTCGGCCTTTAATATGAATGTTGGTTGCCAGAAAAAGGCTGCTCAAAACGACAGACTTTCTTTTAGTTTTTCATATTCATCTTCCTGAAGATCCCAGCAAACTAGTATACGATACATTATGCTTGCATGGCAGAAGTAAAGAAAAAGTTAAGAGGCTAAACCTTTTAATGGCCAGTTTCTTTTTCATATTCACAATGTCTTTCAGCCTGTAGGAACAAGTGAAATGGAACTACTACCATTCCATTTGTCAAAAAATGCCCCTTTTTCTCTTGTAGCTATCTAATGCATACATTCATTTTAATTTATAGGGGTAATATAAGCCACAATACATTTGTGGGTTATAATTTTTAAAGTTAAATATTTATTTAAATTGAAAGTCTCATTATAGTTATCAAATGTATTTATTATAAGACCTTAGTCTTATATTAAGATGCTTGGTGTCAGCATATCAAGACCTTATAAATGTCTTTTTAAAGAATTTGATGATATTGCACTTCTATTTCCCATTCTACACAGACTGCAATTTAACAGATTCACATGTAATAAGCTTTATTGCTTTACTATGTCATTAACAAAACCAGGTGACCTCTCTGTGTCAGAGGGAAGCCATTTCACGTACCATCCTACTCTTACTTCTTCTGTAATAACTAAGTACTTAATTAGCTAGGAGTCTCAGCAATAACTTACTAATCCTTTACTTGAAATTGCTAAAAAATCTGTAAAAATATAAATAAACCCCAGGACTTACCTTGGACATAATCCTGAACTACTCATCTAAAATGTTGTTTTGGACTGCACAGAACTTCACAACCTCCTTGCACTGTTTGTGCACACATTTATCTTAATTAGTCATTCAGGCTGTATCTCACAGTGCCTAGCATTTTGTTTTCCACAGAATATGTTCACTCTGATTAAGAGGAAATGCTATGCAGAGACACACATTGGAAAAACATTGATGCTCAGGTTGTAGGAGCTGTTTCTACTGAAGAGTTAAATTGTTATCTACATTGCATTAACTCCTCTCATGTTGTCTTGAACAGAAGCATCTGCATAAAAACTGAATGAAGATATCACTTTAACTCAAGTTAACTCTGCAGCAAAAACAACAACAGGACTGTGGTGCTGTTAAGAACTGAATGCTCCCTGTCTCTAGCGGGACTCCCATGCAAAGAGTCAGGTACCGTTGGAAGTTGGTAAGTCACACATCTGGCTTATACTTTAGGACAGGAGAAATCCTGTGGCAGGACCTATTTCTGTGTACAGAAGGAATGTTGTTCTATCTGTTGGGTATTGAAGCTACCTTAGACTGGATCCACCTACTTACAAATTACAAAATCTAGCTGGGATACATCCCATCCAGTAGTAATAGTTAACATTTTGGTGAAAAAATTCTCCACATTTTCTTAGGATAATGGCAACTTTTGACTGAGATTTGACTATTGTAAAAGAGAGAGGTAAAACTGAACTGGGCAACTTACAGACTTCTTTCTTAGATGAACACAACACACCATTTCCTCAAGCCTATTGATTTCAGTCGCCTTTCACAACACAGCTCCCTGAGCTGGTGTCTATCTTTCATAAATTTGTTTATACTTGACTGAGGTACAGTTTAGCTGTTTATCTAATGTCCTTTTGTCTCTGTGGGCTTTTTCAAATCTCTGTAGAGCAGGAGTTGCTGCTGACACAGCAGCTACTGTTCTATGGCAACTAAAAATAAAAAATACACACTGCTTTTGATTTCAAACCTACTAGCCACAAATGGCATTTCAGGCAGCCCAGTTCTTATGCTGTGAGAGAAAGAGAAGAATCCCTCCGTATTAATTTTTTCCATGTCACTAATGATTTTATAACTTCTGTTATTTTATATCCCAAATAGTTTCTCATGCAAATTAAAGTATGCCTTCTCTATTAAGTTTCATCTTGTGTTGCCATACCTTATCTCTAGCCACACTTATTGCCATCATTACTATCTTTCCTAGCTCTACAATATTGTTTTAATAAGCACAAACAGAACAATGCACAGTTTTCAAAATGTCGGTCAAATTTATAACTCTGGATCTGTAAATTGTATCATGATTATAGTTGCATCCTGGTTTCTGTTTTATGCACCAATTCCTTGTCCAAATACTTTGGGTTTTTGTTGGTTTGCCATTGCTGAATTTGCCATTGCAAATCTGACATTTGCATACAGCACCTCTTGAAGAACTCAGACACTTCCTTCTGTAGCTGTTATAACTTATTTAAAGCTGCACGTATACAATTCCAGCGAGCCTTTTTTGTCTCCGTGGATATTCCTCTGTATTAACATTGAATTTCTTCCACCATTTGTTGCCAATTCCTCTGTCTTGAGAGAACATTCTGCATCCCAGCACAAGGGGATCTTGGTTTGCATTATCTTCTCATCTTACGACCTCACCATTTACTTCTTTTCCAAATGTAAAGTAGCACAGGAGTGAACATCAAACCTTGAAGAACACGTATGAGTAAACTCCTGCTACTGTGAAAATGGAATGTTACCATTTCATTTCCTATCTTGATTTCTGAAGTTTTTCTTTCAATTGCATACGGACACCTGAGAAAACATGCTTTATCCATGCTTGCCTTTTTCAGCATGTTTTGTTGAAGGATCTTTGCTGAAAGATTTAGGAAATCCATCTATAATGTATCATTCAAATCATTCTCCTTCACTTGCAAGCTGAATCTTTCAATAAACTAATAGTTTNCTGTACAGTCATTGTAATATATTCCCTTTCCCCCATTCTGAGTCTGGTGTGTTTTGTCTGGAAAAACCCATCCCGCATTAGGTTGAGATGTGGGAGGGGGGCTTAGACTAGGGGATTGGATTTTGGGGCTATCTCAAACCATGACAACCCTTCTTTAAAAAAGCTTTATGAACTTCCCCTTTTCATGTAATGGTTAGCTCTAAATCTGTCTATATTTTATCACAGTTGGTATCAGCTTGCTTGGTGCAGGAAGTAAGGTTTGTAATTCCAGGTCTGTAATTCCTGAGATGCCCCTGAATTTAAAAACAAAAGGAATGTCACATTTGGCACATTCCATTCCTTTGGACCAGAGGCCAATCTGCATGTTGAGTTACATCGCAGTTAATAATTTGTCACATATATCAGACTTCCTTTAGAAGTGTTTTGAAAACCTGATCTAATCTAGTTGATTTGTTACCATTTGGTTCTATCTAATCTGAAATTTCTTCTCTGACACTCCAATTTTAGATAATTTCTTTAACTTGGACCCATAAAAGAGGTTCTACTGTGGAAACTTGCCTAAGCTTGTCCATGTAGAACATTAATGTGAAAAATTCATTTGGCATTTCTGCTCTGGGCTTATCTTCTTTAAATATACCTTTAATAGCCCAAACATTATAGAATGCCTATAACTGTCTGGAACAATTCATGCTTCTGATGTGTTTAGAAAAAGTTTTAATATTCATTCTTTTGCTTATCACAAGTTATTCCTCAAAATATTTCTGGCCCACTTTATAAAGGGTTTATATTAAATGTGTAAAAGTTTATGTTCTTTTCTGTTTTCCTCATTCAACATAATTTTCACTTTTTGAAGACTTATTTCTAACAGCTGCTTTCACATTTCTGTTTAGTCATGCCAGCTTTCTGTGTGCGTGTGGTCCTTTTAAAGTCTTTCTTGATAAGCAGTAAATGTTTGCTGTTAGTCTCTGGTATAGCATCTTTAAACAATCAGCATGCCACCTGCAAACTTTTTACTCCTTTGGCTACTCCTTTGAATTTCTCCTTAATAGTCATGATTTGCATATTACAATACTACATAATAGCCTAATGAGATACAGCAGAGACATATGCTTTTATATTGCCTTTTTGTTCCTAGGCAAATCCTCATAACATCGGAATTTCTTTTTAATTACAATTTCTAATGACATCTGTGCATTGTTAGTTTCTCTCAGAATCCTACTTTGTTTCTTACAGAATTTGACTGACTTGTCAATGAAATGAGAATCAATCAGATATCAGATAAGACAGCACAGAGTGAATCTCTCTCCAGCTGGTCTGGATAGTACTGAGTAGGTCAGCAGTTCTGGGACTGATGGGCTCCCCCTCCTAGTCTGGGCTTGCTTTTAGGGTTCACACAGTTAGCTGCAAATGATTTTATGAATATGAGGAAAACTGTAAAAATATTAGGAGAATCAGTAGTGCAGCCAGGTGTAATATAGAGAAGTTAATTTTGAAAGTAATACTAATTAAAGCAAACAAATCAAAAGAATGTGAGATCTGAACTCACCACAGAGATTTAACTATCATAGAATTGCATAGTGAAGTTCATGGATTTTCTAAGCAAAATGGAATAGTTTCAGTCCATCAGCTGTTGCATTACCCTTCTGCTGAATGTGAGCCACACACAGATTTTAAGACACTACTTTCTGTCCCCAGTAACATTCAGGAGCAGTAAAACTAATAGCTCACGATATAGAAGTTTAATACAAGAAAGCTGCATGTGTAGTAGGAAGGAAAAGACTATTTCAGCAAGGTGCAAGTGCCCAAATCATGAAAATGAATGTTTCTTTTACTTGCCAAGGCCCTCGAAAACGTTTTCTTTCTCTCTCCTGCAGCACCACCTGGTGGTACCATTTAGAAAGATCCGAGGCTGGTGAAGCCGATTGGAGCAGCCATGAAGGATTCTAACTCCATTCTGTCTTTCACAAGCTCTCTGTGGCTACATTATCTGAGTAATTTGGCTGCTACACACATAGATGTTTTTTCATTTTAGTGCACAGTACGTCTTACCTGTGTTTATTTTTAAGAGCTTTGAGTCCCATGGCTTAGTCTTTAGACACATGCAAGTACAATGTTAAATAATTAAGTTATTTTAGAAGAATAAGTGAAATCTTTTTTCCCCCCAGTAGTAATGTAATTTTTTTTTTCATCTAACATAACAAAAAAGCAAGCAAACAAAAAAGTTTCACATTTCAAATTGTAGGAGGAAATCCTAGTCACATTTGAACTTTTGAGGAAAATAATTTGGTTTTTGGAGGCAAGAGCATGGCTCAAAGTTGGAGGTTTTTTTTATAATTCTGGTGGAAATAGCAAAGGAAGTGTTTGTCTTGTGTGCTGTGGAGGAAAATGTACTATGTCTCCAAGAGCAACTTACACCTGCCATCTTGTCTCTGGCTGCCTCTCACTACAGATGTACTGCAGCAATCAAGAAGAGAGCTTGAAGAAGTCTCAGGAGACCTATAAAGTCAACAAAATGGCTTATGACCTCTTTTTTGTTCAATATTTCATGACGTATAAAAAACCCAAAGCGTTGAGATTTTCCATTTGATTTTCCATTTAAAAGACAGATCTTGTAGGAGTGTAAGGTTTATCACATCAGGGAAATGGGAAAAGTGTAATTCAGTTGAGATTTTTTTTCAGCTTGGCTGTTTTCGGCTGTTTTCAGCTGTTTGGTTTGTTACTTTATTTTTGAACCACTAATTCCCATACCTGGAAAGGATAGTTCAATATCCCCATCTCTCTCAAATGAAAGAATAATCAATACTCTCACTTCAGATTTCTGAGTAATCCAGATGTGAAAATAAAGCAAAACAAGCCTTGAAATTTGTGATATTCAATGTAAACAATTGGGTAGGTAAGAGCATAAAAATAAAATTATGTCGTTTAAACCAAAGCTTTTGTTGTTTTGGTGCAAATCTGAGTGATCAAACTAATCACGTGTTATCTCTTACTCTTCTCACATTTAGGGTCCCAGTTTTACTGTCAGTCAAACTGCTGCAGGGAAATAAGGGGTTTGAATAGCCTCAGCCTAAATTAACTTCTCTTTCAGATGGAGGAGGTGAGCTGCTTCATCCTCTCTTTAGTTTAATTCCTTTCATTTCCATTCCTTTAATTCCATTCAACGTATACTCTGAACAGGATGTTCTGCTTCTGCCTCTTGTATTTGTAATGCTTTTGTATTCCTAATCCTTTTGTGGGAACTGTTCTGTGTGTCTCTTCTGCCTAATTTAACCACAGTTTATATGGCTATAAGATAAAGATGTTTTATACCTCACTGGTCAAGTGTAAACTATTACAGTAAATCGTGTTATTTTCACAAGTTTGGTAACAAGTGCTAGCTGGCATTATAAGTGTGGAAGTAACACTTTTATTTCCACATTCCTGCTTTCATCATTCACATTTATTTCTTCAGGGGAAGAACGATACTTGATGTCACATTGAGGAGTGTCTCTCTCTCTACTATATTTAATTCCTGGGCTGGGAAAAAACATTGCCTAAATACGAAAGGTCACAATTAAACTCTGCAGTATAAATGTGTTCCTCCCAATTTCTCTGTTTTCTTAAACTTTAACAGCATCTGACCATAACAGAACAGTGTCCTGAGGCCACAGGGAACATTTTTTTCAAGCGCTGCTTTACTCCTGTTTTTCTTTGTTTTTCCTCGGTTGTTTTCTGAGCTGCTACAGCAACCAGGAGAGGAGCTGTTGTGCCTGTACTTAGCTCTCACTTGCATTGAGGCTATGTTCTAGTTCTGCAATGATTCCGGTGGAAGTTGTGTAATTGCTACCCACATTTAGACCTAGCTGTGTTTCCAGGCCAGAGAGGTGTCCTTAAGTACAGAAAAATCAAACTGCAGTTTTTAATAAGAAAGAGAAACAGAAGAGACTCTGTGAAAGGAAAAGGAATGATTTTTAATATTTTCTTTCCCATTCATGATATAATTTCTGCAGCAAAGATCTGTAACACTTACTGTAACACAAAATATTTGTGGACAAATAATATTTGCTACCTAAAACCTGCTTTGCCAAACATCAATGAGCTTTTTCATATCTGTGCCCTAGGGTCCTTTTCCTACCAGAAACCAAGAGCTGATCATTCTTCAAGTGGAATAGTCCCTCATTTTTGGGATGTTTCAGTATTGCTCAGCACAAAAGTTCTGCATGTATTTATGGGAATACCTGAAAACTAATAAACAGTGCCAACAGGATTTGTTTCAGTGGAATATGGAGTACAGAAGCTGCAGTCAGAGTGGAGGATAAATGGAACACAGACTGTTGTCTCACAACAGTGTTTTTGTTCTTGAAATAGTCTTTTAAGGTTGAGACTTTGCTGTATAAATATAATTCAGAAAAGTATCTTAAATACATTCTGGGAAAACCATTCATTAGATTAATATCCATCTATTACTAAATTTCAAACACTGTGCTCCATCTTTTCAAAGGCTCCACAGCTCTGTTTTTCTCCAAACACAAAGAGAATGCAATGACTAAAAAGCTATCAGACCGAAGCACAGACAGTGAATGCAGCATATTTGCAGAGTGCTTGGAGACAAATGAGATTTTGGCATAGTGGTGACTCATTTAATTGCACAGCTATCACAAGATAATGTGATAGTATTAACATAAGTAACTATGTGCTGCAATTATTCCTCTCAGAGTGTTATATGCTAGCATTTATAACAGTGTTCACTGCTTCTAGCTTATAAAAAATATCCTGAAAGTATTCTTATCGAGATTACTTTGCAAGTGTTCTGAATAAGCTATTAGATTCTGTGTGTCTACGGCACCATTAGTACTTCTACCCAGCATAAGTGGCACTGGATCTGACAATTACTCTCAAAAGCAGGAGTGGACAGTTTGGTGCTCAGGGCTGAAGAGCTGTCACTAAACACAGTGCCAGTCCAGCAAGTGGGAAGCCTTTAACCAAGCGTTCCCGAACTACAGCACACACCACTAGTGAAGCACAAACACTGCCAGTATGGCAAAATGTCTCCCTCTATGCACACAGCCCTGAAAAGCCAGGAGAGACTACTGAAAACTAAATTTAGGGACACACTTCACAGACCAGTTAACTGAAGACAAGTGGCCAAACTGAACTGAGCAGAACTACTTGGTAGTGGAAAGAAAATGGGTAAGAGAAATGGGTCCCTACAATGACATTTGCTAAATTCTAATGATCTGCTGATATTCATTATTTCTGACCCTAAAAGTGCCAAGGGTACACCGAAAAAGGCACAGTAAATGACACCCAGGCAAATAATTTCTTAGCCAAAGCAGAAGGTAAAGGACCCTGGAAGATGATTTGTTATGAAAGTGATCATGGATAGGGTCAGCCTTATTTTGACAATGTATGCTTTCAAATAATGCTTATTAAATTGTGTTCATTTACTCCTTGAATTATGGAAGGCCCTAAACCAGGTCTTTACCTTTCAAAAATGCCATCTGAATATTACATTACATCTGAGTATCTGTGATATTACAAATTTAAACAAGCAGTCATATGTAAATCAGAGTTAATAGAGCATCCCCTTTGGTAGTTGGACATGCATTATTCAGGTCTGGGTATCTTCTTTTTCCCCTGCAGGCTGAAACCATGATTAAAATGTTACTTTAAAATAAATGTCTCCACAGAGACAAAGACAGATTTAAAACATAATGGATTCTCTCCCACCACGCTATTAAGGAAGAAAGTTACCTCAGCATGAAGATTTCATTACATGTCACCGAAAGACTTCAGATACTCCGCTGCAATCTCAAAGATTTCACAAGGCCAAAATGAATTAAAGCACAGGATCTCTTTAAAGAAGATATATAGTTTTTCTTTTTTAATATAGAGATGTAAGATATCCTGTGACGATAGCTGTCAATGTACATGTATGCCAATTTTTTTTTAAAAACACAGTCTATTATTTTTATAAAAGAGGCCTGGTGTTGTGTGAAGCCTGGAAGGCCATAATACATGGCACAGTTCAACACTGAGTTTTCTACTGCATTGTTTGTTTGGGAGGTCATTGTGGTTTGCTGGGCACAGAATCAGATTCCCTTTAAGAGCATCAGATGATTCAAAGCCTTTGTGGTCACCACCATACAATATTTGGAAGAAGCAGGATTTGGCCCAGATAGCTTCAGATCAGCACTTGTATTTCAGTACCTTCTATACAAACAATAAAGTAAGTTCCAGCTCCCCATGGACACTGCCTAGAGAGATGTTCCAAATAGACTATGATGCAATTAACTAAGATCCAAGCAGTGGGAGTCTGAGGTTAAACAGAAATGACATCTCTATACACGTAGAGCCTTTCAGGTTTATGCACAGCTATTTTCCTAATCTAACCAATAGAAAAGTAGGTCCATGGCCATGTTCCTTCCATTCCATAGAGCTTAGCTGCCCTGATGCACTGCTAGACAACCACAAATAAGGCAACCTGCAAGCCCTAGGAACTGTCTGTCCCAGATGGCAGGTGCTCCTCGTCTCTTTCCTCTCTGAAGAAGCTCATGCCTACCCTACCACTTGAGTCTGCACTTCACAGAAACTGATTTTTCCTCAGTATCAGTAGAATTCAAAGCCTTTCTCTCCAGGTATCATCAGTTCAAACAGGCCTAGATTAGAGCAAGAAGATGCAAGTATGACTGTTTGTTCAAGATTAATTCCTTGAAATCCAGGCTGCCACCTGACTCTTCCAGTAATTCTTGCTACAGTGTAATCATAGCAAATTCACAGTGTCTGCAGTTTCAATATGAAATTATAACACAGCTGATTACTTAAAATACAGGGGGTTTTGTGATATGGTCACACAGTAATTCCCTGGGACTGAGCTTTAAAAACTTTAGTCTATGTCAGAATTGCTGGAGTCTGTAGAGCTCATACGTAAGCTATCAAAAATTACACAAAACCAAAGCAGTACTAAAATAACTTACTTGAATTTGTCTTCACATCCTGAAACATGAACACTCTGAAGAAAAATATTGAATTATTTTGGGGGAAGTTCTTACTTCATGCTTATAGTATATGGGATCAAAGGATTTTATTGTGTTTTTGTTGAGCAGAAAACTATGTAAGAAAAATTATCAACTTCCAAAATAGCAAAGTTAAATAATAAAAGGTTTAGGATGTTTTGCAACTATAGATAATTGTCAAATAAACACTGTGGAATACAGCTGTGTTTGGTTTTGGTTTTCACTCTATATTAATTATGAGACTTTTCTGTCTTATATTTGAAATTAAAAGGGTGTTAGTGGAGGCAAACTAATACCCAAAATAATTTTCTTAACTACTGAATATGCTTTATCTGAGTGTGCTTTCTATTGGCTTCTGCCAGTGCCCTGGTAAACAAATGTACTGGCAAATCACAGAGGAACATTCTGACCTCAGAATGGTAGAATTTGCAGTTGTGTCTCAGATCCACTTAGAAGAGACAAATACAAAACCACATGAATGATGCTGTCAATCAAAATAAGCAAATCGGAATTAAAAAATGTAAAACTTGCAGTGATCTGCAGATGAGGATTCAATGAAAGCACCAGTACATGGTTCTGCTCTACAACCACTGACTTATACACAGCAAATATGTACGGGAATGAAGACAAAAGTGATGTAAAGTATTGTAGAGTTGTAGAAATAGATCTGCAAAGAAAATGAGTTAGTCAAAAAAGTTAAGCTTCTGATGAAACACAGCTCAATCATTTACCCACAGTTTTACTGCAAGTGATGTTACAGAGGCCTGTGAGCAGACCAGAAGTAGCCCCCCTCTACCCCAAATGAGCAGCAGACCCAGATTAGTTAGCCACCATGCAATTAGCAAACAGCATGCATGACATGACTGAAAGATGAGCAACGCGTGAGACCAGAACAAATGGCCTGTGGGACAATATGGGGCAGCTGTGGGGAAGTAAGCCAGGGTCTCTGGGTCTGAGGCAAGTTGTGAGATTTCTCCTTCTAGGAGGGAAAAATGGATGAATTATAAAGGAAGCTGTGATATATAGGGTTTACAGAGCTCTCCGGGTTACTGTGGTGAATACACATAGATATCTAAATACCAATACATTCTTTATTCATTTTGTTTA
The DNA here is from genome assembly GCF_001604755.1 of Lepidothrix coronata. NCBI lineage: Eukaryota > Metazoa > Chordata > Aves > Passeriformes > Pipridae > Lepidothrix > Lepidothrix coronata. The sequence goes on from NW_016690244.1 coordinate 74,658, forward strand.
GCTGTAGGAGAATAGTATGTCTAGAAATAAATGAGTATTGTTGTTATAATTTTTTTCTGACACACATTCTCTACCATGCCCAGAGAGAAAACAGATCAATAACCTTAAGTACTAATTTCCGGAGCTCTAACAACATGGTCCTTTCAGATCAGTAAAAAATGTAACCAGGGTTCTTGCACGCTACCTAGAAATAGTTTGCAGTAGTTTGATGCCTCTTAAAAATGATAAGTTCCATTTCCACCTATAAAGCATGAATTCTGCCTGTTTGAGCTAATGTGATTGACCAGCAATGTCCTAATTCTCATCATGTTTTGTTTTGCTGTAAATGTTGAAAATAAAAAAAAAAAAAGAAAAAATCAAGTAGTCTTTATCTGAAATTGTATTAAAAACAAAATCTTCCGTGTGTCAAAATTACTAACAACACCAGCAGCCCAGCTGGATTCCTTCTACTCCCAGAGGAAGATCAGAATTAGGATGAATTAGATCCCTTCCATACCATTATACCACTTTGCTTGTCTGAAAATGTGGGAGGAAAACTGTTAACGCTGAGGCCAATTTGTTGTTTATATCATCTATTTGCATACTTAATTATGTAAATTGCCAGCCGCTACTGAAGTTTCAGACAATGACAATAGTTACGCTCCAGTTTTTCAAGTAAAAACCTCCAGGAGGAAAACATGGCCAGTTTGTGTTTTCCCTACATCAGTGACAGCAATTTCCAGGTTTTATTATTTGATTTTACTTTTGGAATTAAGAGGCAGGCAATAATTACTTAAATAGGGAAAAAGATATTATAATGAGACTTAGGACTGGGAAGATTAGAGTTACCAATGGGAAACGGTCCTTGTTTCCATAGAGCAAAAGTAATAGTAATTCTGGGTATATCTTGGAAAACAATATTGCACTCTGCAAAGAATCTGTTTCTGTGGTGTTGGCTTTTTTTTTTATGCTCCTTTTCTGAAAACAGTATGATGTGAAAGAATTTCATAGTACCGAAAGGATAATGGAAGTCGCGAGAGGGCTTTGCAAAACAAGCTCAGTGTGAGTGCTGCTAGAATGAAGCCTACAATGATTAGACTTCTGAATAATCAGGCAAACAGCCCACATTGTAACAAGCACTGTTTACGGGGCTGAAGCAAACAGACAAGTTTGATTCACATGCCTCAGTAAGCGCAAAAACACTTGTAACAAGGAGCCTTGCAACCCGAGCAATTAGGGCTATGGCAACAGTCTCTGCCCTACCAAGTTCACAAGCTGAGTGAGAGGCGGGAAGTACTCAGACAAGCTGGGATGTTCCGGGGGGATGGGGTGTCAGCTCCCAGACCGGCGGCAATGGCAAAACCAGACCCTAACTGGGGCCATGTTCCCTATACAGCTGCAAAACATTGCCAAAGAATGTCTGAGCAGAATTACGTTAAAATCAAGCAAGAGAAAGTCCTACAAAAAGCAGCTCTAAATTTTTGAGAATTTCTAAAACCATTGCAGAAGGTATAATTTTTGTAAGGGGCACTTTGTTGGCTTTATTACTAAATTGTTATATAAACAATCCCAGCTGCAGCAGCTGAGGCGGTTTTCTGCTTGCCATAAACATGAATGCACAGCACTAAGTGGGTCTAGAAGTATCTCAGATATATTTACTCTATACAAAGTCAGTAGTCTACTACAGTGCTTCAGAGACTGTTTTAGGAACAAAATTCTCACAAGCACAGCCTCCTAGGGGGTTTGTTTTGTGGACAGCACCTACATAGTGCTGACAGCCATCGATTAACAAGGCTGTAGCCATGCAGGTGTAATCAAGGTGCGGTTGCTAACATCTTTCCTGTGTCCTGGGGATATTCCAAATGCATGGGTCTCTTCAAAGACCCCCAGTGTTTTCATGCTGTGATTTGGGCCAGCTGCAGTTACTATCATGATTCTCCAAGGGAGAGGCTCACCCTGCTTCCAGTACAGATCACCAGGGCTTTGTGCTGTCCTGTAACAAAGCACATGTAGGGGTAGGAGTGCTCAGCTGTCAGAGGTGACAGTTTTCCTATCCAGAAATGCACCCTACTCCTGGGTGCAGCTAAAGGTAACCCTTTAGCCACTACTGCTTCAGTATTTGACTGCTACTTCCAAGGCTGATCACAGCAAGAAGTTCCTTTTCTAGGCCACAGAATTCGTGGGTTGCAAATCATGTAGGATTCTCTTTCAGCATCAACATTTTTTGATCACCTGCTTTCTTATCCTTTAACAGAAGAAACAATAGCAATGTCTTGTGTAAAATACAGTGGAGAAGTTTCAGCAAGATTAAACTCACTGTCCTAAAATATGTGTAGCTGTTAGTTTTCTCCTCATCTACACTACAGTAATGTTGACCTGGGACAGTGTCAGCTTTTTTCTACCAGTTCCTTCTTTTCCTGAAGCCTCAGTGGCCCTGACATCATAAAATCGCTTTGCACTTGTTTCTGACCTCCTTATTGTACTGATTTGGTGTCTTGTGCAGATTTGGCTGTATTAGAAATTACAAAGCACAGAACGGTACAGAGAGACACCTGCTCTTAGTTCCTTATTTTAACATCACTAGGTCCAAAATGACTTGAAAATACAAAATAAACACAGATTACAGTTAGCTGGAAGAATTATCTCTATTGTTTTTGTTTCAGCTTTGTGAAAGCAGCAGCGCCACAGACCTCATGATGATGCTCTGCAGAGAGCCAGGCAATCTGTTCATGTAATAAAGCAGATCACTGGATGTCAGAAGTTGCAGACCTCATTTCCATGAGCTTGTTGTGTGGCCTCGTCATACTTGTTTGTCACTTGGGGATACTACTGAAATTCAATAATTGTTTTTGAAATGTCATCAAATATTCTATATACATCCAGGTCAAAACAAACTGGTTTGCATTTTATCCAGTTTAATTCTGTTATATTTCCATGTTACTGTACTAGATTTTTCTGCTAGTCAAGACATGTCTCTCTTGAAAATCACTTTGACTCCTGTTTCTCCTGTTTCTCCTGTTTCTTTTCTATAATTAGAAAAGAATTTGAAGATAAGTTTACAAACCCCCTTTTGAGTCCCAAAGCTTGTTTTCTTCTTCCAATGGCATTGAATAGTCCAAGAAAAAATTTAACCCCCATCTGTAAACTTAGCCATTTTAATAATTCTAAAATATTTTAAATATGTATTTAAATGTATTTAATATGTTTAAACTTTTAACATACAGGTCTTTACTACAAGACTATTAGGAACTGGTCAAGTGAAAAGCAGAATGTTTAGCTACTGTCTCTGAACTGTTAATGCTTTCCATTAAACTCCAAGGACATAACAGTTTTCTTTCACATTACTCATATTTAAAGAATAGTTAAAAATCAGTTCCTCATAGTTTATTGCATGAAGGTTGTGTAAGATTAGGACTAATTTCCAAAAATAACATTGCCAGAAGATGGCATCTGCTATACATATTTGATGCTGCTGAAACAATAAAGATGTACAGGCTGCTCCAGAAGAAAGTGGATACATAATTGATTTCGCCCACTCTGTGTTCCAGGGTCTAGAGACTGGAGGATATATTCATTATATAATCACACTCAGTGACTTCAATAAAAGCAGCCTCAATCTTAAATACAAACACAAGAAAAAACACTGTTTGTTGCACAGTGAATGTGTATTACAGAACTACCATTTCCTCTAACCCATGATTATTTAGAATTTCCATGGCTCCACTTAAATTTTATGTTTGCAGCCTTTTTCTCACAAACTGAACCGATGTGTTTGTTTTCAACACCAAAAACTTAGACAGGAATATTTTGCCTTCTCAAGTAAAGCATGTGTTTTATTTAAAACTGAAACTTTGAATTCTTAAATATTAGGATTTTACCTTTTCCTCTTCTATTCTCTTTCTGCTCATTTTAGAAGACAGAAATCTCTAGTTTTCCCCTTCTCTATAGCATCTTGAAACCTTTTTTGTTTCATAGGAATCATAGTGACAAAATGAGATGGAAATTATTAACAATGTCAGAAATCTGGGCACTATTTGTTTTATTTCTAAGAAGTGAAGGATTCTCTAGAAAGGATCTTTCTGTTGGTACCTAGTGCCCATAGATTCAATTATCCCCACAGACTGGTGGTGATCTTGGACATTTGTAAAAACATTCCTGTCTTAGCATCCATTTTTTTACAAGTGTTCAGGATATCCTTAACTTTGAGACAGAAGCTTTTCTTGTAAAGTAGAGTGAATTGTCTGTGTCTGGAGAACTCTGAGTTAGCAGTAGGGCAGAGGTTTCAGGACATCAGCATCTGTGAAACCTGAAGTGAAGCAACAGGAATTAACAATGTCCCTGTTTGCTTGCATATGTCCTGCACACTGGCAAGAGTTTTCAGTAAAACAGAGAGCCATGGGCAGGTCTGAAGGCTTTGGAAAATCGGATTCTTGCTAAGTGGTACTGGGAGGAAAAGAGGAACAAAAAGTAAGTGTTTTGGGAATACCTTCAGAACTGTGAGGTTTTTCTTGATTCAAATGCTTGAAGGACTAAGTTTGTTATTTTCTTTCTGGGAAGCAAACACTGACCACTTCTAATATTTTGTAACTTATTCTTTTCTAAATACAGGTGTTTCATACATTATTATTCAGAGCAAAGATTACAAAATACCATTGGGGAGCAAGAAAGTCTTTTACGGACCTCTTTGGACAGTATGGTTTAAATGATGTTCCAAGATGTGTAAGGACCTGTGTAAGGTTCTGTAAGGACCTGTTAAACTGAAGGCTCCAGAATACAGGCATCTTTGCCTCTTTGCATCTTGCAAATTCTTTAAAATGAGAGGAAGCTACAAGAAATGCTCATTTACTGTTTTCTGCTGTTGCTCTCCAAAATTGGTAACTCCATCTTCTCACTTCCAAACCATTGCTCTCCCAAATCCAGAGGCTAGGTTTTGCCCTCTAGATTACTGTTCTTTCCAGGACTCTGAAATCTCCACATATATTCTTGATTTCTGTCTATAGTCTAAGACTTGATGTGACTTCTTAGATTTGCTGGGTTTTTGCACTACTGTTTCAAAAGGTTCTATAAAGTCAAAATTAGTACCTTGTATTATTTCCATTCAAGTAGTAATTCATTCCTTTTAAGTCACTACTTCTAGATGCTGGCATTTTCTCACCATATTAGGACAGTGACTTCAATGGAAAAACCTCAGGCTCTTTTTAATGCAAGGAAAATCTGTGAACCAACAGTCAAAAGAGTTTTCATTAAAATCCATGTAGATTAAAAGGCTAAAACATTCAAATTAGTAGACAAGGCAATCTTCCTGGGGGAAAACAACAAGGCAAACATTGATGCTCTGAACAGCACACAAAAATGGGAAAACATTGGGGGTTTAATTTCAACAATATACTGAAAATAAACTAGCTCAAAATGTCAAATGGTGAACGTACTTCACTTTTAAGCACTTCAGTAAAACATCCTATGAGATACAGCATGAGAAGAGCATGGAGAACCGAGCAGTGTGGTTTAACACCCTGTTAGGAAGGTCTCGTGCAATTCCTACCTGACACTACCCGAGAACACCAGCCAAACAACGATAAGGCTAGAAAAATAGTTTAATTATTTTGATTTCCTATCCCCCAAGCTGTTAAATCACAGTTACATCTCAGCCTAGTGGTATTTTGTGTTTATCTCTTCCATTTACATGCCTTCAAGCATCTTTTTACAGTACCTATAGGTACTACCTGTTTGTTATTTCTACTTAGTTCATTGGGAAATTGAAGATATTTGTCTCAAACAATGTAACTGCTCATGAACAGTTCAAGAACTAACACTGAATCTGCATTCACAGCCGACAACTAGGTGCAGAGTAAATGATCATGGATATAGGTAAGAATCTTGACACAGATTTGCAATCTTCTATTGTGGCAACAAGCATAAATATTGGAGCAAATTTCTTCACTTTTTTTGAGCATAGATCTGCACCCAGGTACTCTTTCTTTGGGTTTGAGGCTCAATCTCCTTAAGAAAAGCAGTTCCTGAAGACCCCATATAAAGGAATATTTAATCAGTAACTTAATTTCAAGTACTAATCAGGATACTTATGTGATAACTGATAATTAAAACTATAACTACATCTTTATTGTCATTATAATTGAGGGTTTCATTCTATACCAAACAGACATAAAATTTGCATATTCATAAAACTCAGTGGGTGTTCTTTTAAAAGTCAACCAAATTTAATAAACTTAACAAAAACTAGCTTATTAAATACAAATTAAAGCTTGAGACACATGAACTGTAATGTCACCCTGTTTTATGTTCTTGGGTTACTGCATCAAGGATTATTTTTCAAAACAAGTTCACAAGGCTTTTAAACAACAATCCCAGCATGTGATGGGAAAATAGGAAAACCAGAGTGATAATCATTGTGCAACTTAGTAAATCTCTGTGGAGTAGCTCACATATTTATAACAAGCCAAATTTGACTCTTGGAGACATCAGTGCAACTAGCTCCATATTTCAGGAATTCCCTATAGAAATTACAGATTTTTAAACAAAGAAAATCTACATATATTTGGAATATTACAGTTTATTAATTGATAAGAGGGAAGATCTTCTCATGGATTAATGTCAAATTAAATATTAATACCTAAAAAATACCAGAAATAAATTACACATGCCCAGTGGAAGAAGCCTACATGTGGGAGTTTCCTAAAGATCCGTAGTATACTAAATTGTTTGGAACACGGTGTAAACCTCGAATGAACAAAGTTGCAGGTGATACTACATTATTTAAAGTAATTAAACCTAAAGGTGAGCATGAAAGTTATAGAAAGGTTTTTGCAGTGCTGAGTAACTGGACAGCAAAAGTGCTGAAGGATCATTTCATTTCTGACAAGGTCAGAAATAGCAGTCATGGAATTAAATTATCAGGTAACAAAGAGAAAATGAGGTGAAGTACTTTTTCACAAAGGATGAAAGAAAAATATGGAATACCATGCTACAGTAAAATATAGACAGCAAAAATACAAAAGGTATTGAAGAGGAGTTTGTTAAATTATGGAGGATAAGAAATTTGGTAGATAATAGATGTGATGCTTCAACACAATTCTGAATTGTTTATGCAAGCAGGAAGTAGCAGGATTTTTGTGAAATACTAGATTATGAAATAGACTGAATAAGCCTCAGATACAGACTCAAAGTATCTATCAAACAGCTTTGATGAAGCTGTTTGAGCCAAGCACCATATGTACCATGGAACTGGGCCAAATTCTCCACAATATTACGTGATGAACATGCCTTTTGCTTAAAATGCAAAATGAATCAGCATTAGTCCTTGTCATCTTAGACTGTAAAAAAGGAAAAGACAAAGAACAGCCATGAATCTCCTACACCCCAAAATCCCCATATTCTTCTTATACCTTGCAGATGAAGTGAAGGTAGATGCTCTAGAATACAATGCTGCAATCTAGAGGCCGCAGCAACACATCCTATTTAACATTGTAGGTTAGAGACCAAGCAACACAGGAGCTAAAGCAGATTAACTCACATCAGGCTCCTAAATCCAGGATCCTAAAAATAACATTCTGTATGTTTGGTTTTCACAGTCGCATAAAGTATGCATTGGCTTTCATTCACTGGCACTTCGGTAGGATTTTATGCTAAGAGGCTGCTTGCTTTCTGAAACAGGCCCTAGCTTGAATCACAGGGGCCTTTTTCTTTCTCTCAATTGATGTTTTTGGAGCCTCCGTTATTGTTTTCATTACATTCTCAGATGTACTGCAGAAAAGTAGGTTGCAGTGTACTGTTTGTTGTGCAAGGGGTTGTATGGAGCCGTCTCTGCAGTAGAGTTGTCCCATGAGCTCATCTCCTGAGAGGATGCCTGTCCTGGGACCATGACCTGGACTCTCTGCCTGTCACACAGCTGCACGTATGTCATGCTGTCCTCTGAGCCATCACACTGGCCTGTGGGGCAGCTTTTAAAGCAAGAGCATTGCATAAGCTTGACATGTGACACACTAAGAAAGCTATAATTTTCATATTGTATCTCCTTACCAATTGTAAATCAGTCATTTTAAGGATGTTTTCCATTCTTTCTTCCCTTCAGGCGTCTCTTATTTCTCTCTGGAAAAAGAAAAGATGTAGTTTATAGCTAACTGCAGGACTGAAATGACATATATAATAGCAACAGCAGGCAACAAATGTGTCCCTAAAGTGGCAATATGGTGCCTTTTGTTTTGTTTTAAGACTTTGGAGTGATAGGCAATTTGTCTTTTTGAGCTGCTATTTGAATAGTTACAGGAAATTTAGAAGGCAGTGTTATGCGTGTTCAGTAATGAGGACTGCATAGTCTGACCTAGACCCTTTGAAAATTAGATGATAGGAAAAGACAATCCAGACAAAATACTGATTATTAGGCATAGGGTTATTAATGATAAAGTTTAATAGTAGTGGGGTTTTTTTATTTCCTTGCAGTCTTCTTCATTTTCAGTTAAAAAAGACAAAACAAGCCCATTCTGATCACCAGATATTTTTACACAAAACTGAACTCTGGCACATTTTGTGGGAACAAACAAAGCCTGCACGGCATGCTTTTGCTATTAGAAAAAGAGGTGTTTTATGACTAAATATAATGGTTTACATATATGAGAAAATAAAATTCCCCAAGTAGCTATTTAAAGGACTGGTATTGTCACTCTATCCACATGACTAATCCAGCTCACATCTCTCTGAAGGGATGCCAAGGACAGAGTAAGTCCCTGACAATGTCCCAGTGCCCAGACACAGACAAGTACAGCACAACCCCTTCATCACACATAGGACAAACCCCATTCCAGGTGCAGGAATGCAGATAGGAGATATGGAAGCCACAGTATGTTTGCAGCTTTCCAGTTCTCTTTCCTTTCCCTCTGAATTCTGAGAGCACCTCACAGAGACAGGTGCATGGAAAAGGAAAGGGATAGGGGATGAGACAGCTGAGCACCTGCAGCAGTCACTGACTTCAGCTGCAGTTGTACGAGCTCAAATTTCTAAAACCACTGTGCCAGGAAAACTGATGCCATGCTGCAGATCTCAGTGTCGGCTGATCTGAAGAAGGGATCTCTGTCTGAATATTACCTTGTTAAGAATTTACGGGGGAGAAACAACAGGCACCCAGCAGAGATCCCCTGGCATGGAGATGGGGCAAGAGGTGCTCTGAGAAGCATCAGTAAATGCTAGCTGAGAGCTACCCACCCGTGCCTTTTTGCCTCTAGCTCATGACTCACTTGGTAGCCCCTCTCCTTCTTACTTCCCTTTTGTCAATGACTTCAATTTCATTTATCTTTCTGTATCATTTGCTTTCTTTCTCTCTCCCCTTCTCCTTTTAAAACTTCCATAATGTCTCCTTATACCTCCCTTTACTTATTGAAAGGAAAACCTTGGATGATCATGCTGGAGTAGTACTGGATCTTTTAAAACATCCACCAAAATTTCAGCAGTGTTGTGGGTGACATTTTATCAAAATTATTTAGTAAACTGATCTGTTTCTATTTGTAAATGTGTTCTTAAGGGGACAACTCTCATTAACCAAAATGCAAAAATTAAAATTAAAGCAATAAAATAAATATTAAAATATCATTAAAGTTAATCCCTGAATACAATATTTTCAATATAAGAACATTTCAACATTTACCATTATTCTAGGCTCTGTGTGTTTTCACAAACTAAAATAAACTAAGATGTGGTTGATGTTAAGAATTTATATCAGTATTTTAGATTGAGATGATTTAGGTAGATTAAATGTTATCCTTGTATTGAGTATTCTAAATGAGAGAAATTAAGGTTAAGTGTTACAACGACACATTTTAAAGGATGAAAATGCTTGAATAGGACATTTAAACAACCTCATTTCTGTCCTCCTTTGCTGGCATGATGTTATTCAATGTCTGCTACCAAAACACTTCTGTATGTGGTCCTAAATTAGACTAAACTGCCTTTTCCAAGCAGATTACACTCTAATTCTTTATGATTATTATGTCAATATAAAATGCTGGGTTTATCTTCTGAATTTTCCTGTTCTCACATGCTAGTGAGGAGATCTGAAAAACCCATCACAGTTCAGTTTCTCTCTTCTAGATCTCTGTTCTTTTCAGATAGGTGGGGTGAGGGCCTGGCTGTCACAGGGCCACAGGCGACAAGGCAGCAGGGGACCAAGTGTCTCCAGCTGAGGGCAAAGAGGGGGAGCTCCTCTGGTGGTTGCCATGACAATCAGGCAGCCAGAGCCATCCCTACACCAGGCTCCATTAACTGGCAGCACCTCCCACACTCGCTGCCTTCCACTTGCCCCTCTCCAGCGATCCACTGCCTGCTTAAGGTTCAACTGCCAGAAGTCAGTCTCCCCTTAAAGTTGCTGTGGGTCTTATACTTCCATTCAAATTACACAAATGGTGTACCATGATATGCAATATATTCGGAATTTGCGTCTGGTATGAGGTTCAAGCATTTCTATTACCCCCTTTCGATACAAATTGTGTTGCCGGTGGCTTTACAAGGCTTGACTATGGTCCTAAGCAAACTCTTTTACTTAAAACTACTCCACTAGATTCCATTACTATCTTTCATTTTACTCAAGCTTTCTCACAGGCTCAGGGAGATGACAGTGGCATTCTGGCATAAATACATTAATAATGTACTAATCCTTTGCTGTAATTTCACTTGAGAGTGTAAACTGTTTTTATTGACCTTTGTAAGACAAAGAAATGGTTGCAAAACATGGTAGCATTGGAATTCTTGGAATTGTTCTGTTTTCTGTATAAATACACCACTGGTCACTTGCTTGGTTTGTAGACTTATGCTTCTTGCATAAAAAAAAAATCACAGAGATATTAATGTAAGACCACTGCTGTCTCTCAGTGCATTATCATTGCATTATGAAGCTTTCAATAGATGATCTTTCTCATGTTCTTAGACAACCTTGACCTTCAGTTTTTAGTGAGGTGAGTAATATTACATCACATCTAAAGAGAACAGTGTAATCATCTTTTCTATTTGCAGCCAAAGACAGTCAACACTATTTGATACAATCAGCATGTGTCTTGATACTGAAGGCACATGGTGACAAGTCTAACTGAATGTAGTTATTTGGCTGTCATGAAATGCACCTTATGGTGATAAACTTCAGCCATAAAAGTGGAAGACTATCACATAAACATGCTTCATGAAGAAATACACTAACAGAATTTGCTGCTAGTTTATAGTTGGAAAACTGTGTTCTATTTATTATGCTGCAATTTTTACAGTAAGCCAGGTTCCAAAGCTCATTACATTTTACAATGAAGTAATTACAGGGTGTTGATCTTCTCCTTCAACCAACAGGTCTATCTAATTAGTGTACAATAAACTGAAATGCCTCAATTAAGGATGTATGAAGGGATACTAGGACTGGATGCAGCTTCAGTGTAGTTAGAAGCAGGGTGAACTGCACAGCTGGTCCCTCACCATGTGCCTGGGTTAGGTACTTCACAGGGCAATGCTCATGGGGAAACTTCCTCTGTCTTTGCACCCTCTCCTCTGTAAACATCTCCTAATGTAGACAATACAACAAGTATATCAAGACAGTCAAGGCAGTTCACATTTGTATGCATTAAATCTTGAACTCAATACAAACCCAGCATTTTCTTTCCATTACTTATCAGGCATTTTATATTTTAGATAAATTCCTTCTCCCTGCAATCTTAAAGGATATGGTGTTCATAACACTTACTGAAGGTTAAACTATAAAGCTACCCAAAACAATAGCTTCAATAAACTTGGAGACATTGTCTTATCTTCAGCATAAGTCAGCCTCACTGCAGTGTAATGTTTCTAGCTTGACATTTTATTGGTTACAGGAGATGTTCTGAGGCACAAGGAATAGGAGGGTTTTTCAAGTCCTGCTGGAAGTCAAAGAGAATTTGAGACTTACCCTCCATTTGTGCTTTTGAAGATTCCCACTATGTATTTGAAAGGTTACCTGTGAATAAGTTTTGAAATATGGGGCCATTCTCCTACTGGATCATCCATCCTGCCATTAGCAGTAGCAGGATATGGTATTACTGTGCTTATAAAATATTCCCCCGAAGAAAGATGACTTTACCTAAGAAAGGCTATGATCATGGGGTGTTCTTAGGCTGCCCAGGTAAACAGTGGAACACAGATAATATTTCAGGAGTATTCTCAAAGCAAGGGGTTTCTTGGTACATATTTGCCCTGCTCCACCTTGAAATATGTAAATTGGACAGTATGCAGAGGTGCCCTGGAATGGCAGAAGAAGATTGATGCAAGCTATGCTTTAACCGTTCAAGAAGCAAAGCAGCCCCCTTTAGGCCATTATAACTCAGAAAAAAATGTAAACTAAATAAATCTCAGCTGCAGTTCACGTATCTGCTAGAAGAAGACAAAATAATTAAAATAGTCCTGACTTTTTTTCAAATCAGAAAGGTTACCCTTCTCTAAAAATTATTTAATCTTTTCAGACCTCTTGCAGCCATTCATGGCATTAGACAGTCCTATGATGATAAAGATAAAATTAATGCCTCACTTTTATGTAAAACTTATCAGGCCAACCTTAATCATTACTTGGTTAATTCAACAGACAAAGAAAAATAATCACCAAATCTCAAAGAAACAGGAAATGTTTTTACAGGCCCATTATATCTACACATTTGCTAACCTTGCTAGAGGTACTGAAGCTCAGAAGAGGTGATTAATACAACTAAAATCATATTATTCATTGCTAAAAAGCAGATTCTATTAGATGAAGTAAAGTTTCTGATTTCAGAGAGGCAAAGCTGGGTGTTTTGTCATCAAATTAAGAAAAAACTGAATCTTCGTGTTAGCAAAAAATTGGAAAACTTAAAGAATTCTAATGAAGAACTGATTAAAAGAATTTTTCTTCCCTTTTTCTTTCCTTTTTTATTGATTCATATTGTAGAATATGATATTCATAGTATCATAGAGTAGTTTGGGTTGTAAGATATCTTTTAAAGATCATCTAGCCCTACACTCTTGCAATGAGCAGGGACATCTTTAACTAAATCAGGCTGCTCAGAGCCCCATCCAACCTGTCCTTGAGGATTTCCAGGGATGGGGCACCCACCACCTTTGTGGGAAACACTATTTTATCTACTTAATTGTAATAAAAGTCCTCCTTATATCCCATGTAAATATACCCTCTTTTAGTTTAAAGCCATTACTCTTTGTCCTATTGCAACAGGCCCTGATAAAAAGTTTGTCCCCATCTTTTTAGTAGGCCCCCTTTAAGTACTGGAAGGCTGCTCGAAGGTCTCCCTGGAGTCTTCTGTTCTCCAGGCTGAACAACCCCAACTCTCTCAGCCTGTCTTCATAGGAGAGGTGTTCCCTTGTCCCTGAAGGCAGTTCCTCACGGGGACCTCGGAGGGTCCCCAAGGGGTCTTATTGATTGACTCCTTGAAGAGCTGAAAGTTTGCTTTCCGGAAATTTAGTGTCCTGATGTCCCTCAGGACTGCAAACTACACCAGTGCATGAAGTAAAATAACTAGAATATCCATCCATACTATGGTGCTGTTTTGCCTTTTGTCCACCCGTATTTGAAAAATCTTTATTAGTCTATGCTTAGAAAATCAGAAATGTCATTGTCCACAAAGTGGGCAAAGCCTTCAGTTTCATTTGAATCCTATAATGTACCAAAAAAAAAAATTAGATAGGAATATTGTATGAAAAATTACAGTACAAGACAGTCTGACTATAGATAAGGGTTTTAGAAATATGAGATTGCCCTCACAGAACTGGGTATATTCACATGGAGAAAGTCATTAGAAAATGACAGATAAACATCAGGGTAGAGATCACTGGGGAATTATGATAAATTTCTTGTTCCTCTGATCATTAATCAAGAGATATAGGTATTGTTGATCTCCTGAGATAGGGGAATCCTGGGTTTCTTTCTCTGTTCCATTAATTATTTATGTTCTCCTGTTATCTGCCTTTCCGTTCTATTGTAGATCTGACAAATTCCATACAGTTAGTTAGAATAAATGAAATGCTAAGAGATTAAAACATATACAGATATTAGAACAGCAAATGGACAAGGCAATGTAAGACCATGCATCTGGTAAAAGAATATGTTAAACATCAGAAGGTATTTTTGCAAAATTCCTACCACACCAGTGTAAAAGGCTTAACCGGGTAATAACACAGCAGGTTAGCAGTTTGGAATTGTTTCTTTTTAAGGGGGCTTTCAAATTTTAGAAAGATTTTTGAATTTTGGCTTTCAATTATACTTTAAATTTTACTTTTCAATTATACTCGATTATACTTAGTCCTAGGGGAAGTAATTATAAATATGAAATAAATGTACATTAACAGATAGGTCAGGACACAGTTTGAACCTTTTAACTACAAGATTAAGATTGCTGCAGTCTAGACCTGATTAGAGATGAAAAACAAGTAATATTAAATGACAAAATCCCTTCGTCGTGGTAGATTAGCTGCCCCAGGTGCTCCTTATGCTGTGCCATGATGCTTAATGAGTTCATTAATGACTTGGAAAGGTGAAAGGATAGCACTGCAACAAAGTCTGTTGAGGAAACCAAGTTGTATACATATATAAGGCTAAGTTGTATACGTGTACTAGGATGACTGTAGAGAATATTAAGGAAACTTAAATAAGATAGGTGAAAAATCAGCGTGATAACAAAGACTTTCAAAATCAGACTGACTGCAAAGAAAAATAATCTCTTCAACCTGGAAAGCTCTAAGCTGAATATATTACCTAAAGGAGACCTGGGACTTCACTGTACACAGATCAATGTGCAACTGGAGCTGAAAAAGCAAATCAGCTGTGGGGCTGTGCAATGGGTTGTAGTAATCGTGAATATGGAGACCAGTGGAATGGTACTACAAAAACAGAGACATAGCATGGTGGGCTATGTGTCACCCACTCTCCAAATGGATGCTGAGCGGGAAAGAAAAGAATTTTCCTGGAGACGATAGAAATCACTAGTTCTTCACACATGAATCTGTCTGATAATGCATGTTCTAGAGCCGGCAGTCAGGGACCCACAGCTTGACCTTGTTTGTAAAATAAAGGAGCTGTTCTGTGCAACTTAGCAGCAGAAAGCTCAGAAAGCCATTTCAGGTGTGAAATTCACTGCCATTAGAAATCATTGAGACTAAGAGTTCAATAAGAAAGGACTGAATAATCATGTAGATATCAAGGCTATATAGACCTATCATAACTAATGATTTTAAAAAAGGATAAAGAGCTATCACGTAACACTCACTGGCTGTGAGGGCTTTCAACTTCCTCTAAAGCTTAGAGTGGTAGACATACTATTTGGACAACAAAAGCTGGGGATAGCTTACATTTCTGAGCCCAATACAGAAAAAAATATTTTAGTCCTACCATACCATATTAATAAAGACAACAAGTATATACCAAGATAATTTTTAAAATTACTGACCTGATCTTTAAAAATCCACTTATTTGTTTATGCCTATCTAAACACAGAACACCAGAACGCAGAACATAAGCAGAACACCACTT
This sequence comes from Lepidothrix coronata, assembly GCF_001604755.1. Lineage (NCBI taxonomy): Eukaryota > Metazoa > Chordata > Aves > Passeriformes > Pipridae > Lepidothrix > Lepidothrix coronata. The sequence goes on from NW_016690244.1 coordinate 90,163, forward strand.
CTTCTCAGCAGAAATCCCCCTCAACTGTCAGTTCAGTTGGAAGCCAAGACACCTAATGTTTTCTCTTCTGACTTCATAATTTCTGTATGTATATTTTTGGCCAAGGACAATCCCTTTCTCCATATCAATGCCAACATTTGAAAAAAAAAAAATGCTTTTACTGATTTGAGTAGACCTTTACATGACTTCCTCACAGCCCCACAACCTTTTCCTTAAGCACTCAGCAATACTTCCAGCAGGCTGCCAGCCACCAGGTCTCCACACAAAGCTTACAGCTGGGTTGGAGAGAAACATTGATGCAGAAACTTTTAATTCCCTGGCATAACATGATCTCTCCTATAGTGTGGTTCTCAGCATTAACCAGTAAACACTTTCATGTGTGTGAAAGCCGGGGAGGGTTGGCCTGGGGGAGGTGGAAGATTATTGGTTCTTGGGGAGAAAGGTAAGGTGTGTCACCTCTCCTCCCAGCCGCAGCCTGCATTGCCACAGTTCAAAACCCAGATAAAGGTTTCCAGTATCACTCTGATGAGGGAGTGTCTCATGAATGCTGAGGTGGGGAGATATGGTAGTGTTGAGGGGAGCAGTATTTCCTCAGAATTGTACTTGTGTTTTTTGACATAACTACTTCCCTGAGCTGTTCCAACCTGTCAGAATCATGAAATTGCCTTCTGTTTGCATCTCAGGAAGAGATGTACAGCTGAATCAAAGAATGGCTGCATAAGTGATGTTGGTTTCTATGATCTGAGCCCCAAAAGGTCTTAAACTGTCATATTTATTGTCTATCCAATTTTATGACCCTTAGTTGTATTTATTCTCTGATGTTTACTATCAAATGTCTCTTCGTGAGCTTCGGTTTGTAGGCTTTCATATTGCTAAATCATTTTTTAAGCTTGAGATGTAGCTTCTGTTCAACATCAATCCCTTAAGACACACCATTAACATGAATCATTTCTGAAAGTATGTCGTGCAATATGAACTTCGTGTTGAGTCAGTCATTCACTGTGATTGAAAGAAGTGATGACCTTCACGGAAGCAGCATATCACAGCTGAATATCCCAGGACCCTCTTCTGTACTGTCAGTCGTGGCTGCTTTTGGAGCACATGCAGACTTAATCATCGCACAAAAATAGGTTGAAGAATAATTTTCTCTATGTGGTTAGGTCAGCGAAGCTTTAAATGAGGGACTGACAAAAACTGAGGGCTTTACTGAGTCACGGAGATCACTTTATCACTTAAATGCAGATTTCACAGTGAACTTAAAGAAAAATGTAAAGTTTTACTTTGTTTAGTTTGTTTCATTTTCCTCTGTGCCCATCAAGTAAAATTTCTTTTAGAAGTCATGGCTCCTTATTACGGATATTATAGCAGCAGATGTTTTTTGGTCTTCTTATTAAACAGGCCTAGATTTGCAGAGGTACTGGGGCATCTCCCTTTGCTGACTGTGGATCCGGACCCGAGGCCTGGATCCTGCAGACCTGAAATTGCAGCGATGGATGAAGGCATAAACTTGATCAGGCTATTAATCTGATGTGTACTTAGTTGACTAATGCTTTAGCACAACCAGGTTATACTATTTTACAGTAGCACCTGTTCCTGTACAACTACTGCAAAAGTGAATTGGGTAAAAAAAGTAGATTTGCTGTTAAAAGGTGCAGGTTTTATAACTGGTTCTGGTTTCGGTGTCCTTTGGGATCTTGGATTTGTCACTCACCCCTTATATCAGCTCTTTCTTCTGTAAATTAGCCTAATTATATGCTCGTGCTTTATAAAATCAGTGGGAGGCCTGGTTCAGCCTGATTCAGCCTGGTTCATTCATTAATGATTTAAAGAGCTTGGAGATTACTGTATGTAAAGGGGCATAGAAGGGAAGTTAAATTCAAAAGCGAGATTTTAAAAAAGAGAAGAAAAAAGAAAATAAAACTGTGTCAATTCCACACACTTTCACAAATTAATTTTTCCCACTCCTTATGTGCTACATTCTTCAATACAAAATATTATAGATATTTTCTTTTTCTTTTGGCAAGCAGCCAGAGTTTGGGGAAACTCTTCCCTGTTTGTGAATATGTCACTGTATCCTGAAGATAGTCTGATTTATAAGAGTAATTATCTGCTTCCTAAGCAGTTTTTCTGCTGCTTAAATATTATATTTCAACAAATATAAATATCTCAACAAGACTAAATATGCACCTTGTATTTGTCTAGGTGCACATTTGCTCTTTATTTCAAAATTAATCTGTCACTTGCTAAATTTTTGAAGGAAAAAAAATCAACATTTCCATGCAAGATTTGGCCAATAAATACACAATAGTCTCAACAGTAGTAAGACTTTTTGACCCCACATTAGTCTCTTCAGTTCAATGTCTTGAATCAGTGTCAATTATTGGTCATGTAACTTGAAATAACTCAAAAGAAGACAAAAAAACCTCTTAAAAGGCAATTACTGAGTATCTTCCCCATATGAAGAGTTTCATCTCAGTTCCTTCTGTTGAATAATCTGACACAACATAAGAGTTTTGCAGCTCCAAATTTAAGAAAATATATTATTAATGTGATTCTGAATAATCCTATTAGTTGCATAGTTGGATAAAAGAGTAATATGCATGCAAAATCTTGCTGACAATTAGGCAAACGCTAATACACTAGGACTGCATTTGGGAATATATTTTTGTATAGTATGTTTGATGTACTAGTGAGAGAAAAATGAGATGGATGATAAAGAAAAAGCATTGACATAGTCTTTAAAGAGTAATAAATTGAGGCTTGTTTCCAGTAGGAAATGCCATGCCCAAAGGTAGTGATTTCAAATTCTGAATGTTATCCTGTTCATTTCTCAGAGCAAGCCAATGTATAAGATATGTCCCACTGTCATACATACTGTTTATACCCAAAAGCAATTTGATTTTTTTCCTAGTAGATATTGAAATGAAGGAATATTTTTTCTACATCATCACTTAGGACTGTGGCATTTAAAGGTCATCATGAAAAGCATCTTCCAAACAACTACTACCAACAGCAACCCCTCTGAGTATTGACTGATAATGATTATGTATTGTTAAAAGTATTTTCCGTCAAATAGAAATAAATGTTTTTCATATTGTTTCCTGCTTCTCAGATAAATAGAAAAAGATAAGATTTTCAGTATTTATTCTACTGTCTGTTCATGGATTTGAACAACCCCTTCAGAGTTTAATCTTTGTAGCAATATTTTCTTTATAGATATTACAACCTTGAGTTGAGATTTTAACATCAAATACAGTAAATTTGAGTGTTCAAAACTGACAACAGTAATAATAACAAAACATCCCTAAAGCTGTGTGGCAGTAAAGAATAATTTTTAAAGTAACAAAATATGTAGCATATCATCAAAGACAATTGTCCTCTTCCATTTCTTGAGCCTCTGTCATCATATTTTCAGATTGCCCATAGAAAACAGAGGAAAGACAAGAGGAAAGACAAGATAGCTAATTGATAGCAGCTAGTTTTAGGTACAAGCAAAAACTTAGACGTAGTCCAACACTGCAAGATACAGCTCTGTTGGAGGTTGGCTCGTTCCTAGAGAATATTTTTGATCTTTTGACCATCACAAACCTTATGGAACCTGTAAGTATAATTGCTACTTTCAAGGTAGGTTAAATCAGGTAAGTCACATTCATCTTTATTTTGGAACAATATCAGACTGTGTTCCAATCACAAACCAGTACACAAGGCTAGGACAAGCACTGAGTTATGAGTGCTGAGGGTGTGTTTTGGCATTGCTTTTTTTTTTTTCAGCAGACAAAATAACCACACTCCTCTTTGCTCCTGTTTGTTTCTAGTCTTCCTGATGTTTTACCACCCCAAGCTAGGCAGTAAGGTTGTGTTCTAAGGTAAATCCATGAAACAATTCACTTGTGGTGTTTTCAAATCTTTTTTAAAGGCTTCCAAAAATAGGAGAAGGAATGATTACCTCCGAGCATTTCAGTGATCAAGGATACACTGTGATCCCATAAACATTTGCATTGGTACTAAATGCAGTGTAGAGGGCCTAAAGCCCCCCCCACAAAGGGGATGTAAACAAATAAAAAGGTGCAGACAGTGGAAGGATGCTTTTAAACTGTCTTTGTTGCTGGAGAAAATGTCCATAGAACTACACACTTATGAGTTTTTCCCTGGAGTCTGAATGGAAATACAGAGACTGAGTGTTGTTTGTAAATATGACAGATGCCACCATGAAGGCAGCAGGAAAGCTCAGAAGATATCAAAGGAATCATGGTAGTATGGCTAAGGGACAGTGTTTCAGGACTAGGTAGTGGGCAGAAAAATTTGGAATTGTAATTAGGGATTATGAGCAGTCTCCTGTTGACTGATTCCTAATGCGTTCAGGCAAGCAAGAGTTTATGCCTATTTCCTGAGGATAAATAGAAATATGGGGCAAATTTCTAATTATATTTCATTTCTTGTGCTGCTGAAAACAACTCACCAAACTCAAAGACTTTAATAGCTACTTAATCTAAAAGATTAGCACTATTACATGCAACAGAGCTGACAGAGAAAGCACAGTAGCCAAAGGAAGTAGCTTCATGATTAATTACAGTAATTATTTATGATGTATTTGTTAAGCAGTGACAGTGCACTCAGGACTGTATACAGCCAAACCAGTGCCTGAAGCAAGCAGGTGCTGACCATCTGTATCTCGTGTCTTTGGTGGATATTGAAAGTGTTGACAAGGGATTCTTAGCTGAAAAGGAAACTATTCATATACTCATAGAAGATGTTTAATCTCTTGAAATGCTTATATTGTAATAATACCTAATTGTTACAAAGTTTGAATGCTTTCCAATCATTTAATCTTACAAAGAAACAGCAAATAATAACTATTAATAAATGGAACACTGAGATTCGCAAGATTAGGGCAGTGATCCTTCCCCTGTACTCAGCACTGGTGAGGCTACACCTCTAATTCTGTTCAGTTCTGGGCCCTTCACTTCAGGAAAGACATTGAGGTTCTGGAATGCGTCCAGAAGATGGCAACAAAGCTGCTGAAGGGTCTGAAGCACAAGTCTGATGAGAAGCGGCTGAGGGAACTGGTGTTCATCGCTCTCTAGAACTACCTGAAAGGAGGTTGTAGCAAGGTGAGGATCAGCCTCTTCTTTCAAGAAACAATCAATAGGACAAGAGAGGACGGCCTCAAGTTGCACCAGGTGAAATTTAGTTTGGATATTAGGAAAAATTTCTTGACTGAGTTATTAAGCATTGGAACAGGCTGCCCATGGAAGTGGTTGAGTCCCCATTCCTGCCTGGAGATATTTAAAAGATATGTAGACATGGCACTTAGGGATATGGTTTAGTGGTGGACTTGGCAGTGTCAGGTTAATAATTGGAGTTGGCAGTTTTAAAGGTGTTTTCCAACCTAAATGATTCTATGATTCAAAGGAATGAGATCTCTAAGGTTTAAACCCAGCTGCCCACATAAGTTCAGTTCAATTTGCTCCTTTTAGCTAACACCTACTCATTCTTGTTCCCTCCCTTTCCAATCTTGCCTCTTTTCTGCAGTCCCTTTCAATGAGCCATCTGCTTGGCCAGGATTTTTGTTGTTGCTGTGCTGTAACTTAACTCTAGCACTGATGTGTAAGGAACTGCTCTTGATTTATTGGAAACTAGTGGTACACCCAAGACATTTACTGACTTCCTCTATTTAGGATACTTCTCAGGTACTAGGGTACATGTATTTTTCTAAACACTAGAGTCATGACAACATTTCTTATCTTAATGGATTAACATAGGTTAGCTTTTTGGAAGACTTGATACTGAAGGAGGTATTTGAATGACCAGAGGATCAGAACTGGAAGGAAATTTCACACTTAAACGTATCAGCAAGGGAAATACAGTATGATTATGGATGATGTAAAACAGTGTAAAAGTGGTATTTAGACAGGATATTTGTGAAGCACAAAGGTAGGAAGACTGTATTGATTCTCTACTGGCTATGAATGAATGACAGAGCAGGACAATAATATGGTAATAAAATAAATATCTTGTTCACAAGCTCAGATGCACAGCTGAATTATCCCAGCTGTTTGGGATATTATATCTCAGTTGAGCCATGGTAACTGACTATCTACAAACTTTTCACTCACGGGAAGCATGAAGTAAAATATGCTAGCTTCAACCCCTGCTAGGGATTTTCAGCAGGTTCAGGACATAATTCATAACAACACAGTTGTTTGTCTAAGTCCTTAGATACACAGGTATGGGCACACCTAATTCTGCTATTTGCTATCTTCAGAATATGGGAGTTTGCAGATTCACCATTCTTCAGCATAGTTGCTTAAAAAGAAACATTTTGATCAATGATTTCTTAAAAAACCACCATAATTCAGGCATCCTGAGACAAATATGTGGGGCAGAAGCAAATGTAGCGAGTACTGAACAGAGAGCTCCCTCATGTGTCAGGCCTGTAGCTGCCCTGGAGAGGCAAAATGCCCCAGAGCTCTTCTGTTCAGTTGTCTGTGAAGGTTTAACACCATCAGGCTAATCCAGGGAGGAGCAAGCCCCAACATTTTCATTGGCACCAGTACATTCCACATGCTTATCTACTCTGGCTGCCATCAAACTAAAGATAAATCCAGCATCAATATTGTTTTTTTGAAAGTCCTACCAGACAAGATAAATTAAATACAAGCTGTAGTATTCTTTCTGAGTTCACATAATGGGGGAATTTCAAAAACTGTAACACTGCCTCTCTTACCAAGGATTTGTAACTCATAATTACATTGATACATGTGCCATGTCAGCAACAGCAGTGAAATTCATAGTATTTTTTATGTGAAATGTACTGTTTTATTGCATTAATTCACATTTAATGTGTACACAGTAATAACCATAAAGTATGATAACCAAAGTTATATATTTTCTTCAGAACCTTCATTTAGAGATCTTTCAAAAGAGTCCAAGGAAATTAAAATATCAGTCAGTTTACCTGCAGGATATAGAACCAAAGCACTATGCACTATAATTTCTTTTACAAGCAGCCCCTTCCTCACACAATATCCTACCTCTGATAAAATACAGTAGTCATAATACTTGTACATATTGTTAAAACTGCTGTGCACAAACCTAAGATTTTAGAACTAGAGGAGAGCGCATCACTAGAGAGAAACTGTTTTACTCATAGTGGGCCAAGAAAAGGAGGACTGTTATGAAGGTACGAAATTCAAGAATTTCTTCTCCATAGCATCCATAAACAAGAATGCTGCACTTATGAAACAGGTCTTTTCAATAAGGAGCATAAACAAAGGAATAAGTCCCCTCTCTTGAAAAGAGAAACAGCAATAATAGGGGGTATGTAAGATTAAAAAGAGCCAATGTGATATTTTTATCTTTCTTTCGTCTAATTTTACTAACTGTCATTGCTACATTACACTGATGTAATGATCTAAATTGTACACAAAACCCTTCTTCATTAAAAAAAGGAAGGAAAAAAAAAAAGAAGTGGGACACAGTACAGTCCAAGAAATGCACCCTCATTAAACAAAGAAGTAAAAATAGTTATAGCTTTTCCTGCTAGTGGACGAAACTTTTGTTAGAGGTAACACAGTAATTAACTCTTCTTCACAGACATAAAATGAAATTTCAGGAACATTTTTGTTAGCCATTTAAATTGAATTATACCTGTGAAAACCAAGTGAGCAGTGGAATAGTTAAGTAATAACTGCACATAAGATTTATACTGGGTATAAAAGCAGGAACCAGAGGTACAGAATAGATATCACTGGAATCTGAAAGATAAAAGCAACCTCTGATAGATTATGATTCATGAGTTGGATGGATTTACTTAGAATTCTTGACAGAAGCACGCAGTATTTGATGGCAAGAAACAGGCACTATCAGAGCTGCCTTTTATCAGCTTTGGCTTGCCAGAACTTTGTGCCAGTAGCCGTCACAGATCAGAAAGAAGAATTTAGATTTCCCTCTATTGCAACAAAATATCCAGTAAGAAAAGCAACTTCTTACCTTTCAACTCCCAAACACTTAAGACTAGAGAGAAGCTGACTTCCCAGAGAAACGTAAGAGTTATCCTCCCAACTCCGAACAATACCAGTTCTGGTACGCAAGAGGAAGGTTCCACAGGAAACTCTTTTCAGGTTTTTAGTATCAGCTAACTAAACATTCTTAGCCGTATAGGAAAATCAGTTTCACATTGCACAAGAAACCAAACGACAGGAACTATACCAGAATTAAGTATATATTTAATTTGGAGAAAAGTTCCATGATCTGTTACTACAATTGTCACCTTTACACTCCATAGAATTCTTTATTATTATAATCAGTCCTGAAAAGTGTTTCCTTTTGAAATTTCTCTGACAACTCTGCAAGGTTCAACACTTTTCTTGTGCAGAAATCCATGGTAACTGTGATGTCTGTGATGACTGAATGGGATTCCTGGTAGAAGATGCAGGTGGAGATTCATGTCCACCGCTGCAAGATACCAGAAGAAAGCACTTAGTACAGGGCTGCAGGGCAATGACACAGCTATGCAATGACACTCCTATGGAAAGCACTGAGATCTTTTCTGCTTCCAGAGAAGACTCTTGATTCTCTTTGGAATTTGTTAGTCACCCTTGTGTTCAGCTGATTAAATTTGTTTGTAGATGTCCTGAAGATTATATTGACAGCTATTCCTGCTTACATCCTAAGTGTCAAGAAGTTGAAGTGTATGAGTTGACATGATATGACAAATGGAAAAACTAAATGCTCTGCTGTGTAGCACTTTCACTCATCTCCTGCCCACCCTGTGGCATTTTGACTGTTTTTAGACCAAAAGTCAAATGAATGGATGACATTTGCTAAGTTCCTTCATAAGTACACAGATTAGTAGGGAAGGGAAATTTAGCAAGTCAGAAGATTTGTAGAGTTCTTGAGTCTCAATGGTAATTTCTTTGGAAAATGTAAGATATAAATTTAAAACAACTATGAAGAAGGAAAGCAGGTGGAATAAAAGCCTGATTAAGAATGACCATACAGTGCATAAACCTGCAATTATAACAAATGATAGTATCTCTTTTAGGTATATCTGCAGATTTAGGACCTAATTCTTGTCTTACTTTTACTTCAGCATAAATCAGAAAAGCAGACTAACTGAACTTATCAAAGTTACACTGGGTTAAGAAAAAAATTAAATTTGCAGAGTAAAAGCAAGCTAAGAATTGGAATGTTGATACTTAGATAGTACAATAAACATTGTATAAATTTATTGCAATTTTAGGTAGAAAGGGTCTAAACCTTGGTAGCTTCTTTTTTCTTTTCCAGTAACTGTTTTTTTACTGCAAATAAAAGTAAGTACACTTTTCGAAAATATATTTATTTTACCTAAAAAATGTTACTCCTGTGCATGTTTATTTCTGTGAGAACATTTTTAGGTATCAGAAGTGACTAGTTTATGGAGCAGCTACCCAGGGAACAGATATATATACATACGGAGTACCCTGATATTGACCACATTTCTTATCCTTACAAGAAGGGGAAAGGTCACAAATTTGCCACAATAACAAAATCTTTAAAAATTGAAACAACATAAAATGGTGAAATAGTGAAACAAAAATGAAAAGCAGCAATCAGCGGGAAGACCATTTAGAGAGTTTCCATATTAGAGATACAGAGAAAATATATGCTATGATTAAAAATATAAATTGGAAACAAAAATCACCTAGCCTACGTTAAATAGTAAATCAGAAAAAGCTATCGGAAGTGAAGACTGGGAGCTGCATCCAAACAAACAGAATAGAAAGGAGTATAAATGGCAGAAAGCTAAATACAGAGTTGCCATATGACAGGCCAGAGGGATTTGAAGGAGTAACAGTAAGGGCAGGTAACCTATTAATAAAACTTTTTTCAAACATACCTTTACCAGAAAGCCTGACAGAGAGTCAGATGGGACCAATAAGCAATCAAGGTATGAAAGGAATGTTCAAGGAAGATGAGGCTATTGCTGGAAAGCTGTATTAATTTATTGCATCAGTGTTCATTACAGAAGAGAATGAGGTCCTGATATCTGTCATTCCTTATGGGAGATAAGGCTGAGGAACTGGCTTAAATTCAAGTGTCAATAGAAAAGGCTTTAGAGCAAATTGACACACTGAGCAGTAAGAAATCTCCAGGAACAGATGGTATTCACTGAAGATTTATAACGTAACCCAAATATAAAATTACTAAACTACTAACAGTGGTGTCTAACCCATTGCCAGAGGAACAGAAGGTAGGAAATGTGACACCAATCTTTATGAAGGACTCCAGAGAGATCTTGAATCTATAGAATGCAAGTCTGCTTTCTGAACAGGCAAAATGGTAAAAGTCTAATATAGGATGAGATTAATAGACACCTGAACAAACACAGTATATTGCATAATACACAGGGAAGATATTCCTTAAAAATGTATTTGAGCTTTTTAAAACTGCCAACAAGCATGTGGATTACAGTGATCCTAATGTTGTAACAATACTTGAATATTTAAAATGCTTTTGATATATTCCCTCATTAAAGGTTTTGTACAAAATAAATTACCACAGGACTAACGGGAAGCTGTTGCCATGGATTAGTAATGACTTAAAGGCAGATGACAAAGAATTGCTGTAGGTGGTCAACTTTCTCAACCAAAAAGTTCCCTAAATACCGGTAGTTGGATCTGTACAATTCATCATTCTCCTGTGCTACCTGGCAGAGGGATTTTCTGAGATGTAAACCAGCAGGGACTTTCAGAGCTCACTGGAAAGGACGGTGGAATAAAATGGCAAATGAAGTTCACTATCAGTAAGTGCAGGGTAATACACTTGGAGTAAATCAGTCCTACTAGAAGAATGGACACTGAATGAACTGTTTCCATCCTGGATAGAGAACTGAGATTCATTCTACAAGATCATCTGCAAGTTGATGGCATCACTAATGGCAATAGAGTGTTAAGATTTCTTAGGAAAGGAACTAAGAATGAAGCAGAAAACAACTTAATAAAAGTCATACGTGTAACAGATTTAATGCTGCATACAAATCTAGTTACCCTGTTTCCAAACCTTTCAACAGAACTAACTGGAGGTAAAGATGGCAATAATCTTGACAAAAAATAGCTGCAGAGCAGCTTAGGTTAAAAACACAACAGAGATTTATAAAGCAAAAAATTATTTCAACAGTGTAGGTAGTGAGTATTTATTCACTGTTTTTCACAATATTAAGAAACAGAGCACATTCAGATCACAGCAGTTTTAAAGCAAACAAAAGAAAATGCTTTTATACACCATATAATTGTGGAACTCTTTGCTTCAGGGTGGAGACCAAAATTAGAACGAATCAAGAAAAGGATTAGATGAGTCCCTGGAGGAGAGGTTCATTAACGAATTTTAAACACAATTCTACAGATGATGCCTCTGTTTCAGGGAATCCAAATAATGAACAAAAACTGGAATAGTCTAGGAGATAAAAAGATGCCTCTAGATGCTTTGTTCTTTCAGTACCTGTCGTTACCTTCTATTGGAAACCTTCATGTCACCAGGAAGGGAAGGTCTTGTATAATTAAGAATTGATTGGCATTAGTATACACTGTAAAGTTTTTTGTCCTGTGTTTTCAGCAGGGTGACATTAATAGTGAGATGAGATAGAACTTTAAGTCATGAATACTCGCTCTGCTGCTTTCAAAATTTGAACTTAGTCTGTGCCTAACTGAAGGAACATTTTACTTTGCTTTTTAACTTTTACTACTCACTCTCACTTCTGTTAAAGTGTAGACTGATAACTCTTCTGCTATTAGACTGGGTTTAGTAGATCTGGTCTAAAGAAATGTTTAAAAGAAGAGAAAATATTGAAGAGCATGTTGTCTAGGTTTAAAAAGGCCTAAAAGATGTTACAGGGTTAAATACATGGCAGGAGCTGTATCAGTTCACAGACATATGTAGACAGAATGCACAGGTAAAACCAGAGATGCCAACACTACAGATAGGGTGCCAATTAGCTTATTGGAATTCCTCAAGTCTGAAAAAAGGGCTAAGAACATGTTCTAATGAGCAAGAAACAAACCTGCTAAATTTGTTGTCTTATGTGAGTCATATTCCCAAATTCAGACTTGATAAATGAGAACAACTCCTTAATTTTCCACTATTTCTCTCAGAAGTATGCAATCCCCACAGCCCAAAGTTCCTCTCCTAATGTGACTGCCAAGAGACTTTATCTGCGGCACCTCCTTTCTTGAGAACTCCTGCTTAAGTTCTGCCTCTGTAAGAGAATAAAAGCTGCGTTCCAGCTTTTTCTCTATCCACAGTGGAGATAAGAGGATATATGGAGAATCTTTTAACATCTGTCAAAAACCTGAGATGCTTTGGTGTAACACAGACACAAATGCAGAACTGCAGAGACAGCAAATTCCTCTAAGTGTACATCGTGGATACAAACAACTATTAGAAAGCCTGTTCAAGCAACATCTTCCTCAAACAGCTCCAGATCGTGTAGGGTTATCGTGGAAATAAAAGTTTTCTACCACTTTATGTAACTCATATGGAAGCTATTTACCACACTCATGGATCAAGTTCTTAATTTTAGGACACAACAGACCAGGTAAACTAGGCTACTTCCCTGAATGACATCTCTTTTGCACACCTGGACTAAATGGTGCCACGTGCTTACAGACCTATGTGCTCACAAACACGTAGTGAAGGGCAGCTGTGGGGGGGGCATGGCTACTGCACAGAGGCTAGAAGGGGCACAGCTGGCTGCACTCATTTCACTTCACACTACCCTATAAAAAAATATATATTTCTACTCTAAGGAAGCCTTTTAGGCTGCCTCTAGAGTGTACACACCCTCCATAGGGAGTTTCATCCCCTTTTCTTGGGTACTATCTAGGATGGGATTAATTGATCTGCTTTTCTCCATTGGGTATTAGAGGAAGCCTAGCTGAGGGGTTTACATTGAGTGTGTTTTGCTTGATTATGTGAATGGAATCCTATCCACGATTTTTAAAAAACCAGCATAACCTATGTCATGGAAATTACTGTGTAAATGGAGTAGATACAGTTTGTACCTCAGAATGTGGCTTTCTCAGAACATTCTAAATAAAAGATAAATGGTGCTTCTTGAACAATACTTGTAACTGTGTAGTGTAACTGTTGAATATAAACTGCATGGTCTCGATAAAACAGAGTTGAGGCTGCTATAACGAGCAATTCAATTCAGCACAGAGCCCAAAGGTAACAATCAGAGTGCACTTCAATTCTTTAGTCCCACCGCTATGTAACAGCAACAGTACAGGGTTGCCATCAGCATGTGAACGATGTTCTCTCCTTATCTCTTCCTCCTCAAAACTCACTGTAACATATGAACTATGGCATCTGGCTCTACAGAAGTTGTAAAGAAACATCTGAAAGAATACCCAAACCCTCTTATTCTATTTTCTGCCTCAAAAGGACTTTTCTGAAAGCTGAAATAAACTATGACATAATCTAGGGATTTACTAGAACTCTGACAGCTGAGACAAGTACAGGAGTTGCCACTTGGTTTAATCTGTGAGAGAGCAAAGCCAATCCCTGATACCACATCTTTCCTAAGTTTTAGTTTGCTGTGCCACTAAACTGTAAAAATTAGTGCAATAAAGTCTAATTTAAAAATATGCAAAATATGCATGGTGGTGCCGCATAAACTTAGTATCTACTGCGAGATTTACACTTTGGAACTGTGCACTTGACAAACGTTTTTCATTCTTGCTTGCAATTGATACCCAACAATGTTTTCTGAATGTATTTTGGTCTCACAAAATCATAGTGCCATGTCCTATTATGTTCCACATGCAAGCAGTTAGAAGATTATATGCCAGCCACCAGCATTGTACAAGTCAAAAGTGATTTACCATGGATACATGTGCCTCTTGATGAATATTTCTAAGATTATACAGCTGTTGTTTATCAAGTATCATTTATAAAGCATTACACGACAGTAAGCTATAAAGAATGCATGTGCAAGCTTGTAAAATGAAACATAATGCTTGGTAATTTAAAAAATATATTCATTGTAGATTTAATTGTTGAATAGTTATGTTGATTTATACCACACAAATGGGGACTTTATGATTCACAATGACTTAGCAGACAGTGAACTTCATTGCACCACTAAACTTGGTTTATGGGAATTAGTTGCAAAAAAGGTTAAATGTGTTCAAAGAGATCAGTCTTGCATTCTCTTCACAGTCGAAACACTGCGCTGCTTTTGACTCCACTTGTTCAAAAAGAAACATCACTGCATTCAGTCCCACCAGCCTGACTGAGTCTAGAAATGTATGAGATGACTAGTTACAGACTTGGATTAATTTGATTAGTAACACCAGTCCTTTTTCTAATAGATCAGTAATGAAACTTTCTTTAGAAAATTATTTTGTAGTTAAAAGTAAAATGGATTGATAACAAAGCCTTCTCCAGAAACTTATACTTTTAGTTAAAAAAGAAATAATTTCTAAGCAAAAAGGTCGATAGTTGGAGGGGATTAATGAAATAAAAAATTGCAATTGTAATTATGATACATTCGTGCCTTGCCTCTATTTTCCACTATGAACTGGACTCCCTAGAGAGATGGTAACTCCTGTAACTCCTATGCTGCATCAAAGCAAAATGCTGCTAATATGAAACCTGTGTACCATGAGAAAAGTAATCCACTGAGCTGACAGAACAGGGTCACTCAAGCTTAATGTTCATAAAGCCCTTGAGACAATATGACAGTATTTTGAATATTTTAAAATTTTGTTTTCAGATGGAGTATTTTTAATTTTTATCATTTTTCATAAGCTGTCTAAATTTCTGGGGTAGTTCTGGGGAAATTGCACTCCCTGTTTGTCTGTGACAATTCTGTGGGCAGTTCTAGCTGAGAAGTCTATGGGTATGGAGAATGCCTTTCCTACATATTCTGTGAAAACAAACTTATTCAATGCCTTACCTATTTGAATGGACAATATCAAAACTTCAATGTTGAAAGTCTGTATTCTTCATAAATGGTAAACTCAGTAAATGAAAATGTTTTTTTCTTAAAACATTAAAGAGTGGGTCTGAAAAGTGTAGTGAGCCAAAAATAATCCATTAATGTTGGATCCTAGGTAAATGTATAATTGGATGCAGTTCATCATGATGTCTGTCTATTTTTTTTTTCTCGTAAGGAAGTGGTAAAAGAAAACCCTGTTAGTTTTCTGAATAAGTGAACAGTAACCTTGTAAAATGTGTATAACTGCTTGCATACACAGAAAAGTAAATATACACAGCATTCATGCATATGCTTTTGTCATGTGTTTGCACACCTGTGACTGTAGAAAGAAAATAAAGCCGTATTATTCCAGGCTCAATGTTAATGCTCAGTGTTTACTTACTGAATATGTATAATACAACCTGAATTTAAAATACCACCAAAAGAAGAGTGAAATTCTTGCAAAATACGTGGGTAGGATAATTAGATCTTTGCTGCTTTGTCAGCTGATAACCTACATGCTTTTTACTGTTTCTTTAAGTTATGAGGAATTATCAGTATAGAGTCCATGTACGTGTAATGTGTATTTTGCTCTTTCTGTTGCCTGTTTATTTTGGAAGACTGGATGTGTATTTGTCCTCAGACATTTGAAAAATGCCAATGCCCTGCATTAACCCACAAACCAAATACCAAATGCAACAGGAATTTCCTACAAAAGTGTTGGATGATGAATACTTGGCTCTGATCTCACAGGAACACTTTGAGTAGAAAAAATTATAAGTACTGGAATTCAATTATTATGATAGTTCAATTAACCTCTATTGAACAGATGTAGAAATTATACCTAATTATACACGTAGCTGACTTCAGACATGGACCTCTGCCCAACGAGGACTAATCTAAGATCACCAAATTCATTTCATTTCAGACCTTTGCTCTCAGAAATGAGTACTACAGTAAGTGATTTCACCATTAAATATCCCTCTAGCACCATAATCTTTCTAAAAGTCTGTTCAGTGCTCAATTTTATACTAAGAAACTTAATGTGCTATCCCAAGTGTTATCACAGAAATTCTAAAGGAAAGGTCACTGATAAAAAGGAGCATTTTAAGTATGCTTTGTTGAATATGACTGTAAGCCTACCTCAATTTGGCTCCACAGACATACACACCCCAAAATACGTGAATTTGTACTTAAATTCTAAATACATCCTTATTGTGGTGACTAGAAAATGTTTTGAATTTATTCCTTTGCACAATGTCCAGTGCAAGGCTTTATTCTGAGAACCAAAGTGGTTTGTATAGTATGAGATGTCCCTGTACAGGATGGTATTTTCTGTCTAACTATAAAGTATGTTTCTTTATGATACAGCAAGTTCCCTAACTTAAAACAGTCTTTTTTTAGACAGAGAAAACAAAGGTTTGTAATCAGTTATGCAGCTATGAACACAAATTCTACACTAATGTATTCTAGGAAAATGTTACCTTCATTGTCTGGGAAATGCAATTTTTGTTGTTCTCATATAAAAACTACGTAAGAAAAAAATGAGCACAAGGTTTAAAGGAAGTGTTTCTTTCTCCCAAATATGTTTGGTTTTCCCACTATCTTGCATATATTATTTGTTCACAAAACTTTTCTCTTGCTAGCACCATTGCACAGGGGGGAAAGTATTTTCCATTTCTTCATGACATTTATTTCTGTTTCTGTTTGTTGTTGAGATTGACTGCCCTGATCTTCCTGCTCTCTCCTCAGCTATTTTTATGAATACTCTCATTTTCTTACAGCCGCTGGTTTCCAGAGGGAGTCTGTGGGCTAGCATCCAGCAAGAATATCCCTGAATATTCACCACTGTCTTCTAAATAAGAAAAAAACCTGCTTTGATGTAACTTTTTGGATCCCTTTTGGTGGGGAAAACTGTCATAAATTTAGACTTCTTGTCAGGTGCTCACCCACTCATTTAACTTTTCTTCCTAACATTCCAGTAAATGGCCAGCATTGGCTGGAGCACATTCCCACAGAAATTACTTAATTCTATTCTGAACCTGTGCATCCTGGATTTTCAGTGGTTGTAAAATTTAGTTGCTGTTGACCATAGCTTTCCTATGTTTGAGGTTACTTTCTTCTTTTGGGTTCCTTTGGCAAATATCACAGACTCACAGAATACTCTGATTCGGAAGGACTCACAGAAATCACCGAAGTCCAGCTCCTGGCCCTGGATGGAACAGCCCCATGTGCCTGGGAGGGTTGTCGAAATTGCTTCTTGAACTCTCTTAGGCTTGCTGCTGTTACCACTTCTCTAGGGAGACTGTTTCAGTGCCCAAACACCCTTTGAGTAAAGAAGCTTTTTCTAATATCCAACCTAAATACGACATTACTTAGACAAGCAAACCAACAAGCAAGATGGATAGAGTGGAAACTCAGATATTCCTCTGTGACAACGTTGTATCTACACAGGGTCCCTTAGGTCTGAATACAGTGTATGCTTCCTCAGTATGTTACTGGCAATGGGATCTAATCACACTGGTAAAATTAGTTAGTTTTGATGAGACAAAGTATTTGTCTTGAGCCAGAGAAAGGAAAATCTAGATGCTCTGGCTAAATTTATACCATAGGTGTAGAGCTGGGGGTAGATGAATATTCTCCAACAGTTAATAATAAAGTGAAACGTCTTTCAGTGTTTTGTGCTGTGCAGTCATTATTTTAATGAGATAGTGTTGACTATGCTCGTTTTTACTTGTGATTACGCTGAACACCTAACCTATATTTACCACAGGTTAATAACCTCATGGAAAGCCAAGTAATTTCAGTTTTTGAACCCTGGAAAGTATTTAATGTAATTATAGTTCCTCTTAAAACAACTAACAGCTTGAAAACATGAGAAAACTGCAGAGTGGATAAGTACTTGAATACTGCTGCTATGATTGTTTTTCCCATAATGTATCTCTTTTAAATAAAGAAACTTCATTATTGGCATGATAATCAAGTAAGACATTAAACTTCAAGCCTGTTAACAGGGAGGATATTGTCTCATATTATATATAAATTACAGTTTATGCATTACATTTAGTAATTTACAATTATTGTCTACAAGCAATTACATTTACAGTAAACAGGTTGTAACAACAGTACTAAGACAGCCTTGATTCCTATAAACTAGTGTCCTACACCTTCTCCAAAATCACCTCCGCTATCTGGTTTTCCTGTTACATAAATCCCTCTGCTGTTGTACCCATAGTTGTCTCTCCCTTATCTTACTACCTTCCACCATAACATCCTCTTATTCTTTTCAGATCATTATCTCACCTACAATCAGCTCCCTCCTATGTTCCCCTTCTAAATTTTATTTAGGCTGCCAGGTGAAGAAAAGTCTGCAAGGACTGGCTGGCAATTGCTAAGTGGTTAGCCAGGTAATGGGCATGTGCGCTACCAAACACCAAATCCCACATAAACTGACATTCCTGCCCACAGCAGCAACAACAGCACAGTCTCTGTCCTCCACCTAGGAGGAAGTTCATAAAATCTGTAACAATGTACATCTTTGAGACTTCTAACAAATTTATTTGAAGAAGATGGTCACTAGATTAAAAAGTTACTGTGAAAGGAGAACTGGCAAAGCAGATAGCATCGCCATGCCAGCTTCACATGTGGAGAAAACCAGACTAAAGGTGACTTTGAAATGTGAAACTTGAAAAGGAGGAGGAGTTCTTTTTAGTTCTTTATATTTTTTTTATATGCAATGGAACCTTAAATATCCAGTGTGATCAAGATCTGTTTCCCGAAAGACTCCTGACTATTTATTATATTGCCTGCCTCTCTGCCTGGAAATTTAGGATATAAACTTCTGAAACCTTACCATTGTTTTTCTTAGCACATTGCTGCTGAGAAATTTCAAAGACATTTTCTCTGGTGTAGAATAAAACCAAACAGAGAAGACAAAATGAAAAATACAGCATTTTTCATTAATTTGTGGATGTAAAAATACAAGACAGTGGGGTTGCCTTGAACTCCTACACTTGGAAAGGAATTTTGTCGGCTGAGTGTTCAGAGAATTTTGTGGCTGCTTAGTCTTAAAACACACTGTGGGAAGGCAGAG
This sequence comes from Lepidothrix coronata, assembly GCF_001604755.1. NCBI lineage: Eukaryota > Metazoa > Chordata > Aves > Passeriformes > Pipridae > Lepidothrix > Lepidothrix coronata. The sequence continues at coordinate 109,215 of NW_016690244.1, forward strand.
AAATTGCTGGTTGCACAGTCCAGAATTTTCAAATGTAAAGGGACAAATATTCAAATAACGTGTCTGTCCCCGATATTTTGTTTGAATCTCCCTGAAAATATATACTCCCTGTCTCGCTCTCGCACACAAATATGCTTTATCATCAGACACATCAGTTCCTATTGCAACTGGACTTTTTGAGGACAAATGTATATCATAAATCCATTTTTATATGGGGCACTTTTACTACCGTAGTCTCAGCAGAGACTCAGGATTGAATAAGCATGAAAATTGAAATGCCTTTGTATTCAGAATGATGCTCGCTCATCCTTGGTCAGAGTTGAAAGAAGGCAAACACAGAGGAGCATATACTGACAGTAGTGCTGTAACTGCCTGTAGACAAAATCAGGATTTTTCTTCAGCCACTTGCTATCCAGCAGAATCCCCAAAAAAGTGAAATGGCATCACTGTGTATTGTTTGTGCTGCCAATTTTTGCCATGACTGTACTGCAGAATCTGCTGTACAGTAAACCTGACACTCTGAGGGCAACCAAGACATATTTAACTAGAATAAAAAAAATAACATTCAATAAAACAGGAGAACAATGGAAATTTTCCATGATATATTACACACAAGAATGATATATAACAAATTCCTGTAAAATATTCTAAGGCCAAAGACCAGTCAGGTCAGGACCCTTCCATGCTGGGGGCTGTAAAAGCATTTAGCAAATGACTCTTCTTTCCCCAAAGACTTAAGTTGATGAAGCAGGCAGTTGTGGGAAAAGGAGAAGGACATAATGCCACAGAAGAAGGTAGAATAATGGGAGATAGTAACACAACTTCCAACATAAATAGTTCTTACTGAAATTATTCTTTCTTATATTTGAGAGCCAAATGTTAAAAAGTCATGTTTGTGCTTGGACCTTATTAGATAAACAAGTTTCAGATTCACCTGGTGAGCATATTGAAATGAAAGTAGTAAATAAATTATTTAACTAAAAAACAGTCTTGTATGTATTGTTAATTACTCCAAGAAGTATTTTCCATCTTTACAGAAACTGATGATATTTTAAACTAACCTTCACTCAGATAGATAATAAATGCCATGCAACTGGCCATAGAGAAGGCTGCTTATAGTATGTTGTGCGTTCCTGGTTGATTATTTTTCCTTTCCTTTTGTTTGTTTGTTTTTGTTTGGTTGGTTGGTTGGTTTTGGTTTGGTTTTTTGTTTTTTTCCCCCCACCACTTTAATTTAAATGGTACCTTGAAGATTGTGTTATTACATTCAGTCTATTCAGATTTTTTCCTTAGAAGAGATATTGATTTTTGTATTAATCAGTGGAAAGCCCAAGCAATGCCACAGTACACAACAATAGCAGATAGCAAAAGAACAGAACAGAATAATGTTAACTTAAGATGGACATGCGAGCTAAGTAGAACAATGACAAAATCTAGCAGGTAACCAGATGTTTGGGTTAAGACGACAATATGCCCAGTGATGAAAGTGAACTGCGACAGAAGAGGGAGCTCTCACTGCACCGGCCCTGCCAGCCGGGAGAAGTGGGGCGCTTTTTCCAGCTGAGGCTGTGAAGGTGGTGGTGCTCATTCCCTCCTCCTTTATTTTCCTTCTGAGTATGATTCAATGCAGTTTTCATATTAGTCCTTATAGATAGCTGTAGCAGAATTCTCCATAGAAAATTAAAGTCAGATATGAGCAATGGATGAAACTCAGTAACGCTTCCCAAGCCTGGTGGTCAGAGGGATATTTTCCTGAGTTAGGAAGGCACATATTATCCCCATAGCGATATCTGTTTCTTCCTGTATTTGCACAAAACCCAAACACACTGAGAAAAGTATTACAGCATAAATAATAACAAATATCAACTGTGTTTATGACAACAGAGAATGCAGACTGAAGGATGAACTCACTGAATTTAATTAGAAGATCTGACCTCATTGTGTTGAATGAAACAGTGACAGCATTTTGCAAACCTCCTCAGACTAGCTGTTACCTCTATACATCACCCTTTCTTTTTTAATAAGTTGTTCCATGTGACTAAGAAAGTAGTCGAAGGTTAACATAGATAAATAGCTGTGTGTTATCCTCCATAGATAAACAATTATGCCTAAGGTCTCAATTACAGACACACTAGTGGTATTCTTGTTTGTCTGTTTACTCATTTGTATTGTTTTGAGGATAATTATTTCCAAATAAGCAGAAGAGAAATACTTAAGATTCAATGTGACCCTCTGAAAAAAAACCAGGCCAGAATACATCTAGATATTTGGTGTAAAAATTAGTTCTAAGTTAGAGGCACTAAAGGCTTGCTGTGATGTAGGTGTTGTGACATTATGAGATGCTCTAGAGCATTTTCCTAATCCTCAGATACCTCTCCAGAAGGAGACAGAATCTTATATTTCAGCCCATGAATCGTGGCCCATCAGTCCACAGTGTTTGCAGGACTACTTACAAATCTGGAGCAGGTCCTATGATGAACCAATAACTTACAGCAGCAATGGACCTACAGTATCTTCACCAGCTGAGCACCTGCTCAATCTTTTCTTCAGCCAGTGCTACCCACTTGCAGCATATCCAAGGATACACTGAAAAACAATAGAATGTGGGTTCAATTGCCACTCTTGATTCTCTATTACATGAAATGTTTGTTGCTGACACACAAGGTCCCAGGGAAAGTAGGTGCAATATAGGCATCCATGCAGCAATCAACTTGTAAAAGACCATAAGAACTAAGTGTTAGAGTAAGTTGCCTAAAGCTTCCCTTCCACACTGTACTCCATACTATTTACTTAGGAGTTAGATTACAGGAATGTCATTTCACATGTAATTGCAGGACTGAACATCTGCCCTAGAGGCTGAATTCAAGAAATAATGCCAGGGAGAAGTATGTTAAGAAACTGCAAACAGCACTACATATGCTGGCTGGAATTAACTTTTCTGTATTTTATACATATATATATGTATGTGTGTGTGTGTGTGTAGATATATTTAAAAACCCCTATGACTGCTTGCACTATTACAGCTTTTTATCTGTTTAGTTTTACAAGAATTCTAACCAGCAACACAAATTCAAATATCATAAAAACTCCTAGAAAACTGGGAAACACACCATGTACAAAGATTTTGAATGTTGTAGTTATTCCCAGTGCAGATGGACTAAAATTACGGAGCAATACAGAGTATGTAACATATGGCCCGGGCCCATTAGCTGGGCATGTATTATGCTGAATACTTAATTTTTTTTAAAGTCCTCCTATAGATTCAGTCTTCCACTATTTGTTTGCATCATTTCAACTCTTCTTTTTTTTTTAATCATGTGTTTTGCATGCTTGTATCTGACTTGTATATTGGTCTATTTTTGAAATATTGTCCCGTACTCTGATGTAAAAGTCTTTTACATCTGGCACCTGTGCAGGTGCACAGGTCTTTGCCAGTTTTTGATAAATATGAAAGTTTCTCAGGAAGCATGAATCCAAAAATAATTTTATCAGAAGAGTATTGGATTGTTGAGGACTGAGTGGTAGTACTTAAAAAGATGACACAGGGACATTTGTAACACAGATTTGTTGTTCTTCTCTGATCAGAAGTCTAAGTTTGGATCACCAATGTGATTTACACAGTATATCCCTTCCATTACTTGCAGGACAGACACTAGCTCATACTTGCCTGGAGATGTCTAAAGCTTTGACTTACAGCAGCCATTCGGATTCCTTTGCCAGAGCATGTAGCTTGTGCATATGTGCAACTCTCCCCAGTCTTTCACCCTTCAGTGACTGGGCTACCAAATCCTCTCCCTAAGCATACTTTGCTGTTGCATACTATCAGCAAAACTTATTTCTACTCATTATTCCTGGTAATACCTTTTTGGTGGTGCTTTGTAAAGTAGCAGGCACTGTAATCCATGCACTCTATGAACTTACATACTGTGATCAGTCTTAAGGACCTCTACGAGAATGAAATACTCCACTTTTACAGTCAAATACCTGGGTTCACTGTTAATTTGTGACCTTCAAAAAGCACTGATCTGTGCCTACTAGATATATAATTTCCTTCAAGAGAAGATCTAACAGAAATCTTGGAGGAATTCCATGTTATCATTAGTATATGGGACAAATCCAGAAATAAAAATACAGCTTGATTTAGACATCTATCTTTTCATAACTTACATTTTTGTTCTTTCTCCATCCAAATTGAGTTTCTTCTTATTAGCGAAGTCTGCGGTACTTTAGCCAGCTTTCCTTTTTTATTTACCTCCCTATTTTTAACAGTTTTTCTGCCCTACACTTTTTTTCTTGTAATTAATGTTGCAGTTCATTGTCAGTGATTGTATGCCAAGGTAGTATGATTTCTTACAAATAGGCATTGCTTTCTACAATTTTACATCTTAACTCCTTAGAGACGTTTACAGTCTTTTTCACTCCTACCAAATGCTCCTCCCGTGTTCTTCCTATTGTCTTGTCAGTACACTTGAAACCTGATACTCCCTGCCAATCCATCCTGAGGACAACCTCCAGGAACAGTTCTTTAAACACAATGCACCAAATTATCTCTTCCAATCTTCTCATTACCATTGAAGACAACTCTCAGGTAACAAATGGGTTAGCTGTTCTAACACCTTTCATCTTTAGATTTTACGCATCACCTTGTTAAGCCATTAGCAAGCTCCAAAGGAGGGTTTACACTATCAGTTATACTGGTTGGAATTTTCCTTAGCTTCATTTTTTTACTGCCTTTATCAAGCATTCAAAAGTCATGGCACCCATGTGTTGCTTGCTTCACTTCCCAAGGAGATAACAGAAGACCAGCTGATACACAGAAGCCTAAAGGAGTCCCAGCTGAGTATTTGTAGCTACAGATGTTCCTATAATCTCATCTGCCACCATCAGTTATTATTACATGATGATTTGAGTGCACCACAGCTTTATTTTTCATCTCTAAAGGTAAAATATCATCTCTGTTACCTAGTAAGTGTAGCAGACACAAAATAAATAAACTCTGTGCAGAGACTCTGTGTTCTTTCTTACCCGTATCTTGCAGAACAAAACAACCAAATAACAACCTATCAATATTGCTAGGGATTGAATTGTTATTATTATTAATACCTTGGGGTTTTTATCATGTCCTTAGGTAAGCGTGGACTGCTGTAACAAATGTTCATGTAAGTGTGTCCCAAGCTTAGTGGGATTCTGGATTTCTCATCTGCTAGCTGATGTTTCAAATCCTGCAGGATACTTTTTTTCCTTCCTTTCAGTAAAGGAAGCTTTTCATTAAGGAAAGTAATTTTAGATTCTCAGTCTAAATATATGCAGTTTTATATGAGCTGATGTCTCCAGCCCATCAAATATCTGGGAGGTTCTTTATGTCAGCTTGTTTTAATAGCTGCTGATGGTGGCCCTAGTGGATCAGCACACACTTATGCATAGCCAATTCTGTTTCACATAAGACATCACTGCCTCCATATAGCCAACAAATATTATCGAGCTTGGGATCCACCTGGGAATCAGATTCTCTCACCTAGCCTCTTAGGTCCATGGCAAGTAATTCAGAGCTGAAACTCCTCTAGTTTTTCACTCGGTTAATTAGCAGTCTCTCCAAGCATGTGTCTATATATGAGGCTGGCAATTAACAGCTGCTACTTTTAATAAGACTCTAATTTTTGCTTTCACATTTGTAAATATATAAATACATCTGTTGTAGTCTTATCCATCATGTTATTGACCTTCTCCAACAGATTGTGAAGTTCTCTGTGTTAAACTGTTCTTCAACCTTCTTTTCCTAAAGGATTTGATCGTTTTTTTGCAGTTTCGTTTTTACTGATGGATTCGTGTGTGGTATAGAAATTGTCAAGGGATCTCCAGAGCAAAAAGTAGAGAAACTGATGATAGACTCCTGTGGCAGTTTGAGCCACATTAGAAAATCCAAAATCCAATTTCCAGGCCTCCCCCACCCCCCTCCACGATTTATCCCAACACCAAAGAGAGAACTTTCAGGCCAGAGGCTTCTATAGGGGGAAGGGGAAGTATTTACATTTATTTTACACAAATAGATACTATACAAACTAAAGGTAACTATATATATGTATTATTATACTTCTATCCGTCCTTTTAAGCCCCTTCCTTTAACTGTAGTCCAGGAGAAGCCTTTCAAGGCTGATATGTAACGCAGTCTCTCTCTCGTGGGAGTGTTTGGGGCCCCCTGAACACTCCCTCACCAACCTGTTTGCCGAAGTCCCTTCTTCTTACGAAGTCCAAGAAGGTAGCTCTGAGTCCTTTCTCCTCGGTCCCATGTCAGTCTCTGCTGTGTCATTCTCTCTCAGTCTCATACCTTGGTTCTGTAGGCTGCTGTAGTGTAGCTTATCAACGTACCTGGAATGTTGATTCCTCCTCCAGGTTTTCGGCTGTCCTGCTTTTAAATCACTGTGAAGGACATCCTCCGGGCCTCTCTCTGGTCCATCTCTAATTTCGCCTGGGATTCTTCTCCCTAGCGCCGAGCTGTTTCGGTATTAGCTCGTCCACTTGGCTTTGCTTCAAATGCTGAGCCTCTCCTCCACTTTACAGTGGAGGGGAAAAAAAGGCCCCCCTCCACAGCTTAACTGTGAAAGGGGGACGGGGGGGAAGGAGGGCTTGGCTGCAAGGCCTGCCTTCTCCCTCCTCGCTTACCAGTTGTTTGTGAGTTGCGTCCCTCACAAACACTCACTCACTCCAATGCTGTCTCTAACTCTGGCCTAGGCAGAGTTGGGGGGCCGCAGGGCTCCCCTCCCCCCTGGAGGGGGAAGAAGGAGCCCAGCCACCCCCTGGCCTTCTACACCTACACGCAGCAGACACCAACAACAGAAACACTGCCAGCAGCTTCCAGTGGCTGCACATATATGATTTTTAGCAGAAGTGAACAAGACGAGTGGTGATTGACCCTCCAGGGAACACTGCCCTGGCACCCAATCACCTCTGAGCCCCCGACTCCCAGGGGGCCATTTCAAACCATGACAACTCCTTAATGTACATATATACAAATTTTCCTTCCTATAGTACAAACTCAACTTCATACAGAGGTTTTCAAAGCTGCATCTGGTCATAGGACTCAGATCACCTCGTTAAGTCATTAGCTTTGTTGCTGTCTCAGAAACTTTGTTTTGGTCTGGAGTATTTTGAAATGTTTTGTTTTGAGGATTTTTTTGTTTATTTTTTTTCTTAAATCCCAGGTGACTTTTCTAAAAATAATTCTGAGCCATAGGCCTGGGAATTGGCTAATGGTAGAAAAAATATTAAGTAGAATTTGACCAGAAAATCCACTTTCAGCATTCTCCCCCTCTCTATTTTCTTTCTTCTTTATAGTATAAAGGAAGACTCTGACTGATCTGTCAGGAACTGTAGGGAAAACAGGAAAATCTTGAATAGAATTTATATGAAGTATTCAATCCCCTCCTATGACAACTTAAGAGGCATAGTCATTTCACTTGAAGATGGGAGACAGGTATGAAAGGATTATCCAGAGTTCTTTCGGTGATTTAAGAAAGGCTGCCCTACTTAGCAGGATAGTTAGCCTTTCCGGTACTTGAACTGAGGGATACAAAAGAAAAAGTACCCAGGGAAGCCTTAGAAAGCAAGGAATTATGAGGACTTCCAGTGGAGAGCACCTAAGAAATCAATAAAATGTTCCAGAAGTTCCTCCAAGCTATGAAAAGAAGGAAACTTCTGAGGAAAAAAACCTAAGGATCTAATGTCAAATCTCTGACAGAAACCCAGAAGACAGCAACATTGACTTCAGACTCTTCTGATCTCTACATCTAACTTAATGGGAAGATTAATGGAATGTGAAAACCAGGAGTGTTTTTTCTGGGAGCACTAAGGGAAAGAATCATGCTCGGAGGTACTGGATTAGGCACTGCTCCCATGTTTTCCTGACTCATACTTACCACCACAGTTGCTACAACTCCTGTCTGTCCATCACACTTTGGGTAGACCAAAGCACTATGTAGTGCTGAATATCAGTCATGGGTGGTGATAGTCATCCCACAGGATTCCCGATTTCATCCCACTGTGGTTTGGGCTTACAGGACCTCTGCCTCCAGTTCTTGATTTCCTTCCTTTGCTTCAAGTGACCACCAGGAAAAAGGGTCTCCTGGGATTCTCTAGAACTACAGTGTGCAGGGTGAGCACTGAACCCTAAGCTGCCATGTGATTAATGGAAGGGCTGACCTCCTGACCTGCAGAAAGGCATTTAGGAGAGGGTAACCCACAGAAGGCAGCGTAGATGGCCCAGCTTTGTCAAAGACTCTGCACCCTGGCACTGAAATAAGCAATGTGGGAAAAGTGGCTTTAGGCATTTAAATAAGACAAGAGAACAGTGCTGGAGCTTTGAAAACTGATTAAGCAAGTAGAATGCAGAGCTGAGTCACTCTGTATTTGTCTCTCCATGTGCATGTGTACATATATAGATACATATTTTTGTAAGCCTGTGTGTGTGTTCGAGTAAGGATATGAAAAAAAGAGGCATACAGTTCCAAAATCCACTGCAATAACGAATTGTGAACTGAAGCTGTCACATCATATGAAACAGATCGAGAGAACACGTGAAGACGCACTCACAGATATTTTAGAACTTCTCTTCAGTGTTTCGCTCACATTTGGTAGCATTTAAATCTGATATCCTTTATGGCTTTTTTTTTTTCCCTCTGAAACTGACATGAAGCCATGTTTGATGAAAATGCAAAAATTCTTGGCTAGCAAAAGATTTTTTTTTTATCTTCCAAAGTCATATCATGCAGATTCATGCGGTGGAAAAAACGCTGATGTTCTTATGAATAAAAGAAGGATTAGGAAGATTAAAATGCACACCATTGGACTCATTGAAAAAAGGCTCAAGTATGATATAGCTTTCTGCACAGCTTTGCCTTGAGGATCACAGCTGAAACTGTTCTTGTCTTTATTTTTGGGTAGTTCAGAGAGATGCTGGGTCCAGATCCCCCATACTGAGCTTTTCATAAAAGTTGCAGTAAAAAAGGACATTGCAAATAGAATGCTGCTGAGTGAATGATCAAATTTTATTTTATTTATTTATTTTTGTTATTACAGCCAGATGTTGCCTCAGGAAGTTGAAACAAGGAGTCAGGAACTGACAGTTTAATAATTAAATTGGGAAAGTTGGCAGGCCTCCTGCTACTTCCTCTAATACATAGCATCTATGAATGAAAGTGTGCAGTATCCCAGTGGCACTTCTTCCGAACTGGCTCATCTGTTACTGGGTAATGATTTTCTGTCGAGGCAACAGCAATGCACAGGGCCTATTACACCAGCTACATAAAGTTAAAAAGACATTATGAATAAAGCGTTCACCATGGCTTTTACCAACATTTCTACACAAGACTGCCTAACGCTGACATGTGTTTATTAACACTTAATAATGTTTACATAATTCTTCCTCGAGCTCATTACAGCTGTCAAAAATCTGAATAGAGGGTGTTTTTGCCTGTGTTTAACTCTTGAAGACTTTGCAGTCCCTAAGCTGAGATAAGCGGCAGCAGAGAGGATGCTGAAGGCCCAACCGGTTGCTGTGCTGGCAGGGCGGAAGGCTTAGAGCCAGCTGCCCATCTGAACCTGAGCATCATCTCACCTTTCCTCCCTTTTTTGGGATTTCTTCCTTAGCAGGCATTCTGAACGTTTCTCACTGCATGCTCCCGAGGCTGCCACACACTTGCGGAAGGCATGGAGAATCACTCCAGCTGTCAAGACAAGAGGAGGCACACCGGCACCGAAGGCACGACAAGCAAGTGCCAGGCTGGGCTGAGAGTTTGCTGGAAAAAAAAACTTTATTCAGAGGCTGCGGGCAAAGCAGCAAAAACACAGAGCAGTTGCAGGGTGAGGGTCCGTCCCGTGCCCCTGCCCCTTGCGCTGGGCGGGATGGGGGCCGGAGGGACGACGACTCTGGCCGGGCGGGACCGTGATCCTGCTCGACCCGACAGCGGACCGGGATCGGGGGCCGAGCCCGTAGGGCCGCCGTGCCCTGTCCCGCCCCTCACCTGCCCCCGCCGCAGAGCCCCCGCGGGGTTTCCGAAGAGGATGCGTGGCGGGGAGACCCCCGCTCCCCAGTTCCCACCACCGCTCCCCAGTTCCCACCCCCGCTCCCCAGCTCCCAGCCCCGCGCGGGCGGGAAGGACCCCGCGCTCCCTCACACCCCGCGCGCGGCAAGGGGGCGCGCGAGCCGCCGGCGGCCCCGCCAGGGGGCGGGGCGGGGCGGGGCGGGGGGTCCGGGGCTGCCGCCGCCGCTGTCGGCGGCACTGGCGGGGCGGCGGCGGGAGCGGGAGGCTGCCGAGGTAAAGCGGGGACGGCGGCGGCCCGGCAGGGTCGCTTCATTGCCTGCCGTGCCGCGTCCGGCGTGGGGGAGGCGGGAAGGGGAGTGGGGCGCGTTGCCGGCTGTCCCCTCTCGGGGGGGGTGGGACGCACGCCGCCCGCGCGTGTCCGTGCCCCCCACGCGGGGGCCGCGCTGCCCCGGGCCAGCTCCCAGCGGGTCAGCGCGAGGTGCCCGGGACGCTTCCCCCGCGGCTCGGCGGGACGCGGGGCGGGCTGCGCTCGGCGGCGCGGTGGCTGTTTTGGGCTGCAGCTCGTGAGTGAGGCGGTGATGTGGCGGTAGCGCCCGGGCGCTCCGTACCTTCCTCTCCGCAGACAAAAGCGCGCCCCAGGCGCGCCGGGGACTGGTTTGGTAACCCGGGGCGCTGAACTGTGCTCGGGACCCTGCCAGCCCGGCGCCCACTCTGCCGCCGGGGCTGCTTTCCCGCTGGGCGGCGTTGGCCGGAACGAGCGGCCGTTTTGGCGAAAAATAAAATAAAATAAAACCCAAACAAACAACTTGATATTTACAAATGTGGCTAAAACAAGCCCATGGGACTCGGCAGCGCTTGCTGTGCAGAGTGGCTCGATGTGCGAAAGCAGAACCTCGGCGATGTGCGCCTTGTGAGTGAGATTCCTGCGCAGGGAGAGCCGCGGTGCCCGTCCATCAGCCGACTGCTGGGTTCAGCTCCCGGTAGTTCTGTGCCCCAGGAACTCGGGGAAGGGCCGGGAAGGCGTACAGGGCGGCTCTCCTGCACCTTTTGGAAGTGGAGTTCAGTTTTGCGGCTCTTCGCCTCGCCGAAGGATATTGTTGGGACGTGGTGGCAGGGAGCTGCGCGGCTGGAGCAGGGATTACTTCTGGGTGAGTGAGGCTGGCGGTGTGGAGGTCTGCGGGATGCCTTCTGCTGCCTGCCAGGGAGAGATCCATGGTTAGCAAGTACAGTGTGAAGATTCGGCAGTGTGTGTGCGTGTCGCAGGCGCTGATACAAGGAGGTAATAAGAGTGGCTGTTCGTGCATTTCTGACGTTTTCTAGTGGCATGTTATTATTGTATGTAGAGTGACAGTTTAGTCAGTTGAATCGGTGGCAGAATTTTTTTGGTTTGGATAGTGTTAATATTTTGCCTTCTGCCGAGATTTAACAGCATTTCAGCAAGCTAGGTGTAACAAAACAGAAAGGGCTAAATTATTGGCAATAAACGCAGTCTATGCTTTGAAGAGAGACAGGGCTTTGAAGAGATCTGTAGTGTGGATTCTGAAAACAAAGTAGTTAATGGAGCAACATAAAATATGTTGCAAGGACTGTGCTGGATCCAAAGGTGACCACCAGGACAGTACAGCAACAGCCCAAGGAGAGGAAATTCACTGAGACTGCTCTTCTGCTCTTTCTCTTGGAAGAGTTCTCATGAGGAAGTTTAGTAAGCTTATAGGTTAATTATATATGATGTTATGACTGACTGAAGGAATTGGATACCTAGTGCAAAAGCCTGTGCATGTGGGAGAAGCTGATTTAAGGTAAAGTGGTGTCAATGTAAATTTAGACTGGTTGTGTCATTGTGGTAGAAGTTGCTATGTGGACATCACTTGTTTGCAGTTCTGGTTATGTCATTTGGGAAGAGTTGGAAGCAAAACTGAATAAAAAACATCGCTCTTAAAATAAGAGCATTGGGAGTTAGTGCGTGCTTTGTTTTTCAATCAAGAAAGTTGGTTTTGATTTAAAATATTAATTAAATCATTCCTTTATGAACCAAGCTCTGGGTAAGAGCTTGATGTGTCAGCATCTGCCTGTGTCTGTTTTAATGATCAGAGAAGGTTGATCCTCAGTTTTTTATGTGGGTCAGCTTCCAGCAAAATACGCTTTGCTAGATGGAGGGTTGCAGGATTTGTCCTTGTATTAGTAGTGTCATAGTGTTAGTAAATGAGAGTGCCTCAACCTGAGTTGTCATTATTTTGTAGCTAAGTGTGCTGGTGAAGAATGCAAAGTGACTTCCCAGCAGATGGTCGCACTTTGGGGTATCTTGCTTCTCTTCTGCACCTTATTGCAGAGCTGAGGGGTCTTGCAATGCTCTTGAATTCTCAGGCTAATTCACCCTAAAATACCTAAGTATAGTAAAGTGTCTCTGTTACATGTGAAATTTGGGTTCTCTCTGGATAGAAGGAGTGGCACCACCAGGAACTGTTTTTTGGTTTTCTGCTGAGGTAATTTTGTCCGTGTCTGTAGTAAAAGTGATTTACTGATAGAGCTCGCTTTGGGGATAATGCATCTCTAGTGTGGGCAAGATGTAGAAAGCTGAGTTCTCACGTATCTCACATAGAATGAATTATTCTAGCAAATGCCTAACCATGAAGTGCCCACAGGTGTGTACAGTTAGGAGTTTGAGCCAGGTGTGTCTGAAAGGGATCATCCATTTTCACACTTCTGTCAATATGGATATGATGGGTAAGTAGCATAAACAAAGTCTCCATTGACTTCTGTGGATATACACCTGTAAGATCAGTGTTCCAAGGAGTTTAAACCAGGATGGCATTCTCCTAGTAGGTGATACAAGCAGTGATTAAAAAAACTGCCACTCCTCGGTAGGATAAAATACGAAGTCCAGCCAGCGTCATCCAGCTGTTGTGAGCAGTTAATGAGTGAAAGTTTTTTCTAACCCTTCTTAACTAGGAGCAACTTTATGCACAAGATTTTAATATCTTCTTGCCTGTTTTTATAACCCATTGTTTCAGTAATATCTTGTAGCACTGAACTCTAAGTTATCTGCATTAAATCTGTTGTCTTTAAATGTCATCGACTCTCTCCTTGTTTATCTATTAGGGGGAGACAGTAGTTATTGAAATTCCCGAATACAGCTTAGCTGAACTTAATTATAATAATGGAGTCCATTACAATGACTATTGCAAATAGAAAATATTGTTAAAGCTTAGGCAAGATATTGGGGAGAAATTATGTCCAATTTCTTCTTATTTGTAGGTTGTGTTCTAATTAAATATTCAATATTCTAGGAAACAATCTTTTAGTTCCAAGACACTGTTGAAATGTCAGTTAAATTTCCTTCCCTCAAAGCAATGAGCAGTATTCCGTTTGCTACAATACTTGGAAATCTTTAAGACTTAAAGAGTCACTAAACTTTTCATTCTCTGTAGTCTATAGTTCAGTTTGTATTCAAGGTAGATTGGTAAATGCTGAACATGTAGGAAGTACAGACATAGGAAAATATAATTAGGCCTGCTGTGAAAAAGCCAAACAAAATACAAGAAAGTGTAAAGAATTTATAGAATAAACATTTACCTATAAGGAATGTGGTTTTGGTTTTTTTTTTTTTTTAGGAGCTACTGATATTATTGAAAGAAAGAAAGAACTCCATTTTATTAAATACTTTTCAGTTTGTTGAAGTAATACTTTGTAGATTTTGGATTTATTTTCTACACTAGCCAAGCTTTTCTCTACTGTTCACCTCCTCCTTTTATCCTCACACAGTGAGCTTATTATTATTAGTCTTGGTTACAGACATATGTATTTTTGTGGAACTTTATAGCAAGTCTTGTAGGGCAACAGACCCTATCATATCACGTCTAACTTATAACTTTATTTTTCAGCAATTATAGCAAGTCTGCTGCTCAGATCAGAATTAAAATTATGTAAGTATAATTAATATATGCCAATGCTACTGAAATTATGAAGTGCATTTGAGCTCATTCAGGTTTTCTTTTCTCTAGTTTTTTTTTAATTAATATTTTTGGTTTTAATATAGAGTGCAAGCTGTTGCTAATTAGCATAGCACTGTGGAGATGGTCTCTATGTAAGCTAAATGGAGAGGATAGGATGAAGGGGGAGAAAAAACCAAACTTGAAGACGTAAAAGTGCCAGTCTTGGAGCTGTTAAAAAGCTTGGCACATAGAGTGGGGTTTGTTCTTTTTGTTAGACAAGTGATGGCAAGGTCAGGTGTAAAACTTCAGAGCTGAGTTGAATCCTGTGCCAGTGTGTATGTTTGTGCTGAGTACAGGAAAGGGCCTTTCTCTTGATGGGCGCTAGTTTCTCTTTTGCTTCTTGTGCAGTGCTACAATGTCTCCGGGATAGTAGGCTGGAGTGGGGTGTTTTTGGATGGCGTGGGCTGGGTGCACACGTATTTCTAGAGTTGCAGCAGGCTCACTGAAGTGGTGCCACTAACATATGACAACTCTGGTGCGTTTGCCATGGCTTTCCTCTCGTGAATGCAGAATATTTGCAGACACTGTTGTTTGCTACTGTACTTAAATCGCTGAAGGCATATTTACTTTAGGTATGTGTATGATATGCACAAGTCTGCGTACAATGTACACAAACAAATGTTCACGTGTGTTTATGTGTATAAATATTTCCATGCCTATTTCTCAATGTTAATACATCTTTCATTCTTGGGTGGAACTTCTGCATCTACTAAGGGGACAGGTTTTGAACTTGGACAGCATAATCTTATGGTCTGGGCTGCTAATTATTGTTGGAGTACTTGGCAGTCATGGTTCTGGAGGTTTTCGCTTTTATCTAGGCAGATATGAAAAAGCTGCTCCCTGCAGCAGCAATATGTAGCAAATAGAAGACAAGCTTTAAATAAATGATAAATAGAATCTTTATTAAACCCATTCTTGCATATGGGGAACATACTATGAAGCTCTATGGAAAGCTATCTTCCTTGGGTCTCTGAATGAAACCTGATTCGCTCCCTGTGAGGCCATGCTTTGTGCTGCCAGGCAAGGAAGAGTGCTCTCAGTATCTCAGTGCAGGTAACAGATCTTCCTTTTCTCGCATATCCTTCCTCTTGTATCTGTTTTGACCTGTATCTAGATTCTGTAAAAATGCTTTGGAATTAATGCTGTTGAGAGAGTGGCATGTACCGCCCCTTTCATCAAAGTAATGCAGTGCACCCTATCTCAAAATAATGATTAGAGACTGTATTTCTTTGAGAAGGTGTTCTAACCCATTGAGTTGGTACATGCAAATATCTTAGCATTAGATACTATTTGGAAATTTAATTTAACAAAAATCTTACACATAACTAATAAAAGTAATCCTGCTGTTTAAAGCTTTCAATCTATGGTTCAAAGGAAAGTCAAAGGAAGCTACACATAACGTCTTTTATTTTTCTGGGGTCAACTGCAAGGAATTGTTTAGCTACATTCTAAACCACATTAAATTTTCTTTAAATGTTGATTTTTTTTTTTTTTATTTGGACACTGCAAAAAGCACTGTTCCAGAGTGTTTAGGTGTTTTGAGATGCTGATCATGAAGCGGTGCATTACCCTCTTGAATACTTTATGCTGCTTCTCTGAAGAAGCTTCGTCCTCAGAAGAACTTGTTTTGGGATCAGAAAGTAAAGTAGTCAATGGTCTTCTCTATGTCAGAGGACCTGCAAAGCAACGTTGTTTGCTCAGGGTGAAATATGTGAAAGGCTTTGTTACATTTTCATAAACAGTTTAAAGAGTTTTAACTTGGAGCAGCCACCTTGTTTCAGCTGGCACCTGGAGTACATGGCATGCAAGGAGATGCTGAGGGACCTGAGTTTACCCAGGCTGGAGATTAGAAGCTGAAGGTGAATTGTTGCCTTGCATTTCCTAATGGACTGTTTTGGAACAGAGAGCAATGCTCTTCTCTGAGGTTTACAGAGAAAGGGTGAAGTGCAGTTGTCACATATAGAAATGGAGAAATTCTGTCTGGGCATAAGGAAAAAAAAAAAGAACAACCAAACAATCAAAATGCTTAAATTGTGACCTGAGGTCTTTGGAGGTTGCAAGATTTGCCCTTGGAGATTTAGAAACTTGATAAGACTCTGAAGAACTTGTTCTAACTTTGAAATCAGTACTGCTTTGACTAGAAATTGGAGGACATGGCCTCCAGAGGTCCTTTTCAGCCTAAATTATTCTAATTCTGTGAGAAGATTTCCCACAGAAAAACTAAGTACTGTAAGAGTTATGCTAAATAGCCTTTTAAATTATATTCTTAGAAGCGAAGAGCTGTTTGTCTGTGGCATCAGAGGAACCCTTTGTGTGGTACTCATGGCCAAGATAATTTAGAATTAATATGATTTTCTAAAGAGCACGTGCAAAGGAACAAGTTTTAAGTTGTTGAACAAAGTGCTTCAGCACTGTGCTCCTGCCTTGACTAGTCACAGTCTTGCTGCTGTGTGCTGAGAATAGCTCTGACATGTAAATGTGATGCATGTTAAGTGGTAGTCTTTGCTGGACTTGGCTGCAGTTACTGTAGGTGACTTCTTTGCAAGTCTGGGAAGCTGTGTAACATACTAAATTCGAAATTACTCTTATGGTAAAAAACTAATAGTGGTTTGTGTTTTTTTTTTGTTGTTTGTTTGGTTTTGTTTGGTGGTTTTTTTTTTTTGTTGTTTTTTTTTTGACAGAATGGCTACTGAAGCTAAGATTGATGGACTCACTCACCATGGCATCATGTTTGACCATTTGTTTTTTGTAGTGTAGAGCTTGAATTTAAGATGTTTTTATCAAAGAGTCCTTTTGTATTTCTCAGAACGAACTTTGTGTTGAGTTCGACAAAATACCAGTCCTACTTGTCTTGGGCATCTGTATGAGGTCTTAGTGATGTCACCAGAAATC
This sequence comes from Lepidothrix coronata, assembly GCF_001604755.1. Taxonomy (NCBI): domain Eukaryota; kingdom Metazoa; phylum Chordata; class Aves; order Passeriformes; family Pipridae; genus Lepidothrix; species Lepidothrix coronata. The sequence continues at coordinate 126,136 of NW_016690244.1, forward strand.
CCCACGGATTTGGCCTTAAGTTTTCCCTTGAGTTAGCAATGACCAAATAATGTGTGTTACATGAATTTTTATTTTGCCAGCATTATTCATTCAAACAGTATCTCACTGAAATTGAGTGAACTTTATATGTTGATGCCTCTATGTTCAATTTGGAAAATTCAGTAGTGGAGAACAAGTTGTATTTGTTATCCTGTATCCATGTGTGAGACATATACGTATATATGCGTGCAGATGTGGTCACTTGTAGGAGAAGGAGGAAGGAATGTATCAAGAATAATGCCCCTGCTTCTCCCCCAAACAGATAGGTTCTGGTTTTTTTTCGCAAATGATATTAAATGCCTTTTACCAGTACTTGAGTTAGATATGCTAGCTGTAATTCAAGCCTAAAGTTAAGACTCTTGTTCAACTTTCCAGAAAGACTGTTGGAGACAGTATCTATCTAATCAGCAGCAGTGTAAGTAGATATTATCAATTTAGGCTGCTGTATTTTCTCTGGGGAACAGATTGAGTGTGGCCTTTCTGCAGAGGTACAAGGGGCTTGTATAAAAGACTGAATGATTGCTGTTGGTGCTCTGTAGGATGCACAGACTTCAGAGGCTTTTCTCTCCAGGGGCTGCCTACCTGTTCAGGCCACAGGATGGGCATTGAGGAGGCTCATTAAGGAAAGTAAGCTGTTGCTTGGAAGAGTATCAGGCAGGAGATATGCTATCTTGTACTCTCTGCAGGGAAGGGAAGCTACAGTTTTTTGCTGTGCTCCTTACATTCCTTCAGCCCCACTCTTATCTTTAGTATTCTTAACTGTATATATATATATATATATATATATATATATATATATATTTAATTTTAACATTGAGGTTCAAGCTTTTCAACTCTAAGTCAGACTTCCAAAAGGACCTGAGAGTGATTTAGTAATCAGGAGATATTAGCAACTTGGAATACCTTTTAACTGCTCTATGTATTTAAATCATACTAAGCATATATTTTCCCACATTGTATACAGATTAAAGTAAAAGAAGATTCCGTTAATTTTCAAATGAAAGCTGAAATGAGTTGTTGAGGAAGCATAAGAAAAAGGGCAAATATCACTAGATTCAGATGAGAAATCTAGGAGCAGCTCTATAGATTCTAATAAGTGCCATACGGAAACAAAATATATACAAAATCGGGCTGGGCTTTTGGTTACATTGTGCAATGAATTTTAACAATGTTAAGTGTCTATCTTTGATTTAGAGTATTTCCTTATTTGGGAAGCCAGTAGAGAAGTGTTTTCAAAGTAATATTATGAGTACTCAGGACTGGACAGACAGAGCACTTTTTTGGTTTAACACTCATTGTTTAGTACTGCTACTGATGGGAGAGAGAAAAAATTGTCTTTTTTGGCTGAGGTTTCTGCACTCTGGTAGAATCTGAGACCAGGCAGTTCTCTGCTGAAAATGAGGAAAGGCAGTACAGAGCAATTCCTTTCATTTTTCTCTTTTCCCCTCTTGACTACTTTCTCTCTTGTCCTGCTTTTCTTGTTAGGCAGGAATGAGTTGACAGAAACAGTGCCCAGTTAGATCAAAATGATTGGTAGAGGCCATGTTACTGAAATCACATTTCCTGTTCTTAAAAAGGGGGTAGAATTTTCTTGTGTTGATGGTTCAGATGCAAAGGTGTTGCAGTGTCGTTCAAAGTTAAGTTGGGTAAACTGGGGGAAGTTAATTGCATGTGCTTGGTGATAATGTAAACACCGTTGACTGTCCCTGGAATTCCCTTGGGTGCTCACAGGGAATTTTGTCATGGACAACTATTTCTTCCTTCAGATGAAACTGAGGAGGAGGTCAATGTTGCAATTGAGGGGTGGGAAAAGGAAGAAAGGAAGCACATCATGAACCTGAGACACCACATTCGGAGACTTTAGTGAAGAAACGCTCTGGTTTTGATTTCTCATTTGTAGATATTGGGAATAACATTAAGATGCTCTGATTTTGCCCTGAGAATCATTGTTCTGGTGATGAGTATGTTTGCCTTACTCCTTCAGAACTTTACTTTGTAACTGCTCTTTCCCTGTATTCTTCCAGGATGTCAAACTGGCTTAGGGCCATGAAGACTATGCTGGTATCAAGCTCCATCTGACTTGCCTCCAGTTCTTAGGAGCAAAGGTACAGTTAACAGGGGTAAGTTAAAATCCACTTACAGAATCCTCTGAAGGAAATGAAGACTTTAATTAGTGCCCTCTCCTTTGCATGGCAGTCTCTGGTACATTTCTCCTCTCCAAGTTGCTTGGTCTATAACAGCAGGCTATCAGCAATAGAGAAAGGGAAATCCAAAAGAGTGAAGTCACTTTGAAACTATAGTGAAAAGTTAATGAATAGAGCGCTTACAGGACAAATACTGATGCAGGCTGTGTGTGTCAGGAAAGCACTTTGAAAGTGAAAAGTGTCCTCTTGTTTGTTTGTTCTCCTTTTAACTGATGTCTTTGAAAATCCACTTGGAATCACACTTGAACTACCATGATAAAATCCATTTTCATTAGATAAAGTTGAAATAATACACATTTAGCAATTGTGAGTGTTGCTGGAGATAGGAAACCCATGTAGCAATGAACACAAATTCCCATTTTTTGTTTCATCCTAAGGGCAAAGTACCCTTGATGCAAAGCCCAGGGGACCTATATAGTCATTAGCAGATGGAGGGGGACATTAATCTTCTACCCACAAATCTGCCCCGGCACATAAAGCAGGGAGCGTCTGTTGTGAGGATTGCTAGAGGTTGTATTAAACATGATAGTTTATAATCACAATGCTAACCACTCTTTCTGTTCATTGCTGTGTTTTCTTGGTACTCTGTGTCTCCGGATTTCACTTTTTCTATCTATTTATAATAGAGAATGACAGTATTTCTTCTTTTTGAAGTGCTGGCAGAAGTTTCTTCCAACACTCTTAAAATCTCTCTTGCTGTAACCACTAGAGTATGTTAGGATATACTTTAAGTACTTTTTTGTGCATAGGGAGAAATGTATGATTTTTCTGTGTCATTCAGTCTTTCTTGTTTGGCAGTCAGCTAGGAGACAGGCATGGTTAATGAGGTATCTCAGCAACGCATTTTTATGGGAGTATAGTTAAAGTTAGGAGTATGTCCAGTCTCCAAAATGCCTAGTGAGCATTCTGTATTTGGAAACAAATGCCAGCTGGCAGTGGTTAAGGAGTGCATGCTTATTCTGCTCATGATAGCCAAAACATGCTCCCCGCTGTGTGCTTTTGGCAGCTTTGCACTGGCAATATGTCTAAAGTGCCACTTGCATGTCCTCCTTTCCTACTCCTAACTGTGTCCTGTAAGGCATGATTTAACCTAAATAAAAGTGTGCTCTGCTAGACTTAGTAATATATGGAAAGAGTGTCCTTGTTTTCAAAAATCAAAGTCTTTCTGAAATACCTGTAGTACATTATTTCTACAGTGGAAATAAAAAGATATATAATGTGTCTTCCTATAGTTGGTGGTAAATTGACCCTACGTTTCTGAAGATCTGATGATTTTTGTGACACCAATTCATAGGTAAACTACACTTCAAATTTTGTGTAACTTATTCTCAGTGAGAGCTCTGGTTGATTTGAAACTCTAACTCTACTTATCTGGTCAATGTATTATTAATTACACTGGTGGTCATATTAATTGTATTAATATGTGGTGTGAGCATAAGTATCACCACAGCTTGCTTTTTGTTGAATTGTTTTATGTCAATAAACATATTAAGTGTTACATTTTATCGAAAAGATATGTAGGCAGACTGACTTTTACAGTCAAGTGTTGTGAATAATAGAATAGTTTGAGTTGGAAAGGACCTTTAAAGGTCATCTAGTCCATGTGCTTAGTTGAATTATTTGAAGCAGTTCATGAGTTATGGTACATTGGATACAAGTTCTTAAGGATCTTCAGGTAAATAAATCCAGTCTACGTTTCTTTGTCATTTGTTTCTTTAGTAACAGTATAACAGGTTAAAAAAAATACAGTTTGACAAAAAAGGCAAACAAAACACTGAAGATTTTCAATGCAATACTCAAACAACTACATTTAAGGTCAAGTCAAATGTAGGGTAAGCAAGATGTGCTTAGAACTTGGATTTAGAATTTCAGTTTGTCTCTCACTTCCTTTGTTTGTAGCAGATCTCAATATTAGAGAAGATGATAATTCTCAAACAACGAAAATGCCTTTTTCTTTTCTAAATCAATGAAATTAAAATTTAAGTTCCTTATCTTAATTTCCTCAGGAAAAAGGGGTCACCTTGACAAAATTGTTAGCTTCCCAAATCCGAGATCACACAACCACTAAAGAAGGGAAGGAACACTACCTTTTGCAAAGTGCTAGATTTTCAGTTTACCATGCTTCCACTTATCTGCTGAAGCCTACCTGCAGTAGCTGATTTAATGCTCCTGTTGCCCACTCTGCTTTCACAACAAGCACAATCTGCATTTCCCAGGAAGGAGGTAAAAAAAGAGGGTGTTACTGTGACCCTTTCCTCAAACCCCTAAGCTTACCTCAGCAGCCTGATATCACTGTCACACAGCTTTCTCTCTCTCTCTGGCAAGAAGAACTCAATTCAGTTGCTTTTAACAGCTGATCTAAAATAGTGCAGGTTTCCTTGTAAGCACTTTGTCACATCCATCATCCAACTATATCCTGGATATTCAAGGGCATGGACACCTTTTTTAGGGTACCTGGACGGTTTTATCATTGTCTGTGCTGTGGTGGAGTTGAGAATCAAATCTTGCTGTGATCCGTGTTGTCAAAGCACTGCTGCACATTGGTTAACGCATTCATGCTCTGAAAAAGCCTTGGGTATGTCATGCAAAAAAGGTATTTTAGAAAGTAGGTTGCAAAATCAAACCCTCGAAAGTTGTGAAATGTCAGATTTATGTTATTTTCTTCTGTGCCTGTAATTGATGCAGAAATATAGATCTTGCAACTTCAATTTGATCACATCCTAATTGGATAACTTATGTTAAAAAAAGTGTGGCATGGCCGCGTACTTTGTAAATAGCACAGTACCATTTCTGTAGGAGGAAGAACAGTATTCACAGAAGAATGATTATAGAGTTTGGTGCTAAGCTATTATGTACATGTAGAAGATAAACAGAATCCGTTCATCAGACTTTAAATTCCGTGTCAGCTAAATATATTTGCATTACATAAACTTTGTGTAACATAACTGTTTTCAGTGAAGTTTCTCCCATTTATGCTGGTGTTGAATTCTGCCTCTAGTCAAAAAGAACTTTTAGAAAAAGTTCTGCCAACACAGTTTGTCTCGGAACAGCTTTGAGGCTTGCCAGCAGTGTTATTTCTTTTGAGTTGTAGGAGCAGCTCTAGTTACATGCCAAAATATGGTCTTATTTTTAAACTGAAAAATAAATGAAACCTATGTAGAAATGGAAACTTCATTGAATGCCAAATTCTGACCACGTTACTCCCATTGGAACCACTAGGACCAATTTTGCAATCTGCTCTGTCTTTATAGCATTAAGAGTTATTTCGCAATGTGGGAAACACTGAGTGTAAAAAAGGCAGGAACTCTGCCAATGTCCACGTCTTTTTTAAAAAAGTAGTTATAACCTACTTGCTGAGATATGTTTTATGCAGATACCAAAATTAACCAGATTTAAGTTATGGCCAGCCAGCTTCCATTTCAAAAGTGCTATTCTGTAGAGAAGAGGCAGACCAAAAAAACTGGGCACCTAAATATTTTTAAAATAATCGTAATTATGTTATTTTTGTCTGTTTTTTCAACATGGTAAGATGTAGGAGCTTGGAGGCTCTGTCTGTCAGTCTTCTTTCCTTTCCATTTTCTTTAATTTTTAAAGTGTTTGTCCAATGACCAAAGCAGAATTTTAAAGTTAGTTCCAGTAAGATAGGGGTTAAAACAGATGGAGAGGGTTGGGAAGGAGAAATACAGTATTCAAGGTGATTGGTTTGCTCTAGGAGTACCTTCCTCAGATACTAACCCTGGTAAGAAAAGGCCCAGGTGTTTTGCCTCCAGCAGTGTTAAAGCACTCAAATCCATTGAGGGCTTTGAGAAGAGGCTCTAGTGATTTTGGACAGTTGTTGACTTTCAGCTTGTGTGAAAAAGACAGAACAGATATGTTATCTCACCATTCCACAATAAAAAGGAGGCAAAAAATTATGTTATTAATTCAGAAGACTTCCTGAGTGTTTTACCTGGAGTCTTAACTTGGTCTTGAGCTTAAGTGTTCAGAGCAGTTGCCAGAGGTAAGTATAATCGAGCTGAGCTCTGCAAGGATGAGAAAGCAGTTGCCATTCTAGCATTTTGAAAGCATATTCAGCCAGATAGTACAGATGAGAAAAAAATCTAGTAAAACCTGAAATGTTCACTTGTTTTGACAACTGAACAGTTGTTCTCAATGCATCACCAGGCAGCTGTGGTCCTGCTGTCCTGCTGATAGTATATTGCTTAGCACAACCCTCTGTGCACTTGACAGTAAGTTGTTTGTAGATCAGTGTAGCTGAGCAGTGTTATAGTGTCATTCAAGGTTTTTATAGTGACATTCAAGGTTTTTATCGTCACTTCTCAATGATGATTTGTAAAGAGCATTATTAGCAGTGTACCCGCTAGGGTAGCGTTTGAGGGTGAAGTTGATAATTCATAGGATTATAAAACAGGGGCCGGTCTGATGGACTGCCCTTCCAAACCTGTTGTTTCCTAGTACCAAACCTCTGATCAGTTTGTAATCTGCAGAGCAAAAGCTCTTATTTGAGGAACTGAATTCACCTTGGGTGATGCATAGTCCTTCTTAGACATGGAAAATGGGCATGATGGATATATGTTCTGAGCAGATAGCCCCTTTACTCAGGTAGCAAGTTTTAAACATAGGCTTTCTGTTTTGTGCATTTACACCGCTTTTGGGATGGAATCGTAGTACTGCTTCTGCTTGAAATTGTCTAATATTTGCTACTTTTTTCTCAATTCATAAGATGGATCTTCATTTTATACCTAAAGGGAATTAATAATAGTCTTCTGTAGGCTTTCTGGCAGGACATGGTCAGCCCTAGGGATCCTTGACTGTAGTAATCTCATTGGCGGAAGATGTAACTTGCCATAAATTGGATTTCCTTTTTCTGAAGCCTGAAATGACCAGTATCTATGAGTTTTAGAAAGAAGATGAAGATTCAGGGTGTAAAAAGGCAGTTAGAGACTAAGCTGTAACTGGAGACTTACCAGATTTGGCGCATAACTCACATTTGTACCTTTACAAAGCTTAGTTTTTACTTGGTGTATATGGTGGTGTTGAAGGAGGTGGCAAAGAAGCTACTTTCTACTACTTGGTTCTATAATTATAAATATACTTACTTTGGTATAAGAAACATCAGACAATAAGTCTTGGTGATGGTTAAGTTAATTCACTTTCAGAAGTTCAATAATTCATCTGAGAAGTGTCAGCAGCTGGGTCTTGTTAATGGTAAGCCTTTCATTTCTGTTAAATCAATTGTGAATAATAGGATCCTTCAGAGAAAAATGATGAAGTAAGCATTGATTTCCAAATTGGGTGTCTGATATTGGAGCATTAATAAAATCTAGAGCAAGCAGGCAACTAGGACCTCATATACCCTTATCACCTAAGCAGTAATCAGAGAAAATCAATATTTTTTTTTGTATGGTGCTAGATCTGTTAACATTTCATTTGTCATCATTCATCATTGTGTCTATAATTTCATTTTGATAATTGCTTAAATTTTGGGGGGCTTAATAGTATGCATTGAATCGAGCATCTACTGTCACGCTTTTGTGAAACAGATGTGGCATTGCCATATTGTCTATTGTTTTCTAGCTGTCTTATCTTACTATTTTTGGACTGTTAAAGCAATGGTCAAAGTAAACTCTATGTATTTTCAAATGGAATCAAAATTTCTCATTTAGACTTCCTGGAGTCCTCTGTTATTCTCTTTTGCTAACCCATGAGGAGCTGTGTTGCTTGTTTCTATGTAGTTTCATTCAGTTTCACAGGGGTGTTATGAACATCTCCAGTAATGATGGTAAAACTGCCAAAGAGGAACAGTTGTAGAGAATATCTTCAGAACAGTCAGACTCAGGGCATGGCTTCCTCTGCAACATCTAGCTTGGATTGTTGTTCCCCAACTACGACTTCTGGCTCTGCACAGTTTGTTCCAGCCTGTCTTGTACTCTTGAAGAGAGCTGTGGCTGTCTGGATGTGTCAGGGAAGCAGACTGATGCTGACATGGCTGCATTGTGGCCTTTGATGGCTTTAATACAGAGGGCCAAATTTTGGTGACAGCAGCATTAGAGAGTGATCTGAGAGGGAGTAGTTGATGGTAATACATCCCACCAAGCCATTTGTGGGTGGGATACCTGCATGCCTTGTACTTCTGGTCTCAGAGTCAGTCAGGTTTTGTATTGCAGTGTGAAGGTTACAGACTTGTGAGTGTGGGATTTATTTTGTTAATTGTTTTTAATAGCATTTGAAGACTGGGTTCAGTGGATTTTTAGAGCTGCTATGTGCCAGTTTTTTCTATCTACTATTGTGCTTACCAGTGATCCCATTTTGTTTAAAACTGTATTGATTTCATATGGAAACCCACATTCAATAAAATCTGCTTCCTGTTGAAGTCAATGGCAGTTGAGGCTAAAACTGGACCATGATTTGGCCCATAAAGCATAGCAAGAAAATTTAACAGTTATAATAAAACTCTTAAGGCAAATAAAATGTTCTAGCAGGTGTTCATAAATGTGCTTTATGCTCATAGACTCTGTTAAATGCTAATACTAAGGTCCTGCAGAAGCTGCACATAAGGACTGAGTGAAGGAAGCAAATGTCTGTTAAATGTGCTGTGCAATATTGTAGCAAAGGTGGGTGGCAGTGCAATGCCATGCTACCTATTAGACTGAAATATGAAAGCTATTAGAGATTCTGCTGAATTTTCATTTTGTGAGGGAGTAGTTTTCAAGTGAGAACATACCGTATAAAAAAGCCATGTGTTGTGCAAAACTAGAAGCATCTTTGTCAGTGTATGCAGTTTTCTTCGAGGTATGCAGTGCTTATTAAGGACAACTGCTAACATACTGTATTAACAATAAATTTAAAATAAGACAATACTTGTGAGGAAAATAATAGCTGAGAAGCAGCTTTATTTTTTGCATATTTCATTTTTCTTGAATTATTTTCTTTTCATATTTCTTGAATTATTTCTGCCTGTGGTTCTTAGATGAACCCACAGGCAGAAGTCCTATCATGACCTAAAATATGTTTTGAGGATAATGGGTGTTGGCAGGATTTTATATTTAGATCTCTGTCTTATGCTAACTCTTATTTTTTTTTTAAAAAATTTATTTATTCCATCACTTCACTATCAAAGCACAATGAGGTCCATTTTAGATTTCCAGGAGCTTTCTGGCCTTCCTCCTTTCTGTCTTCTAGGGGAAGCACATGTTGACTTTTTCAGCAGGTTTTGCAGCATACTTTGAAAGCTGGTGGCTTGTACTGGCTTGTTTTCTTCTATCAGTTAATTTCATTAGGATTCAGGTCAAACTCATGGGACAAAAATTACCTGTGTGTACTCACTTGCTACAATGACACCATGAATGAGGAAGTCATTGTTAGAATGTGTTTTATTGGTGTTTGAGTAATTGAGTGAGTTATTGTGTCATCAATATTCGGTTATTGTGTTGCAGGATAAAAGCAATCACATTAGAAAGATACTCTTTCACAGTTAACTTCTGAATTTTCTGTGCCAGAGAAGAACGCATTAGCTTGGAAAACAATAAGATAGAGGAGTGAGGGTAGGGCTTTCACGACGTTTAGATCTACCAAGTTACACGTATCACAGCCATTCTTGTAGTGCATGCTGCTGTTGGAATGTCCATGTAATGTCAGAAAGTCTTCCACTGTCGCTTTGGTCTTGTCCTCAAGTGTTTGTTGGTTGTTGGTTTTTTTTTAGCTAATGGGAGCAGGGTTATCTCTGGAAAACTTGTTTTGTTCTGCCTTGTAAAAAGGATTGACTCATGCACTTACACAGTGAGTTCTCATCACTTGCTTTCTCAACAAAATCACAGGGACCCCTTTCTCTTCTGTAGCAGTGCTGCACTAGTGTACTTAAGGATTTCAAAAGCAAGGCTGATGGTCATCATCAGCCAGCAGGTTGAGAGCTTCCACGTATAGTAAATTGTCTTTTCTTTCAATCCTTCTAAGACAAGGATACCTAATAGAGAAGGAGGGTGGGAAAAGACTAGAAAATTTTTAATCAAGTGGAAAGTATGTCTGTACTTCTCTTGTAAGTTATGGCACTTCTAGTACGGCAACAATAGTGATATTCATGCAGAACTTTAAATGCCTTCAGTACATTACAAATGCATTGTGTGATAATTAAATGTTAATTGAGGCCATTAGTAGATGAGTAGACTATTTATATAGCAAAGTTATTTGAAGTAATGAGCCATGAATGAATTTTGTTTATTAACTCCCCCTGTGTTCGTTCTTCTATATCTTGTCTTATCATAGAGAAGGATTTTTAAAATAGAAGGCTCTCCAATGACATAAAGACCTGCAACATATAAGGTGTGTTACCTATAAATAGTGTGTTTTGTTGATTTCAAGAAATAAGCAGAATACAATCAAGACCTGTGGAAGATGGAGCTTTTAGGTGAATTTCTACCTGAGGAAAAAATAAAAAGACAGAAAAAAAGAATATTTTTTTCCTCTTTTAAAACTTGCACGACTCAGATACTTAAACGGTCTTTCCCATTTTAAGGACGAGAAACTAGGGAAAGGAAAGCTATTTACTTTGCCTGGAATTATGAAGGGAAGTCTGGCAGACACAGAAATTAAATTGAGATCCTCTAAATGTCAGGCCAGCTCCATAACTACCAAAATATCCTTCCTTTTTTTTTTTTTTTCTAAAATGTCTGTCAGAAATGTATAGTAAAGTTTAGATTTTGTAGGATTTCCATAGGACAACCGCTACGTGGCCTCCAGGGTGTGAATATCCACAAAATAATTCTTCACCCTTTGAATTTGAGAGTACTGTATCTGTTATTAAATCTGAAAAAAAGACTGTCCCAAGCCAACATACTTGTAATAATATTTTGGATTTCATTCTCTAATTGTTTAATGAAATTAATATGAATATTTTAGCTGTACAGTTGGACAGCTGCAGCAGGATGTGATTTAACCAAGACACTGACTCTTCTTTCAACACATTCTGGCAAACTTTACAATATGCAATATTATAAAAGTCCCGTTTATCTGTCATGTAGCTTTCATACACTTCCTTTGTTTGCAGTTATTTATCTTTTTTCTTTTTTAAAGCCAAATTGAAATTACTCCTCAGTTCTTAGCTATGATAAAATGCCGTGCAAGGCAAAAGCCTTCAAGAGGTTTCACTCTCATGAAAGATGCTGGGACTTTGCATAAGTGGTGGTTACCTGACGAGCTACAGCACTAAGTTGTGCAGTGTGTAACTATACTACCCTACTACCCATATGTTCATCACATCTTGTCACGGTTTCTAACACGTGCTGAGAGACCATTTTTGCAGTTCATTCTTTTGCTTGTTGGATCCAAACTCTGTTTCAAATACTTTTGTTCAAGTAAGGAAAACATGGAATCATACAAGTGTTTGGATTGGAAGGGACCTTAAATATCATCTAGTCCCGATCCCCTGTCATGGGCAGGGACACCTTCCACTACATCAGGTTTATCAAAGCCCTATCACATCTGGCCTTGAGCACTTCCAGAGATGGGGCATCCCCAACCTCTCTGGGCAACCTGGTCCAGTGCCTCATTACTGTCACAGCAAAGAATTTCTTCCTAATATCTGATCTAAACCTTTCCTCTTTCAGTTTAAAGTTGTCACCCCTTGTCCTGTCACTGCATGTTCTTGTGAATAGTCCCTCTGCGACTCTGTTGTAGCTCCCTTTAGGTACTGGAAGACTGCTCTGAAGTGTCCCTGGAGCCTACTCTTCTCCTGACTGAACAACCTCTCTTAGACTGTCATTAGAGGAGAGGTGCTCCAGCCCTCTGATCGTTCTTCTTCTCTTACGTGGGTTCTTACAAAAGTGAAGTAGAGGGAGAGAACCAGTTACCTGCAGATCCATGATAAACTCTCATTTTCTAGTAGAAACTGTTTCAATTTTGTTTCAGGTGTATTGTGTGCTTATGAACTCCTGTAACCATTTATCATCCATTGATGCATTGCAGTACTTTTAAGCTCTGGACTTTCGAGCTGTGCCAAATAAATACAGCAGAAAGAACTGGCTGTTTATTGGGGGGAATACTGTATTTATATAATAACTGTATGCTAGTGATATAACAAGAATATAAAAGTTTAATGAGTTTTCAATACCATTGGGTTGACCTGATCATCTGTAGTGCTCATCACAGCATGGCCATTGCCTTCTACGCGTTGCTTTGTGCCATGCTGGAGGCAGCAACCAGGAGAGCCATCATCACAGTCGGCTCCTGGGGACGTCGGATGCAGCATGTGCCAATGGGACTCTGCCGAGCATTAAATTCTGTCTCTACAACTGGGACGGGTTTGTGCACTCTGTATTGTCTACTTTCTTATAAGGCACTGCTTTCTAACCCTTGGTAATTGTGTGGTGTTCCAGAGTTGCTTAGCTGGGAAAGCCTGTACAGCTTTTGCAGGCCACCAGGTTCAGAGTCTGGAGACAGCTGGCTATAGCAAAGAACTATGATAAATGTTAACTTGACAAAGCCACACATGTGAGGTCTTGAATGAAGTCAAGATTGAAGTAATTTATTCTGGATAATTTGAACAAAAAGGCAGTTCTTGCCATTTTAAAAGAATACCGTATAAACTCATCTTCTCAAGATGAAAGCTATCAAGCACAAACCCATGATATTACACCAGATAGCAATTACTGTGGTTTCTTAATGTGCTTGTGTTTTTTTTGGTTATCGCATTTATTAAATGTTTAGAACTTCAACTGTAGATATTTTTAATCAAAATCAGAATTTTCTCACAAAATGGGTGATTACATCATTTGCACATTTATATTGTAAGACATTTTAACGATATAAGCATTTTTTCATTTAGACAGCAACCATAATAAATTGAAATAAAATTCAGCCTTGATTGATGTTCTATGTGTCATGTACAGGGCAAGTCCCATCTATAAAATGTGGTTTGCCAAGGCAGCAATATTAGTAGCATTTGAATGTTTTTCTTATTAAGGAGAAAAATGGTCAGTAACATCAATACCGTCTGCTCCAAAGACCATGGTAAATGGAAACTGCCTGCAGCACATTTGAATTCCTCACTGTATTTGGGATGAAGGTACGATGCAGGCAGTGAGAATTTTTTTTTCTTGAAAATTAGGATAGACTATTACAGTTCTTAGGATGAAAGAGAGAGGCTGATTACAACATAATGGAGTGTACCATATTCATCTCTTTGAAATATGACCTCACTCGGCCTTTTCCATTTTACAATCGATTCTCTCATTCCCTTAATGAACCTGTGCGTTCATGAGTCTTCCCTGGAAGTATGCACGTGAAGTATTACAGTAGCAGAGAGTAATTGTCTGACAAGCAAGTGCAAGTAAAGTGTCTCTCTTGTAGTCTTGTTCAATAACATTATGGACCGTTAATGCATAAGATCAGGTTCCATATTGTTTTGTTAAAAATTATGCAGACATGTTTTTCTTAGTTGTTCATAGTGTTTCTGAAATGGTAGCTTCAGAAAACCGGTTCAGCATCATCTGGCTTTATTTCTTTGCAGAACAGTACATTTGTCTAAGAGATGAGCTATCAAGAAGGTACTCCTGCAAAGTCAGTTCTCTTACCAGGTACTGAAATTGGATAAATTGTAATACTATGTTAAAGGAAGAGAAGAAGGGCTTTTTGAGAAGAAGAACAACATAAAGTTATATAGAGAATTACTGAAGACACCATCAAGATGTAATTTTTAAAGGATCAAATACCTAGCATGTGACTTTTGTATCTATTGGGTTCTTTAGGCTATCAATGTGATTACATGTAGTAAGAGAATACTGTAATTATATGTATGTCTTAATGTGTTTTTTTGGAGGGGTTTTTAATATAAACATAGGTTGTTTATATATCTGTTAACTTTTAACTAATTCATGGCTAACTAAATCTCTTTAGAGGTGGTTTAAATATATATATGTGTATGTATATGCTTTTATTATCGACCCATAGCTGCTAACTGGCTGTCGATCATTTCAACTTGCTACAAAATATGAAGCCACCCCCTGGATGATAGTCACAAATACCAGATAACCTGAATGGTACCCAGGATCAGATTGCAAGCATAGAGCTTGCTGCATTCACCACTGGGGAATCAAAAGAGGATTCCTGCTAATCCAGTCTTGCTCTAGGCAAAGAGGTGCCAAGAGAGCTGAGACTTACTGGGAACTACCCAGGAGAGTTGGCAAAACCTTATGGAAAGACATGGAGACTAAACTACAAGCAGAATAAAACAGAGAAAATCTGCAGAACCCTGAAAGCCTTTGTAATGACAATTTCACTGAAATTCTAAGCATTTGATGTATTGTCACCAGCACTGATTTGATAAAAATGATGATGAAATAAAGGTTGATCTCAGAGAAAAGCAACAGTCCTGAGCGTCGTGTCCAAAAAGATAATTTGTCATGTCAGAAAACAGCATTTCTTTTTGACCAAGCCAAAGTCAGTGTCCTAAGGTGTGAAAATTGCCTTGACCCACATATTGCCTTGACTGGTCCATATATAGGACTATGGACTGTTAGTTTCTAGCAGTTTCCTTAGATTAAAGTAATGTAGCTGACTCCATGCAGGTGGAAATAGCTTTTTCCTTTGTGTGATGGAAAACTTACTCGGAAACACTACATCCTCTTTTTCTGTTGTTGATTTTTTTTCATTGAAGTAACCTGCAGTGTGGTATCATGATATTTCATTGTGATAGTTCATCTGTAATATTAGTGTTTAGCTGAAAATTGACAGTTGGGGTGGTGGAAGTGTTTGGGTTTTTTTTAAACTGTAAGAGAGAAAATCCATGCTAGTATGTTCCCATTTTTGTTCTCTGGGAAATTGTGGCCTGGTTGAAAATTTGATCAATTTAATCTATCAAATTTATTGCCAGTTCCTTATTCTGTCATTGGTGTTGCTTGCACAGGAGTGAGACTTCTACCAAGTGAAGACCTTGATCTTACAGAACATGATTTTACCTGGAGGAGTCCCAAGAAGTGTGTAGGAGAACCTGTGCTAGTACATTGACCATTGCCTGCTTCGGGGCATAAACTCTACTTATGGCATTTTTGTAATGTTTCAGCATCTTCATTATCTCATCATTCACGTAGCACAGATGCCCTTCTGTTTTCAGCACCTCAGTGTACAAATTGACTGAAGCCCCATTCAGAAAGCGTATATTCAGTGGGAAAACTTAAGGTGTACTTGGTGATTAGACCAAAGTCTCAGCTGATGTCAGTGGGATTGAATGCATGTTTAGTTGAGGCTTTCCAAGAATAGGAACAGGTTCATGCTGAAATGCCTTTGAGTAATGAAGAATGAAATGGTCTGTTCAATAGCACATCGTACACTCTTCAGAGGACTTGTGGATAAGTTTTTAACCTTCATCTTAGTGATGAAGAAAAGTGAACTGTTTGCTTGTCTCCATCTGATCAAACTCATATTACAGTAGGTCCTCAGAAAACAGACTGTAAAGAATCAATGTCTCTGTCCTGAACAACTTCAAACCCATGATAGGACAGCCTTGTGTGAGGGCAGCTGGAAAGCCTGATGCACATCCTGATGAGCGATTTGCTACCTAGTGTTATTAAGAAGACTTAGGGAAACTCTTGGTTAAGGTCCATCTTTCAGAAGATTCATGTGTGTGTAGGTAATTCACATTTTGTATTTAGCAGATAGCAGAAAAAAGGAACCATTATTCTTCTGCAGAAATTCTAACACAGATGTTCAAGAGTTAAAGGCACCAAGACTTTCTTATTCTCAGTTATCTGTTATTGATCTTTTTGTACTTCCCAGAGAATTAAAAATACAGTTTTTTTGGTCTCCAGCACTTTTAAGTTAAACCTCAAAGACTATATTTATTTTCTTATTTGTTTTCTGATTTTTATTAGTCCATAAGGATCAGGCAGTTTAAGATTTTTACTTTACAGGGCTGAGGAACCTAATATTTAAGTATGTGAGTGTTAAGGTGTAGCAGTACAACAAAAACTATGGACTGAAATTAGCAGAGTTGGCAATTCATTAGATGAAATCTGAAGGACCAATCTACAGTTGCAAGGCAGTAGCTCAAGGAAGAAAGGAAGTTACATACCTGCAGCCAATCTGACTCTTACATCCAGTGTTTACTATATTGATCCACTCTACAAAAAAAATAAAATGCCTTTCTTCTTCTATAGTATTCAATTCAGAATTCTTTCTCTAAAGCATTTTATGATTGCATGGTCTGCACCTTAAGT
Source organism: Lepidothrix coronata (assembly GCF_001604755.1). Classification (NCBI taxonomy): domain Eukaryota; kingdom Metazoa; phylum Chordata; class Aves; order Passeriformes; family Pipridae; genus Lepidothrix; species Lepidothrix coronata. The sequence goes on from NW_016690244.1 coordinate 142,586, forward strand.
TACTGTATGTCTTTTCTTCCCAGTTGCAGTAATGTTTCTGGTTTGTTACTGTCACTTGTTGTGATTCTTTAAAGCTTTTGCTGATAATAAGTACTAGAAAGGTGAAATGTATTGCCTCCTTGGATGTGTTCAGATGTTGTGCTTATAGCTATGGAGATCAATGCTATTTTTGCTTTAGCAGACTGTTTCTTAAGATAAAAATGACAGTTTGGCACTATTCTTTTAGGAAAAAGAATTCCTATAGGAGTGCTTCAGAATCATTGATTCTGATGATTTTATATGGAGATACAGTAGCTGAAATAAACAAGGACAAACTTTGTAAAACCATGAAAGAAATTTCCCTCTCAAAAAGAGACTAAAGGAGTGAGAATGGAGTCTAAATGTAGCACTTGCTTCTATAAAATTGTCTGACCCATTGGAGCAATTTCTGACTGTAGGCTGACTACAACCTAGTGTAGGAAAAAACTTTCTGAAATCCCAGAAATGGAAGTGCTTCTTTATATATCTCAGGTGCATTTGTGAACTGACATTTGTGTGGCTTTGTGTGGAATGCATGTGAGCTATTTGAAGAATTACTGTTTGCAGGTTTTTGAGGTTAAAAGAGTGTCATTTGGGACATATGCTTTTTCAACAATGGGAGTGAACTTCACTAGTATACAGTATTTCAAGCTGGGTTGTTGCTCCACTTTTGGATTGCCCAACTAAGGACTGAGAAGAAAGAAACTGTATCAGTTAGTGGTGGTAACAACATCCCAGACAGGCTTAATGAAATATTGTAAGAATTTGATGTTTCACATCAAAGCATAACCTCTCCTTTTCTTGGTTATATTGCTGCCTATTGAAAGGGTTTGTTGGATCACAGGATGTCTGAGGCCCTTTTCTTGCTCAGAGTAGAATTCTCCTGGGAAGAATGGTAAAGAAAGGAATGCAAGATGAGAAACTATAATATACTGTGTCTTATTATGAGTGTTTCTACAACTAGATCTTGTGAAGAGGATATAACTAAAGCTAACCCAGACTATTATTTTGGGTTAGAAGACTTTACTGGGTGTAATTTTTTTTCTTAGGCTTTCAAAAAGTTCTTATGCCAAACTGCTATCCTGTAAGAAACATTTCAGAATATCTAATGGAGAAGCGTGAGGCAGACTTATTGGAACTGTTCTTTCTGCAGGAGATGCAGTGTATTGTAACTTAGGGTTGTACTGTCTCCTAAGGTCTGTGCACTGCTCAGAGCTGCTTGGAGACTTGGCAGCTTGTACATCATAGGGTATTAACAGGAAGACATATTAATATGAGTAGTAGGCTGAATGCTATTAATGCTGTTGTTATGTAGTGATTCAAAAGATGAATAAAAGGATGGTAGAATTTTAGGGTGATAGAAAATGAATTGGAGGAAGGCTGAGAAACTCCAGGGTTTATCCAGCAAAGCTTTGGGAATAGACAGGGTGATGGTAAGTGAAATTCTCCCTAACAAATCTGAGTAAAATCTTCTGAATATGTAATTTGACCTAATTGCGTGTTGCTGAATATTAACTACATTTACTGCATTAGAAAAGCAGGCAAGTTAAGCTTTTGTCTGTCTCTTTTGAAAAAAAAAACACAAAAAGAAGACAAAACTAACAAAAATAATTTTATAAAACAATAGCAGTATTTCCTGGTTAGTACTTACTGCTTGTTTGTATCATATTGCTTTATAACAGGAATTCTTCATTTTGTTCTGCATCACTCTTAAGAAAATGCAATAAAAATAAAGAAGGACTGCAGGATGGGCAGAACTGCTTTGTAGCATTGGAGGCAATTCCATGTGTCAAGGTACTGAAACAAATAAAAGCAACCTAGTTAGGTTAGAGGATGAGCAGTCAGTGGGGGTGTGTGTATAAATAAATCATGCACTTTAACTTACAGGAAGAACAAAGAACTGCATTGAAAGGCAATAAATGGAGATAACTGATTTTAAAAGGGTGGGTTTGTTTTTGTTTTTTTTTACAATGTGTAATTAACTTTAGGAACTTGTGGCAAACTAGATATGTTGGTCTAAAATGCATAAATTCAAGAAGAAAACCAGACATTTACATGGCTGATTAGAACATACACATTAACAGAAGTTAGGATAAATGCCCTCTCCTACCACAGTGTTTTAAGGCATAGTTATAGGGAAACCCCAAATGTCTTAAGGCCAGGTTATTCTGTACTTATACCTTACAGTATACCTTTCTTCTCTGCGGTACTAGTCACTGTTAGGGCCAGAGGTTGCATTAGACAATTAGAGTCCAACTCTCCATTTTGGATGTTGTTTGGTTTGGGGCTCGTTTCTTTCTTCTTAGGATTCCTATGTTTTTATGCAACTGCAATGTAGCAGAAAGTATGTAGTTCTTCTGTGAATACGGAAGTCTCAAACTTCTAGTAATTCAAAAGGAAAGAAATGGCAAAAAAAATAGACTTTTTTTTTTGAAGTGCTTATTCACAGAAGAGGAATTGCTTCTGAATGAGGGAAGTCTCTCATAAATACCTAGTGATAAATAACATTTATGTAATTGAGAGTATATTCATGGAAACATCCTCAAGAAAAGCAGATTTTGAGTCATACCAAATAGTATGTTCAATCAAGGATTCACTAAACAGTTGTCAAAAGTGTGTTCCAGGATAAAGTGTGTACTTGAATGTATTATGTATTAACTGACTGTGGATTATTTTTTTCCTTCCCATGCAAACTGACACTGATTTCAATGAGCCTTAAGTCCTAGATTGTCATGTAGATTGTGTATTCTTACAAAACAAAGTAAACGCGTGGAATTTGTTCAAGTCCACTAGCTGTTATGAATATATATGCTTCTCCCAGGGCAATGAGCACAGGCAGCTACTGCCCATTCATAAATATCTTATTCTTCCTACATGTAATGGGACTCTAAAGACATTCCTGTCCTTGTGGCCAGGGCTGCATTTGCAGTGAAACCGCATATATTGTGTAGTGTATAGTTATAGTTTATGACATTTGCTTTTGTTAGGATTTCTTCTGACTATTCAGCAGTTCAGCCACAACTCAGTTTATCTGGAAAATACAATCCTCATACAGAAGCATGTGATTTTTTTTTTTCTACATGAGGGAAAAGCAGTGGAGTCACAATCACATGATTACACTAATACTGATTTGGAAATTTGTGCAGGATGGAAGTGCAAGTGTATGGCCTCCCTGAACATAATGTTCCCCATTATTCCTTCAGAGCTTTTTATCAGTTGTAGCTTTTCCTATGTTGGAGGATCTCAATGTTTATGCAAGGTGAAACTATTGCTGTGTGACCAGCCCGACTTAAACACATGTAGTATTTTCATATTGAAAATCAGTAAAAATTACCTGATTCTGAATTCTTCTGCTTATTTAGTGCAAGGACTGGGTTTTCAAATTGTGTATGAAATCCTAGTCTTACTCCACTTGCAAACTACTGTTTCCTGTCCATATGTTCATCAATAAATAGAGAATGTGCCTTACTGCAGAGAGGATTTGGCTGGACCCAGACCCTAGTGCTGATTAGCTTTAGCAGCTTTGTGAACTTCCATCCTTCAGATTTACTGTCTGCCTTTAGCTTTCGAAAGGTCAGGAATTTTATCCTTCAGAATGTGACCACAGGTGGAGCTCTGTGAAAACTGAGGGATGCTATCACAAGAGATTATGGGGAAAATTCTCCAATGTGCATCCATAACTTCTTTTAGCATCAAGGAAAGCTATGTGCTCACACTGAGGATGAAATAGAGCCTTTTGCTAATATCAAAGATCCAATCAAGAAAGATTTATTTTTTTTAATTTTTTTTTTATGTAGAAAGCCTTCTGCTGCTTCCAAAAAACTGCCTTTTGCAAAGCACACCGATAAGTAATCTTACTTCTTGAGTCATTGTATTACCAAGGGATACTGTTCTGTACTCTTGCATTCAGTGAGACATGTGAAATTGAGGTGTATTTTATTAGATGGGCCAGTAACATTGGGAAAGGCAATGTGCTGGGCTGGTTCTTTACAGGCTCAAGCCTTGGATGCTTTAGCTGGGTAGTTCTCCAGCATATATTGCTTTGATGTGCCCCTCCAGCTGCCAAACTGTAAGAGTAGCAAGGGTTGGGCTTCAGAGGGAGTGTAAATATAGTGAGGAGGGGGGTATTTGACAGATCTTCCTGGTGTGATAATTCTGACCTCATCTTGTAGACTGTATATAAGAATTCTAACTTCTTTTGCTTACTGAAAGTAAGCAAACTTTCAGTAACATTTACTGAAAGTGCTGTAGCAGATCTGTAAGGTTCTGTTTTGCCTTTGAATTGGAATAAGATTTTATTTTTTTCTACAAAACTGTTAAAAAGCATTCCAGGTATTTAATACTCTCTGAAAATACTGCTCTTTTTGAATAGACAGAAATTAATTTTAGATAACTGTGTTTTATTGGCATATAGTTTTGAGAATTTCCCCTTCGACAACCTAAATTTTTCTCAAAGATAAAATTACTAGAGGTATATGTGAGGATACTTTTTCCCTGGTTTTTTTTTTAGGAAATTATGGTAAAAGATGCTGTAACTGCTGCGGCTGTTTGGTGAAGGAATTGGGTATATTATGCCAGAAACAGGAACTGCCTGATAAACTGGAAAGAAATGAAATTGTAGCGGTGATATTGCAATGACAATATAGAACCAGTTCTAGAGCACTTACACATGAAATTAATTTTAAGCTCATGCATTCCTGATTAGTTTTAACAGAACTAATTGAAGACTTAGCTCGAACTGTGTTTAAGTGCTCTACTCGTTCTGGCCATATTAAAGTGATTTTTTGTGATAAAGTACTCCAAGCCTAAAAAGTCAGTCTCCTTAATCTAGCTTCTTTGACTAGAGTGCAGTGGATGTGAAGAAGGGGAGGAAAGTGCCAATCTGAATACAAAATGCTGATTGTGCCAGATGAACACTTTGGTGCTGGATGAAGGTCACAGTCCAGCCTTGTGCAGTCACAGGGCAATGCTCTCCAGCCCATGGCTTCCAACTGGGAGAGCTAAGACAAAATGCAATATAGTTTTTTTGCGGGCTGAGGTGTAGGAAGATCTTCTGAGGATGAACGCTTGCTTGGGTTTGCTCACCAAAAGAGGGGAAAACAGGAAGGCAATAAAGCAGCTCATGCTCCCCAAGCAGTTCTTGTTCCCTTTATGATTCTGTTGACTCAGTGTTGCCCACATTCCTCTGGGAAGGGTGGTGTCACTTGCGATGGTAAAACATGTGAGGAGAGTGTAGTTCAGTCTGTGTGCTTTTGGGTGGTGTTCATGAACTCTGGAAAGGAGCAAGTTACTTCAGAAATAAACCACAACGTGAGGGTGGTCTGAAAGATCATTTCTGCACTCCCTGCACTGCCTCACCACACCTCTTGTGTCATGTTGATGCGAAGGGCTGCTTGTGCTCTCCTGGCTTTTTGCATGTGTTGTAAGGTGAGTGATGAGAAAGTGGACAGTGATTTGAGGCGTTCAGGCAATGGCTGACATTTGAGGAGTCCCTGAATATTTTTGTCACATGTTATTTTATTACCATTACTTTTGGAGATGTACTTCTACTCGCTGGAATCTTTGTGGTGCATAAAATGTACATAGAATTTTCTTTCTTTCCTATTATTAATAACTTACATTACTGGAAATGAGGGACCTTACAAAAAGTTATTTGATTTTTGGCTGCAAAACTGTTTGGTTATACTTTCAGGCACATCTTCAGTTGGCTTTATGTTCTTGTCCAGATACCAGAAGTTATCAATATAAGATGAATTTGTAGGGCTTTGTAATGTGGTAGGAGTGAATTACAGTTCTGGAAATGAGAATCCCAGAATTATTTTCAGTAATAAAGAATGCCCCAATTTCCAGAGAATGTCAACATTAATGTTTGTCATTGAAGAATGCTTTTTTGCTTTTGTTGCTGTTGTTAATATTAAAACTACGCTTGTGTTACATTGACTGGTATATTTGCATTATTGTAATCTCACTACAGTTACCTATAGTATTTCTTTGTAACTGTTAATGTAAACTCATTTTTGTGATATTTAGTGTGGGGTTTTTTTAGGTTAATTTTTTAAAGATTTTTTGAGATTATTTGTCCTTCTCTAAATCAAAGGAACTTGTGTAATGATTTATGTGAATGGCGGAGTTACCTTGTGCATTTTGAAATGAGCAGGAACACTGCTAATTAAATATTAGTCATGTAGGCTGGGCCATGCCAAAACAACTTGAAATTTGCATGTCAAATATATGAATGCTCTTTACCTGGCAAATAATGATGAATACAAGAAATTGAAAGGCTGCTAAGATTGGAAGGAGAAGCAAACTCAACTGCACAGCTCCTTTAGCTTTTAGAGCCATATTTGATAGCATAAGAATTTAATTTTTTGTGTTTATGTTGAGTTACTTAAAGCATCAGAATCTATGGCTGCTGGTAGTTCTGGTCTTCAGATTTCAGAGTGAAATCTGAAAAAATTATTTTCTCTTCATATTTTAGGAGAGTAATTAACTATACACATCCTGCGTGCCCTACTTGTAAATAAAATATATATAACATTGTATAATATAATAATACATACCATAATATTATGTAAACAATGTATGTTATTTTCCCCAGACTTGAATATTTCTAGGTCTGATTGTATCCTTTATTAAAGGTATTTTGTTCTACCCTTGATGCCTTGACAGTGTAAAGGTCTTAAGGATCCCTTTCTTTTACTGCAGTGATGTAAAGCACCCTTATTAATAAAAGTAAAGATTTGACTTAAGGTTTTAGGTTGTAATCTCCTTTGTGTTTTTGTGTCTCGTTTTGAGTCTTTGCATCCTTTTTCATGCTTTTTCTCTATTAAAGAATAGTTTAACTCTGGAAAGGATGCACGTCATTCATGTGCTCTCAGGCTAATATTGCTGCTTCCCCGCAAGAATGTCATTTGTGTCACTGCATATTGTGCTCTTAAATAATATTTAATTCTGTGACCTCAGTTCACCATGCCTTCCCAATTGTCCATTAACTCTCATCTTCAAGCAGAGGCAATCTCTGCTGCATGGACAGTAGGAAGAGTACCCGATAGAATTAAAATAGGTTTCAAAAATATCATGCATTGTATGTTTGGCTCCTTATATACAGTTCCTTTTAATAATGTTAATTAATGCCATGCAACCTAGGAGGTAAAAGTCAAGAACTGAAACTGCAGGAGGGAAGGGACTGAGAAGGAAGGAAGAACAAGCCTTTCTGGCATACACACACCTGGAAAATGTAAGGTTGAAAGCACTGTTTCAGGTTCTATCACCTTACCATGCAATTGCTCTCATTTATTCAGTAATTGAGTGCAAACATGAGCACAGCACTTTGGGTCTGTTTCATTTCTTGTCACAGCAAACCAGTTCCCATCTTTGGTTGTTTTAACGCTTAGATAACTAACAGGGGTAGTAATTTTAGAAAAATTCGAGTTATCTGGACAAGTTAAGACATTACTCCTTTTACCTTTGAAACTTGTGAGAGATGATCAGACAGTATTTTCAACAAGCTGCAAGGAGAATTTGAATAAAATTAGTAACCTGAATATAGTTAAAATAATAAATTTGCATGGATCTTTTTGCTCATCTATAGCTGGCTTGTTCCTATTCATTTGGGTTGGTTCTTTTTCTTCAGACAGTGGAAAGGCCTGCTATGAAACTCACTGATGATGTCTCTGCGAACTTGTCTCTCTGCAGCTCAGTTTTAAGTGGTTCCTCCCTCTATGATCTCCCTTCCCACCACCTTTTTTTTTGGCATTACATGAAGTGCAATGGTTAAGCTTTTTCTTCTATCCCTGTTAACACTTCTAATTCCTTTTCACAACTGCCAGTTTTCCAGCTTTGTGAAGCTCTTACTGTAGGCAAATGTGGCACGTTTGGAGCTCAATCTAAGGTTTACAACAAATTTTATGTCAACAAACTGCTGTTCACACATTTAGAGCATGTTTTAGGCTACAGCGTTGTTAGGAATGAATCCACCTAACAACAAAAGGTGCAGAACATTTAGAGGGACAGATTTAGAGCTGAACTGAGCAGCGTCATTCACTGAAAATGGTTTTACCTGTTTAACCCAACTCAGCATTTGGTCCTTATTACCAGATTTCTGCATGTCTTTATACCTTTTACAGCATACTATTAGTTGTTTTCTAACTGAGATCATTAGTAACTTGTCACAGCTCACTCTTAGGAGACATGTCAAATGCCAGCTCTGCTTGTTTAGTGTATTTGGCTTGCTTGGCAGGTTCTTAACCACAGGGTACGGGATTTTATTCAGACAAATTACTGAGCTTTTACATTGCTGAAGTTGCCTTTAGGAAAGGGTTTTCCTGAAGAGATTTAACTGTACTAACAACTGTTTTGAGAAATGTATAGCTGGTTCCATATTTCAGTGTTTATTCTGAAAGCAAATGACAGTGAAATTATTTTGAAGTATATTCCTTCCTTAATGTGGGATCATTGATTTCAAATTTTTCATTTTCCAGTCTAAATAATGCTGCACTGAAAAGCAAAGTTATTAGTTGCACATATAGGCTGTCTACTTCAGAAAGAATTCTTACTGTTACACACATACCAGTCTGTTCCACTTCCTTTGATCTGTGGGAAAGCCAGTTAAACTTCCGAGGGAAATTGAATTCTTGGATGCTGTGGAAACTCTCCTGACGCTCAGTTTGCTGTTGACACTGGGAGCTCTTCTGTGCATTTCCAATAGTGTTTCATCTAGATCTGTACAACTAATTAATTAACAATTCATTAATAAGTAACAGGCACAACTGTTGATCCTGAAGGCTTATCTCAGGGGAGTGAGAATAACCCATTGCCAATACATGGATGCTAGCTCTGATTCTCTCTGAATTGGTCATACCCCATGGTGGGAGGGGGGATGCCTACAGTCACTGCTCATAATGGTACCTTGTTTGAAACAGATGCAGCCTTCCTAGTTGGAAACAAGTGAAGGAGAATTAAATCTTAGCCCAGTTGTTTTTAGGGTTGTTGGGCTTTCGTCTCAAGGAAGAACTGGGGTTAGCTTGCATGAACGTGGTCTGTGGTGTTTTAATTGCAGCAGATATTACAGAGGTGTCCCTGTCCAGGGGACAGCTGAAGTTCTGAAAAGGATGTGGCTTAATACAATCTTCCATGAATCCATATTCAGCACAGTGCATTAACTATAACTGGCATTTCACAGTGGATTTTGCTTTTATCTTCCGTATGGTTTTCCACAGCACTGCTAAAATCCTGGTGGCTGCAGAGCTTCTCTCTGCGTGTCGCTGTATATTCTGATTTGAACTGGCACTGACAGGTATAGAGCATAATAACCCACGTTTGATGCAATGAACAAGTGTGCCTTTTGGGCTAGATTTCTATTTCCTTTCTATCCCTATTGTAAGCAGGATTTGCATATTTAATTCTTTTCACTTAGTGAAAAATATATCCCTTTAGATTTGACAGCTTCCCAAAGAATATTTTAGATTTCCCACACTGATTGTGGGCCATATGTTAGTACTAATTATATAAATGAGACATCATAGGATTGTGACATGCTTAAATGTTCAGTGCTTTAAAGACTTATACAAGTGCATGCTAACTTGGGTAAGTGCTGGAAGAAGAAAAGAGAAGCTGTGGGTTTTGAGCAGATGTTAGCAGCTTAGTAGGGCTATCTGTTGTCTTTATCACTCTATAAGAAGTTGCTGACACTTTGAAGGGCTTGGCAGACTATTTTGGGCTGCCATAGTGCAGAAAATAATTTCCTTTTTGTACCTGTGGATGTACCAGGGATTCATTATAAAATATTATGAAATGTGGGATGCAGATAGCCTCATTTTGCTGTTGGAAGTAAACATTAAATATGTAGCTGTAGTTGGATGTTTCTGCACTTTTTTTTTGTGAATGTTGCTCTTAGGTGGAATAGCTTACAGACATGTTATTATGAATTTATCTTTTTATGAATTATATTATTAGGAATTAACGTGAAAGAAAAAAATAAAGGAAAAAAAAGAAATTGTTGGAAGGTCAGAGCTGTAAACTGAAGGCTTAAGCATAAAGGAAGGAATTTTATAAGATACATTTCATTAATGTTAATTGGACAGGTATTATCTGTAAAGTCAATTATACTTTGTACAAGTTTCTTGTATAAAAAAGGCAAAACCCAAAACCTAGCTTTTGCTAATGCTGTCGTATTATTTTTTATTGCTCCAAGACTCAATGATGCACACAATGGTGAAGTTGGTGTCACAGATAGTATATTATACCGAGGTTTTGTCTTCATAGTTAAAAATGGAATATGTATGCAGGTTATGCATGCTGAGCTGGTGAGACAAAATTATGTCTGTAAGCTATTTCTGTACATTTAGCTTTAATGCTGATGCATATTTAATTGCTTGGCCTGTTTTCCCCTCAGCAAGATGTGGCTGTCTTCCACTGAAATCAGTGCCTGAAGTCTGCAGCAGCCCAGTTTGATGTTTGTACTTTGCCTGTGAAGTGCAGTGTCCACATCTGCGAGGAGCAGATCGATGTAGTCTGGGGGAAAACTGAAAAATCCACCCTGCTTTTAGAAGGGTGTTTCTGTGTTTGTGTATGGGTTCTCTGTGGGACTGTAAATGGGGGAATTTACAGTTCTAATGGCTGTGGCTGTAATTTCTATGCTGGAAACAGCGATATACTCTATTTTCCTCTTGTGTGCAGAGACCTTCAACACAAACTAAATTGTTCTATGTTGCTTGTCTTCTCAAGCCTAGAAAGGTATTTCTAATTTAATGTATTTAGTTGTTTGTTAAATTATGGTATTGCTTTTGGCTTTCAGTTTTAAGACCTGACCTACACTACTTTCTGTATTTTGTGTCAGAACATGTTTGGAAAATGGAATCACAAGAAGCAATTAGTAATAATTGTGTTGAAGGATTACTCTCCGTGGTTAAATCTCAGGTACTTTGTGAAAGATGAGTATCATTTAATTTCACGTGAAAAGCACCTGTAGTTTGTAAGTGAAATTTGAGTACCTGTTTCATATAAAAATCTTTTTTTGATTTTACATTAATTCAATGTAATAGCTTAGATGGCTAGTACCAGTAAGACAGGAGGGAGCAATTGGAAAAAAGCTTTGGATTCTTGTATCAGCAGAAAGGTATGTGTGAGCAGAGCTTCATGATACCAGATGTTTATTAGCTTGTATTCTCTAGTCAACTAAAACAACTTTTTAATGCTGAAGATACTGAGTAAGTTCTTTTTCTGTTGGACTTGTGTTCTATTGTGCTGTTTTCAGTAATTTGTGTAATGCTGAATGTTCTTACTGTTTTATCAAAGGATAGCAGATTGTTTCATTCTGAGTGAAGAAATCCCTTCAGATTATACATTTTCTGCTCAGCTGTAGATTAGCAGTTTTATCCAGTCACAATTGTAGAGTATATTGCCAGAAGATAATTTGTTCCCTCTGTGTCTCAGTCATGCTTATTACCTTCATTTTATTATATAGTTTGAGCCTGTGAAATGATTTCTTAACTGCACTTAAAGATAGTTTGTGTAGACAGCAAAATTACTGTTCCCGCCCTCAGGATCAATTTGTAATGTGCTTTTATATAAATATTATGTGCTACACTTCAATATTGTTCATAGTCCAGAAGATAATTGCCGTGATGAGTCTTACTTAAGCATGGTGAAAGCAGAGTCCATATGGAATTTGAAGGAAAAGGTACTTAATTAGCTGTGCTGTAATACTGCCATCCTGTCTCCAACAGGACTGCCAGTGCCCTCAAAGCTACTTCTTCCCTGAAAGAAATATTTATTTTGGTACAGCAATATATTGAACGTATTCTAGTGGTTTATTTGAGTGGTGGTAAGAGCAGTCATGAAATGAAGATGCAATTTTTAAAATAAAATTTAAAATACATTGACTTAGAAATATTCACAAAGAGAGGGAATAGGAGAGAAACCAAAGGGAAGAAGTAAAAGAGATATGGATGGATATGCAGGTAAAGGAATTGAGAAAGAAGGAGGAGGAAATGAATTCATGTTGTCTTAATGAAGACTGAAGGAAAGAAAAAAAGAAAGAAGGGAGAATTGTCAGAATACAGAACAAAATAAGTTGTGAACTCTCAAATCAGGACCCTTACATACTGCTCTGTTAACACTGGCCTGCTTGTCTTCATTTTTTCCCTCTTCCTTTACCCCTCTTTTCCTTTCACCTATGCTGGAAAAATAGTTTGCTAGAGTGAGACCATGAGAGGACTGAGTGGTGCAGCTCAGAGGTGTCTTAATATAAATACCTTTACTTAAGGTAGCAAGGAGATGAGTTCACGTGGGTTTAGTTATTTCATTACTATCTTTCAACTTTGTGCTAAGTTAAAGCATCATTGGAGCCTCAACAGATAATTTCTTATTTTTTTTTACCTGCTTCAAATATCTATGGGGAAAATAGAGTATGTCCAGAGAAATCTGATGCACTATAGCTTCCTAATTAAGTTGCCGCACACCATTCTTACTTCACTTTTTTTTAAACCTTTTCACCATTCCTGTGGAATCAATGTCAGGCTTTGAAATACTAGCACGTGCAAGCATTGACCTTTGCCACCTGAGTTAAACTGAATTTTGTAGGCATGGGAGCCAGACTCCAGAGGGATAAATACAGGGCAGCACATTGCTAAATTATGGCTCAAAAAAAAGGTACAATACAATATCATCAGTATTCATATGTTTGTCTCTTATTACCCTTGCTACAAGTAAAACCACACTTTCCCAGTGCTGCACTTCAGATATGAGCAAAATCTCCAAGGTATCATTTGTTAATTTTAAAATTGAAGTTAGTATCTTTTTTTAAATCCACACGACTTGCCCTCCAGTTACTCTGGATGCAGTATTACAGATTTTAAGATACTCTCAGACTGTATAATGCTCTATCAGATATAAGGGAGCCTTGAAGCAATCAAAAATTCTAATTCCTTAATGACTTTGATGGAATGATAGGAAACCTGTGTTGCTCTGGCACTGTTAAGTCCTACTAGCCTCATTAATACTTGTGGCTTTTACTCCTATTTAATGTAAAGACTCTTTATGCTTCTTGGCAGTATAAAAGAACCTTTAAATAGCAGCAGCAGTAACCTGAACCAGAGGTCTGTGGGTGGCATCGGTGCTGCTGTGCAGGACGGGACTGGGCTGTGTTTTGCTGCAATCTGTTGTGTGGTACCCTGCCTGACCTGTGCTACCTCAGTGCTGGCAAGGTGCTGTGGTATACCTAGGCTCCCTTAATTATTAATTTAATTATTGATATTTAATTTAATTAGAGATGTGTCTCAGGCTGTCAATTGCACTGATTTTTTTTTTTAAATGATGCTTGGCATGATTTTCTTTTTGATTAAATTTCCCTTTTTGTTCAAAGGTATTTATATTTTGTTGTGTTATTCTGACAGCATTTGTTCTACATTGCAGGGAATAATGTTCAGTTACATTGATTTGTTTCAGATTGGATCTATGCTTTATTCCTCCTTTGGTCCTTAGTTCATTCAATGTGAGTCAGTCCATTGAATGAAATCCTTTATTTCCATCTGTGCATATATGTGTGTCACCTTTCCTTAGCCTTACCCTTAGTGCTTGTTGTGAAGCTCATTGAGGTTGATCCTGATCCCTGCAGTTTAATGCTCTCACTGCAGCTCTACAGAGTCACCACAAATCATGCCTTTCTCCAGGTGCCCCAGTGCCCGGGGCTAATGCATGCTCTTTGACATCTACTGCTTAAACACAGTTAAATGTTAATACTGTATCAATTTAATATTGTTAATATATCACACGCCCTTTAACATCGTGGGGCTTTGGGTAGTCTGTGCTTTGCAGGCACAGATTGTGCCACCCATACTGACATGGAAGGACATCTCGCTCCTTTAAAAGTCTTCCTGAAGTTAATGCAACTTCATGAGGAGCAAGGTGGACTGAAGAATCAGTCCTAGAGTTGATTGTCTACAGGTTTGATGCTACATGTTTGGCATGCTGCTCTCAGTTTCCCTCTTTCAGGGAAGCTTGCTTTGCTGAAATATTGGTTAAATACTGTACACTTGCTTCATAATATATTTTTGACTAAGAGTTATGGCAATTTATTAAAAATAACGTCCACCCTTTGTAAGTGTTCTGCCAAGAGCTTGGCTAGCAGATGTTCAGTCTTCTCCAAGCTTTAAAACCTGTATTTTTGTTCTCGTAATAGTGGTTTTAATGTAAGTGGAAACATCGGTCTTATCTTAAATCTTCAAAATTAAATAGAAATATTTTCTGCTAGTTTTCATAGAACTTGAATCTCTGAGGTGTGCTTTACTTTTTGTAAGCCAGTACAAGATGTTTGTAATACATCCAGAAAGTACTTTGTCAGAGCTATCAAATGCTGAGCACTGTTAAAAGAGTTTTAAGTTATAACATATTGTTGTAATTGCAATTACAGTTTTAAGCTCATTTGTTAGCTATGTATAATATTCTTGAGAGAATATGACATGGTACAAGTTACTTTCCACAGGATGTGATTTGTCATATGATTATTATTATCTTTTTTTCCTTTCAAAAATGGTGTTTTAAAATTATGTCTTTACACAGACTGGCCAAAAATCCCCATTTCTGTAAAGCCACACTCTGTGTGGATGCGATGCCTTTTATTTAATGGGCCTTTAATGCCCATTTCCTTCTCTAGCACATGGAGGACAGCAGCACCCAAGGGGATCAGTGGAAAGGAGAAGCAGGAAGCCTGGGCTGAATAGGCAGAAAGAGTTTGTGTCTGCTGGAGCAAATTCCTGCCAGGATCTTAGGTTGACACCTGTAACTTCTGTTCCTGTCCTGAGAGGAGATAGAGCAGTTTCCTTCTTGTCTGGTTGTGGTCTGAAGGATAGCAACCCAGCAATCATCTAATAAAAGACTATGTGTTGAGCCTGAAGAATCAATCCTCCTGTTGACCTGAGTAGTTGTCAATGTAATATAATTTAATAGAAAGTCTGTTTATCATTGAAAAAATTCTAGAAAATCACTCAGGAGAGCATTGTTGCCTGGGGTATAACGTTAGATGCTAAGAAATAAGAAAATAACAGATTTAAGGTATGAGCAACTTGAATTCAGTGCACGTGAATGAGGCTATTGGATGCTGCTGTAATAATTTGTAAAGAAGAGTGATGACCTGGGAGTCTTATTGTAGGTCATTCAGATCTTGAGGCCAGACTACTGGATTTCCTGTAGGAGAACCTCCTTGTGTTTGCATTCACTTATTTCTTCCATGGAAAATGATTCAGCTGCTAGCTAAACTTGGATACATGGGCAAATTTTGTTACCCATGAATTTTTGAGCTGCTTGGATAAACATTCCGGTTTGCTCACTCATAGTACATAAATGTGGTTTTTAGACTAGCATACAAAATATACATTGGCAACCAAGCAATGACCAGTCTGGTATTGACCAGCTGCTTAGGGTTACACAGGTGCAGAAGTGGTGCTATGCTGGTCACCACCTTTTTTGTCAGATGGATTAATCTGTAAATAATTTATAGTATCATTAGCTTAATTTTAAGAATCCTGCCATACTGGATTGTAAAATAGCTTTTAGGGGTATCTTGATAGCAGGGAGTTTTTTTGGTAGATGGGCTGTATTGCTTTGATTTACTGTTTGGTTGTTGGTACAGATTTAGAAATATACTGCTTCCACCACATAGCAAAATTTGCATATGTAGGACTGCACATGATTTGATGTCTTTTATTTATGTATCTTCATCCATCTCTTTATTCTGGATAGATTTAAAGATGCCAAGCATAAATGCACTGAACTGCAAAATTGTGGACCAAGAGCTTTGGACTAAGGTGTGTGAAGATGATAATTTTACTTTTTTTCAGAGTTTTTTTATATCCTATATGCTGAATTTGCAGTAGAAATTATATGGATGGAGGATCAACCTTTACTGTTAGTGCTTGAATGAAGCACTAGACTGTAAAGTCTGATTCTTGACTGAAGTCCCCTGGCATCTTGGTAATAATAATAAATAAATAATAACAGCTGTAGGATGGTGTTGAGACAAGGAATTATGTGTTTGTGTACTTGTTTGCATGATAAAATCTGTGTATCCAAAGACTGACTTGTCTATAGAGGCTCTTTTTTTGGCTGGAACCAGCCCTTGATTTCTTGCAGAAATCAAGAATTAATTCTTTCAGTTGAACTTGAGTGGTGGGTCTAAAACATTGTTACTTACCTAATCCTCCAAGGAAAATAATTCCACTCATGAACAGGTACCAAAAATACAATTATCCCCCAAAATACAATTAACCAATTTCAATACCACAGCTACCAAGCCTGCTCATAGTCAGAGCCAAAAATAGATTTGATTTGCTTCAAAGACCAATATTCTCGTTTCATGGGAAGGTGAGATAATGCATTTTTTTATGCTTAAACATAATTTTGGAAACCTAAAATACAATTCAAATGTGTAATAGCAATATTAAATATTTAAATTTTTGAAAAATTTAATGCATTTAAATATTAAATACCTGTACTGGAGAACAAATTGCAGGACTGAGTACTTATCTTGGTAACATGGTTTATTTGAACAGTTCTTGTCCTTTTTGCATGGGCAGCGAAAGAGGTGCTGAGTGTATATGTGATGTCAGCACTGTTTAAGTCATTAAGATCTTTTAAAAGTGATTACATATTTAACTATGGGGTGGACAACATTTTTTGAAATAACAAAAAAAAGTTACCCAGTTAATAAGAATTAAAAAGATTTGATTGCTGTAATCTTCTTGGCTGATTTTTCCTCAAGAGGAAAGTGAAATGCATTCTCGCATTTCTTATTCATGGTTCTACTTTTGTAGGAAAACCAGGGGAAAATTAAAACCTGTGTGCATTTAGTTGCTGTAAATCATCTTAGATAAAGCATTGACCAGCAGAGGGCTTCCGTCCCTGGGAAATAATCCCTCTCGCTGTTATTGCCAGAGAAGCTTTAACCACACACCTTTCCACAGTGTTTTTCCTTCTCTCATGGTCCTGGGGACCGGCGAGCTATGGAGAGCTGTGCACGATCCCATAGTCTCCTTTGTTTCCCTTCAGCTTGTACGTGATGGAGTCTCATCTCCATAGGGCAGTGGCTCGGTCTTAATTATGTTAAATGCTTTTGTTATCAAGATATAAGTGTGAGGACAGGGAGGGATGTTATGAAGATCTTTGGAGTTCAGACTGTGGGATAAATATAATATCAATGGTCAAATTATAAAAAAAACCTTTTTAAACCAGAACAAATTTTTATTCTTTCCATCCTGTTCCTGCACAGAATGACATCTGATAAATCTCACTCTATTATAATTTATGTCCTTATCAGGGTGAAAGGGGTACACTGATGTGGGTGCACTCAAGCAGGTTTTTGTAATGGCAAGAGCACTGATCCTACACACTGCTAGAAATATATTTTTAATCTATCTTGCTGCCTCATTACTGAATATTCTTCTTGACACATAGTTTTGCATTTTACCTGGCAGGTATTAGCCTTTCTTTTGGCTTGGTTTTGCATTCCTTTTATCTGCTTTATCTAGAACTCTTCTCTGTTGCTTGTTCTGTAGCCACAGCATGCTAAACAGCCTTAAGTCAAATATTGCCACATACACCTCTCTTCTTAAAATGCCATTTACTTCGCTTGGTACTGTGAGCCACCTAGTCAGAACCAAGCCTTTCAGCTGGGTGACTGGCAGCATATGGAGAGACAACCCCTTTTGGACACATTTGGTTAAAAAGATAGTGTTTGTTCTGCCTTTCTGTGTTCAGCAGTGCTTTTTTTTCCTCGGTAGAATTGGAAGATAATAGGATTTTAAAGGGTGAGTAATTGACCGACAACCACTTCCAACTGTAGCATTTTTCTTCATATTGTGTGGCCTCAGTGCTTAGGTGAGGCACAGCCTGATTTCTTATTTCCACAGCTCACTGCACTAAATCCCGTGGCAGCTTGGTTTTTCTGCTGGCAGCACAGGGAAACAAAAAGATACATAACTGTCCTGGGTTGGCTTGTTATTTTGGTTTTATTTTATTTTTCCATTTGTGTGTTTGTTTTGTTTTAATTGCATTGTGTATCTATAAGGGCAGTATGCAATATCAGATGCTAAAATCAAACCAAATAGAGGCAAAATGGATTCTACTGTAGATGCCAAAATTAAATATTTTGAAAATCCCTTGTATTTTAATATATCCATATTTTCCCCTCACCTAGAAATAAACTATTTTTTGAGGTTTTGTTGTCTTTTTTGTGCAAATATTTGTGTTAATTGGTGATGACTTGGTTGCAGAAGGATGAAGGCTGGAGGCTGTAGATGCTCAGGAGCACAGCTGAGTAAGGGCTTTTGCAGCTGAGAGAGGTTTGGGAACTTGGAAGGAAGATGGCAGTGACAGTTTAAAGCTTTGGTTGTCATGGGGGAGGTTTGTGAGAAAAGGAGTCAAAGGCTTTATTCAACCAGGAAGGAGTGAATGAATACTCTTCTTTTTAATAGGGATTTATTTTTTTATTAGTTGTAGTGTCTGTTTTTATTTAATCTTTTCCCTTTTTCAGTTTTTTTTCTGCCCAACCTTCCCTCCTTCTCTCTCTTCTCTCTACTGCCTCTTGCTTGAGCTTGAATGGCTCTGACAGTAAATGGCCATTTGATGAGTCTTTCCTTACCATCCCCCCACGCCTAATTTACCAGGGAGTGCTCTTGGTGTCAGTGGTACCCTTCTCCTATCAGGGTTTTAGGTAGAGTCACAGCTCATGATGCTCATAGGCAAAAGGCACATTATCAAAAATGTGGGGAAGTTGCACCAGCATAGCTTAGAGTTAGCTTAAAAGTGACTTAGTCAAAGTATTCTTAAAACTGCCTGGAGGTTCTCCCTGCAGCTTGGGAGGCTTATACTTTAGGTTAATAAGTGATCAATATAAAACTACATTTATTTATAACAACTTATTTTTTAACGTATTTGCATATTTAAGTTATCCTAAATATTGAAATGTGTCTCTGGGTATTTTTGCATCAGATTCTATATATGAATATAAGGCACAGAGATGTAGGACTGCATTTTAAATGAGAACAAAGGGCATCCAAAATTATTGATAACACTTTTTTTTTTTTTTTTTTTGCTTTGTCTGCAGGAGCAAATGGTATCAAAACTTAAGCAGTTTGTTGCTTTCTGATTATTTGGATCATCGTGGGTTTTGTTTTGGCATCGCTTCTGATGTGTTCTGTAAACAATCCTTGGTAATGTAAGGACGTGTAAGCGTATAGCAGTTTTAGTGCATCAAGGTTTTAGAAACTGTTCTCAGATTGCTCGGTTACTTTGTTATGAATTTTAAAGATTGTAAGGGTGGTGTATGCATTAGTATTATGTAAGACATGCGAATTAAATGCAATATAATGAATATATTTTGCCTTTTCTGAAGTGACTTAGAATAAATAAAAGCACTTGCAACTGAAGACTTGGATGTTTTCGTGGAAAAGAACAAAAAAATCAAATATATGTTATTGAAAAAACATATAGCAATTGAACTTTGTGCATCCCTTACCTCAGTGAGTTCCTTGCTTAGTTTAAAAGGTCAAATAAATTAAAAGACAAATTAATGTTAACATGTTGGTGAACTACTTACTGACTTTAATTGTAACTGTAAAAACAGATACCCTGAGGCAGATTTAAACAGTGGTAACTAACATTGTTATGATAGCCTCAGGAAGCAAGTGTAACAGACAGGATGTTTTGTAATAAAACTGTAAAACAATTAAAATAGCTGCACAAAGGATGCTGCTTTTTAGCCTGTCCAGAGGAAAGGGCTGCAAAGGGAGTGTCAGCCAGTCACAGCATCATAGTTGTTATAAATTGCCATCTACTTTTGGAAGGGGCAAAAGATGGATAACAAAGTCGACAAGTAAATACATGCTACATAAATATGCATAAATCCATTACCATCTGCCACATTGTCCAATTTGACTGGGGTGTCTACCACATAAATCAGTTTAAAGCAGTTCCCCTCAAGCAATATTTTCTGTAATGAATGGTTGAAAGATCTACATTCTTGGGTTGTGACTGTAGTTCTGGTATATAATATAGAAAATACCATATTTACCATTTTCTCAAAAAAAGAAAGCTGTAGTTGAAAGATTTATTTGACTGTGCAGCTACTAAACTTTGCATTAGTCTTTGGAAGCCAAGCCAGGAAGTTAAATTATCAGGCTTTTTGCTTGGCTAGGAATTTTTAGTGGTTTATTTTATACAATCACTACTGCAGACATTAAGTAAAGATTAGAAATACCAGTCTGCAAATGTGCTGGTTTTGTATCCCAGCATTATGATCATTTTAAATGATAATTTTTCATAAAGGTTCATTCCTTGCTTGGTAAGCAAAGATAGCTCATAGTGCTGCTGTTTATTCTTTGTGTCATCACTGTGATATGTCTCACTTTAGGTCACAGTAATTTTATTTTTCTATCCTCTGTGTGTATAGCACACTTACATTTAATCTTTTATCCAGATGTGGCTTCTGTCTCCTTCGATTCAGTTTTCCTACATCCTGTTCTGGATTTCTCCTAATAGCTGCGACTATAGAATCACTGTGCTCCTCTGTGCATTCATGTGGGCTTCATTTCTTTGGCAGAGAGACTGCTTTACACTGTTCTGGCAACGAAAAAGGGCCCCAGTGAGAATGGGTTCAAAACCCAGCTGGCTTGTGGTTTTTTTTTTTTTTTTTACGACATACTGAGTAGATTGCGCCAGGATAGATAACATTTGTGAGTTTATTTTTTAATGCAAGAAAAAAATATTAAAATTTCCTTTTTTGTTGGTTTATTTATAGGTTAAATCTCTAAACCAAAAATGGTGAATTTTTTTTATGTACACTGATGTTCCCTTTTTTCCCCCATTCCATTCTCACTGTAGACATTTGCAACTACTACTGAAAGATTTTATAATACTCTGAGTACATATTAAGACTTTACATCAAGATATTCTTTCTGGTAGGAGGTTTAACTCTTAAAATGCACATTTGTGATGGAAAAAGACAAATTTGGGGGTCCAGTAGCATTCTTACAAAGAAACTGGCCTGAGTTTATACATGAAACCGTCTGATAACCCATCTTCTCTCTGCGAATATTTGCTTTCATTAAGTCAAAGGTCAAAAACCTAAACTGTCTGTCAGGGTGATTCTGTGGAGTTTTGTTAATCACGTAAGTATTTTTTAAATATATATGTGAGGTTACTTTTAGTAGGTTAGAAATCTAACTTTGCATTTCCGTTTTGTAAGAAGTGCAGGTTTGTGGTGTAAGAAAGTGACTTACAATACAGTAATAAAGTAATTGCACACGTAATTTATAGGTTGTACTGAAACATTTCTTTGATGTGGTAAAGATTTTGTAGTGTTAGTAAAAGAGCTTCTAATAAAAACACAGCTTCACCCCTTAACGTAGCAGAAATTTAATGTTAAAACTAGAAATGTATCCACTTGGGAAAAAGTCTGCAAGAGTGAGATTATTTTACACTTCAAATTAGCCATCTTAAAAATAAGACATCATCACATGTAAGCTAATTGTGCAGCCTTTCAGCTCAATCATGAAAGGGGAAGGAGCCATAAAGATAAGGAATCATATAATTTAAAGAAAAGTGTCCAGTAAAGGTGGGATATATTTCCCCTGAGAGGGCAGGGTGACTGTGTTGGCTGGGAAAGGAGTCTTCACTTTTTGAGTAACTTGTAGTTAGATAGTGCTGAATTGGCTGAGTCTCATCCTAAAATGATATGAGCTTCAGTGATCAGTGGGCTGCATTTTTTGTATCTGTATGGCAGTGCATAAATCTCAAGTGTGACACTTTTTGTGTATGTGTGGGGAAGGGAACCATGTGCTCATAATGAAAAAAAAATGGACATTTTTAATATAAAATATCAATCTATGGCATGTTAATTTTCAGGTGGGCTTAGTAACAGCTGAGATACGATTTAAAGTAAAGATTCTTTTAAAAACAAACAGTCCCCCCACCTAAATACACATTTTGAGTCTCTGTATCTTCCTTATTGACATGAAATAATAGACCAAAGTATAAAGGTTTGAGAAAGACCCTTTTCTGGTCTAAAACTACTTTTTCATCATTTTTTTGTGTTGGCCTGTTTCCTCTGAGCACATTTTGTATGTATTTAGAGGAGAGAAGATAGTCTGGCAACTCTATATCAAGGCAGGAAACCTATTTCCAGATCTGCCCCAGGCTTCCTGTACAGCTATGGAACTGATCCTGCTAACCAGAGCTGGGGGGGTGGGGAACAAAAAAAAATAAGAACCCAACCCCCCAAGACCCCAAGAACTTTGTTTTTAGTGTGTAAATTTTTAATGCAGTATTTTTGCTACTGGCCATCTTGTTCATAAGATCTAATACTTACCTACCTGGCAGGATTTTAAGAAGGTGAATTTTCTGACTAGCCTCATGTGCTTTCCTGCAGGATCCTCTATACATGTAGAAGATAACTTTTAACTGTTCCTGCACTATTATTCCTCAAGCAAGACTTGAGGAAATTTGTGCAGGGTGCCAACCTCTGAAACAGTCTTTCTCCCTGCTCTTGATAATGAAGTAAAGAGATGAAACTCTTCTTAGAATTGAGGTAATTCGTTGTTATTTTCGAACAGAGATGGCAGGAAATGGGAAGAAAACAATTGCTCTGAAAGCGATTTGAATGTTGCTCCAGACAAATAAAAGACCGAGGCGGTGGCTGACCTCTCCTGACAAACAGCTGGAGCCAAAAATGGCCACAGAGTTGTCACTTAAGGACTTAATGCAGGAGATCTTTCAAATCAAAGAAACAGTAAACAAGGTAGATGGAGCTTTAACAGAGGTTAAAATTGAGATAGCTCAAATGAAAGTCAGGCAAAATGAAATTAAACAAAAGGTGAATCAACAGCTCCGTGTGTGTGAGGATGAATTGCTTACGTTAAAAGAGTCTTCTAATCAAATCAAGTTTCTGGAATGATCTTTGAAGAATTGGGAGAATAAAAGGAGGAAAATCAAATTTGAGACTGGATACCTAGAAAAGGCTTGAAGGACATCACCCAGGGGGCGGTTTTGAAAATATTACACTGGAGCTGATAAAAGTGAATGCCGAGAGAGACCTCTGAAGTGAAAGGTTGCACCTGATCTTCCTCACGGGTGTCCAGTAGACATCAACCTCTTGTATTGCAAACATTGTGCTTGTCTTGTATGTAGCAGATGACAGCGGTAAAGTTTCCTACTGTTAGTTTTTTTCAGAGCACTCTCACTAGACCTTAGCTGGATGCAGGCTATCTGCCACTTATGGTTTTACAGCCTCCCTGAATGTAAGGCCTGATTTATGGCACCCTAGTGAAATGGGGGTAGGTTATTGCATAACAATGCGGTAATTATGGGACGAACCAGTTGGCCTGTCTTGGGGCTCAGAAAAGTACCTTTTCCTACCACCAAAGAATGCAAAGGTGTTATATTTTGTAAAACTACTCTCACTTCTAAAATGTAGTGACCTACTTAGGAATTATTGTGATTGCTAGATTATCCATATGTTATTTTAAGAAATACTAAAAAAAAAAAAGAGTATACAGGAGGGTATTCTTCTGGTAGTTCCCCATTTCTGCTACTGATTCTGTTAGCATGGTGAAATATGAAGCAGATGAGGAAGAATGAAGTTCTATGGTGTCTGGCTGTACGCTGATGGAATCTTGCATCAGTAGACAAGTTCAGGATACTTTTGTAGGTTCAGCTTAAATTGGGGTCAGTTAGCTAAGAGTAACATTAATTTGCTCTAGATTTGAACCTTAAGTACTTGATTTGCAGCTAAGTAGGACAAATACAAAAGATAACAAGAAAGGAAAAGATTATCTCCTTGTAATTCTGGAGAAGGAAAACATGTTTGAAATACCTAGGCAAGAAAATGGTGGGATGAAAACCTAAAAGTAAGGTCAAATTAACTTGGAATCAGTGTTGTTGCTTGTCTTGAATGAACAACAGCTGGCCTTAACTAGTTGCCACCCTGTTAAGGATGAAGAACGGTAAACAATAATCAGTGGATGATACAAAGAAGCTAACTCTGAGAAGCTGATATTTTCCCTGTTTCTTGGTTTGGGCAATTATTATTTTATCTTCCTACAAACTAGTAGGAATAGGCAACCAGTTAGTACTCTTGTTGGGCATGGTCTTAATGCGAAGGATTTTTCCCACTGGATGAAACCACAAGTGTAGCTGGAGTATTTAACAGTTGGGAGAGCCATTGTTAGCAGATGTGACAATCTGAATAGCTGAGTGAGATTTTACTCCTTATTTACAGAACCCCAGTAAGTCAGTTTGGTTAAAGTAAAGGTTGCAGACGTCTTTTCCTGCAGATTCTGAATTGCATTACTTAGTGGACTGATGTGTTGTGTAGCAGCAGTCTCAAAGAAGTTGAACGGGGCATTAGGATTCAACATTATCTTATAAGAAGGTACTGCTAAAGATGAACTGTAGTGAATTAAAACTTTGAGAATTAAGAAAGTAATCTTCAAATATTTGTGTAGGTTGGTTTGTTTCAGGGAAGAGTTACAAAGTGTATTGTGGATTTGGGAAATGCACTAAAATGCTGTGCTTACAAAACCAAAGACTTCACAAAAATCACTCTTCTAAGAGGGTTACAGGAAAGGTCAGTACATTTCTAGGTCTACATTTGTAGGATGGTCTTCTAATAGAGAATTCTTCTGTTTGTATCTTTCTCTCTGCTCTTAACTTGCAGGGAATGCAGTCTCTTGAGTGCCTTGAATGTCAGCTTCAATCGAAACGCTTCAGCTAATTGGCTTCCAGGTTCATGTTCCATTGACACCAGAAATAGATTTAGGTGCATCTCTCTTAATTTGCAGGTTTCTGGATAGGTACCCTGGGTGAAGTATTTTAGGAAACTTCCATTGTTCAGATACTTCTGAAAACAAAATACTAGTGTAGGATTTCTTCACCTGGATCTTGACTTTAACAGGTGAAAGAAGATTGTTTGGTACTGTTGCCTAAAAATGCCATTTTGGTTCCACTAAGTTTGCAAGCAAGTTATCTTGTGTCTATCTGTCTGTCTAGCTACAGATGCGTGAGCGTGTATATAATGCTGGACTAGATATATATTAATATTATATAGTTTTAATGACAGTAGACACTGGGGTGGTACTTAAATCCTGAGAACTCTTTCAGCTGCAGTAGCTGAGAGTATAAAAGGCCAGGTGATGTTAGACAGCTTTTCTTTCTGTTTTTAATGGTTATTGCTGTGAGAACAGCTACTCTGCAAAGTTCAGATCTTTAATCAACAAATAGAATGTAATTTTATTTTTTTAACTTCAATAAATTGTATTCAGAATGTCTTACTGTACCATACTTGTTTCAATTGCTTGTATTCTAGAGGATTTGGTAAGGTTTTTTTGTAGTAGCCTTACCCTGGACCAATGTCTAGATGTGCTTTTGAAATGAAATCTTCAGATTTTATTCCATGACACAGCTGTGCCCACAAGGTAGGTACATCATTAAAAAGGGCTCTCCTCTGCACTCTTGATCAATGTGGTGAAGAAAATCCTGGGTGGCATGTACTGAGTACCTTGACACTTGTGACTCAAATGCCCTCATCCAGGAACCACTGCCTCCTCAGTTCTCAGCTGAAAATGTAGGAAAAGTCTGACAGCCACTTAAGAAGAGCAAGCAATTGCTTACCTGATATAGCTGAGTTAATTTCCATCTGGCACATGAGCAGAGGTTCTTGAGGCTGGTGAAGGACCAGAGAGATGGTTGAAGCTGCCATGTCTCATTTATCCCAGCTGCCATGGTCAGGACGGTTCCTCGAATATGCATGTACTTCCATTGGATGTTCTTCTTCCAAAGCAATTAACTGATTTTCACACATATTTACAATCCAGCGTGTTTGTGTGGACAGCACATCTCAAAGAAACTGGGTGTGATGTTGTTCTTTTTTGTGTCAGTTGTGTACTACTAACTCGTTTTGAGGGCCAGCTCATGATAAGCAGGAGATGTTTTCTAAGTTATATTTATTGAAGTGTTCATATGCAATGGATGCATAATCTTCAACTTCAGTGAATTCTTTATTTTTCCTCCTTCCCTTCAGAGTGCTACAAAATGACAACCTGATAAACATACTAGTTTGTTTGATTTTGATATTATGAGCTTTCAAGGAAAAGGTAGTATCTGTTTGTACTGGGAGATGTTCCTGTTTAATGTCTTATTCCACAATATGCAGAAGGACTTTTAAAAACGGACACTGTAGAAACACAGGTAAAAGAACAGTGCCACCAGGAAAGGACTGCTGTTGAATTTTTTTTTATTCTAAGATTTTTCTTCACATGCAGATAAATTGCTGATTTTATTCAAGTTAAAGGAAGTGGATTTAAAATAAGAAAAGATACTTTTAGAAGTCTTCAGTGATATTATATGGTATCTAACTGAATAGTAGAGGCCTGTCAAGGCAGACAGAAGTGCATTTATCTGTATTTTTTTCAAGCAGACTTTATTTGTGTTTCATTTTCCAAGTGGCACTGTAGTTTTTTTTGTTTTTTATGAGTTCTGCTTTCCAGTATGGCACCATTGCTAGGTACTTCACACTGTAGATAGAACAGCTGCGTTAATTAAATAGATATGTCACAGCACTCAAGCCAGTGCCTGCTGCCATTGTACACAGACAGCCAAGACCTACAGTAAATAGAGACTCACAGAAGGATTAGTAGTGCAATACCAATTGTAGTAAAAAACCTCCAAGCTGTGGTACGAAAAATAGTAGGACAAAAATGATTCTTTGTGTGCATTAATTACAAATAAGTATAAAAGAGGTGAAATGTGCATTCATTATATCATAAACCAGTTATTATTGACTATGATAAATTAATAAACAAATTAGAGAAATGTTAGCAGTGTCACTATTTAGACAAATGTTAGCAGTGTCACTATGAAATTTATGGAAGATTTTCTTTCCCTGTAATCTTACAACACCCCTCCGCCCCGTTTTTTTCCCTTTTCTTTCCCCCTTCCTCCAAGACATGTGACACAAAAGATCCTGTAACATTTTCAGGAGGAAGTTTGTTACCTATAGTGTGTGGACCAAATTTGGAGACATTGTCCTTTTGAGCTTCCTGTCTATTTACTGTCAATTATGAAAGTTATACACCATAGTCCCCACTTTGTCTCTGAAATGCTAATGAATGATGCCGTGTGCTTAAGATCTGCTCTGCCTTTTTCAAAAGTGGCTGCATTTCAGTTACTGCCAAAATACTCCTTTTATACCTGCTCCTAGTTTTCACAATGTTCAGGTTATGTTCTATGGGTCATTGCAGACACAGCGGTGTAGATGGGCTGTAACTGAGTAGACAAGGTCATCTTGATGAGTATGATGGAAATTGTTAATAGATTGCAGATTTTTTTATCATAAATGGATCAAAGCTCTATCTACAGCTGCTGGGAGGGCTACTGGGGACAGCAACAAAAGCCAAAGCTCCAGAAAGGATGGATACAGAGTAAATCCCACACAAGCTCCTCTCTGTGGTTTGGAGGCTGGTTGGCAGGTTTCCAAGGAGCAGATGGTGCCAGCAACATTTTGTTGTTTGTTTGCGAACTACTTGCAGCATTGTATAGCACAGGCAGTGTAGGGCTGGTCAAAATGGCTATACTGCTGTGGCAGAAAATGGGTGGCTGCTGAATTTCACCTTGAAAGTAATTCTTGGCACTTCCTGTATGAACTGGTATTGACCTGTTGTTCTTAGAAGGTAATGAAAGAGCCACATAAACATCATTAATTCTGCAATAAATTGTTCAGAATTCTATATTTATAAGGCATTATTATTTTAAAATCAGACCATCTTGTGCATGATATGAGGATTCTCAAAGCCTGTGGAGCTGTCAAACACGAAATCTCCAGATGTTTTCTGGAGAACCAGAACTTTTCATATGTGTAAACATATGAAAAGCTAAAGAGAAATCTTATTGCTGAGACATTTTAGCTGTATGGGCTGTCAAAAAGCATTTATTTTATGAGTCCTCAAATTATTGTTTTAAATGCACAATTTGAAAAGCAAGCACTAAAATACAGACCCAGGTCTCAGTTCTGCAAGCTCCCAGATACTCGAATAGCTGTCTGCACGTAGTCACCACGAAGCAGGGAGGTGGAAGGCAGGTGGTGACTCACACAGCTCTCCTTCTCACTGGCATCCATGTCCACTTGTTCATCATGTTGGGGACAGCCCATCATCAGAGCTCTCTTCTCTGCCTTCAGAAACCTGGGGGACAGTGGTTAGGATGTCTTTGCTGAGTGGGCATCGTGGGAGGCAGAAATGTCCTCTGCTCGTGCTCTGCTCAGCTTGTGTTTGGAAATACATGCATTCAAAGCCACTAAGGATATACAAGGATTTTGGGTAGTTAGGCATGAAAGGGTTGATCTAAACATGTTATGTGTATGAACAGAAGATAAGGTTTAGGGAGTTTTGTTTTCTGAGTTATTTTGTTTTGGTTTGGTTTGTTTGTTTGTTTGTTGTGTTTTTTTTTTTTTGTGGAATACTTAAGTTATGAAAGAATTTGGACCCAGAGACTAAGGGGACGGTACTAATAGTTTTAATTTCACCAGCCATATGTTGCTAATTCAAAAATAATTGTTTACAAAGTAACTAGATCTCCCAAGTACAGACTAGGATTTGAAGAGTATCTGGCATAATGCAGCTGTGGGCCTTAGGTAGTCAGCTTGGCAAATATGCGCCCTAAGCTTACAAGCAAACGCCAAAGCTGGTTAAAATACATGCCCAGAGTACGTTTTTGGGAGTCTTTGAGAAGTGAGTGGGAATACAGCAGTGAAGGGATGTGAGTAGGACAACAGACTGAGTGACTCACAGGCGTTGGGAACTGAGTAGGCTAAGCCCCAGGCTTGGTCTATGGTGACTCCAGTCATCACCTCACCTGTAAAATGGTTGATGGTGAGGAACTAGTGGTCCAAAGTCATGACTTTTTTGGGGTGTTTTTTATACTATCTATGCTGTGAAGCAGAGGCTGATAGGTGACCATTCTTTTGAGTGCAATGTATTGGTTTTGTGCAAAGTCACTATATTCATGGTGATTATAACAACTCTCTGCCAACTCACTGCCTTGTTTTCTTTTATGTACCACTTCTTTAGTGTTGTATATGGAATAAATTAAATTAGTTTGTTAAAAACAAAGAAAAAGCCCCAACAAAAGCCCAAAACAAAACTAACTTTAGTTAGCCACAAAATACAAACACTTATCTTCATCAGTCTTGAGTGTCCGTGTAATCTTGTTGCTGTGAGCTTTGCCTTTGCCAGATGTTCTTTTGTCCCATTTCTTCCTCTCATTTTTATTTTTGCCCATAATTGTTGTCATACTTTAATTGAAAGCTCTGTAAAGGTGACTCTTTTGCAAAATAACCTGTAGAAAATTATTTAAAATTGTAATTAGTAGCCATAAGTAACAAGGAGGAGTAAGAATAGCAAACAGAATCATTCATGTGGAGGGATGAACATTTGAGCACCATGTTGTGGGTTGTAGGTGCATAGGTCTTCCCTTTTCCTACCTCTTTTGCATTTGATGAAAAATTGTGGTGATCTCAGAAACAGCTGAGGCAGATTGTCCCTTCTCTTCTGCGGGAAGAGCCAAGTTAACCAAGCCTGAGCTTCCAAGGAGTGGGGAAATCTTAAGATTCTCACTCCTGACCCTTGTGATAACTTCTTCTCATTTTTTATAGACAAAAAATTAATATGCTTTAATGCAGTGTAATGAATTTTTAATATTGACCTATTGTGACTCTTTTTCCAAGAAGCTAAGAGGTGTTCAGCTTTCTTGTACCCTCACAACTGTTTTAATGAGAGATGCCTTTGAATTTCTTTGGCATTAAACACGGTTTGTGATTATATGAAGCTAGATAGGGTGAGGAGAGGCAGGTATTTTATATCTTTTTGCAATTTCTATTTCTGGAATTGGACAGCATTTTGAATTAAAATATTCTAACATGGATTCTACTACTGTTGTAAGTACTGTAGGTTTCACTAGACTTCAAGCTTATATTTTTCCCCTCACTCTCAGTTCAGATCCGCAGCAAATTCGAGTACACTGTCCTACACGTTATACTGAGTTGTGTCTTTGCACATGTGATACAGCCTGAAATTATTCAGTGTGACAACACTTAACCTAACATAATTCAGTTCAGTGCACTGAGAAGTAGAATGATAGAATATTTGTTTCCCTAGGATGGGTACCCATCCATTGTCACTCAAGTTACTGCAGATTATCTGTTAGGAACATAAGAATATAGGACTTGCCATACCAGATCAAACCAGTGGTCCGTCTAAGAAACTGTCCTTTCTCTTGAGACAGGCTGGAGCTGGGTATTTCAGACAAAAGTGCATAAAACCTTGCAATAAACTTTCAAATGTCTTTCACGTTACATTTTTTTAATCCTGTCAGTTAGACTTTGGTCTAAAGCAAAAAGTACTAAATCCCTCGTGTTTCCTAAATCTCCTCTGATGTAACACTTCATTTTCATGTTATCTATCTAAACCTTATCTGAATTTTGCTGTGCTTTTGATGTCAGTGTGCTGTGGTAGCAGTGCATTCCACGAATTAATTGTATGTTATAAATAAGAATGTCTAATGTATCTTGTCTTGTTTCTCAAACCTCAAACATGCCTTCTATTAGACATCTCATCTTTAAGCTAAAAGGATTCCCATCAGTGTTTCCAGTCCCTACCCTGCAGGACTATTCCAGTGCCTGTAATCATTTTAACAATTCTTCGTATCTGTGTGCTTGTGCTTCTATCTATATCCTTGTGCTTGTCACAAGAACAGATCACAGTGTTTAATATAAAGAGTATGCAGTAATTTTATATAGTGGCTGCGCTATTCTTCTGTAACATTTTAATGTCAGTATGAAGAATTTAGGGGGAAAGAGAGGTTCTTACAATCAGAGTTATTTTTACATTTTTTATTTCCGGTATATGAAAATGATACCAGAATCATTACAGCACTGAGAGATTGCTTCTAAAATGTATGTTGAGCACAGATGGTGATAGTAAGAGCCCCTTTCACTTCAAGGCCTTTTATACATTTTAAGCTAATAATTCTATAGGTTAATTTGTGCACTACTTAAGACTTTATTTCTTCTTGTTCATGATCAGCCTACTTGAGTTCATTTGGAATTTAGAATTATACTTAATGTAGATCACACTTAGTAGTTTATATCCTCAGCACAGCAATCATAACACAAAAGGTGGATTTTTTTTTAAAGAGCTAAAAATCTTTACTTTTATCTTTGGGTATTTCCTCTATCCAAGTATTTTTAAGGAATAATGCTCTCTAAACTTTTTTTTTAATTCCTTTTTCCTTCCTTTTCCCCCTCTTCTCATGTGCACCGTGAACTTGCACTTTTAAAAAATTAATCAAGGACTGGTAGTTTTGAAATCGTCAGGCACAGTCTAACATAGTTGGTGTTAATTTGCATCTGTGCTGAAGTGCGTGAGCAGGAGCATTTGAAGATCACAGCAACCCCCTCTGCTCCAGCTGCAATCTGCAAATTGCTTGCAGTGCCCCTTGAAGGCAGATGTACCTGTGTGGGAGCCCTTACACTTCTTACACACACTCAGCATTGGCTGTAGTGTAAGGACTAAAGTAATTAGATTGAGGTGTAGTAAGAGTCTGTGGACTTTTAATAAAAATGTTCTGCTTATGGTGAACCACAATGATTTCAGCTGTTCGAGGTAAATGGTTTCTTTTGTAATGTAGTGTTTGACCTATAAATCTGATGGCAACTTTGCAAGGTTCTTTTTCTACAAAACTGGCAGCTTCCACTGTCCACTTCTGTGGGCTCTAAAATAAATAATGAAAAGTACCGTAAACACAGGATTTGATATTGATTTTCTGGAGTTTAAGATAATCTGAGGTCTTCAGAGATCAGTATCCTTTACTGTGTCATACACTTATGTATGCTGCTGCTATAAAAATAAATAACTGAAGCTCTTTAAGGTCTAGTTTGTGAAAAAGATGAAACATTTATTGGCCACTATATTTTGAACATTGTATTTCTGAAGCTGAATTTGATGCTTTGCGTCCCATAAAATAAAAATTATGAGATTGAAGGCAGTAATCAAAAGAAAAGGGCTCAATGTGTCACTCTTGCTAGAATACATGTGGCTGGTTGAACTGAGCTTTACTTCTAATATACTTTTATAAATTTTTAATGATGGCTAATGGATCAAAAGTTGAGAGGCTTTGGAGATGAGTTATTTATCAGATTTTTTTTTCCTTTTGGTGCTGTGTGCAGCATCTCCTGGATCCCTCGGGTTGCAGGCTGTTTCTAAGATGTGGCTTGCAGTTCAGTCTGTTCCCCGTCCAGCATTTTGCATCTCTTTAGCAAATACCAGGGTAGGGTTCAGCAATATTAATTTTGAACTTTTCACAGCAACAGATGTTAGAAAGACCTGCCAGAGCAAAACAGTGCTAATTTTGGTTTCGTTGTGGATGTCTGGGTGCTGCCGGGGCTGCAGGGCGGGCAGCGGCATTTTCCAGCCCTGACCTGTCCCACCAGGTGCCGCTGTGATGCAGTGATGCCTGGAGCTGGCCAGGAAACACAGGGATACACAGTCCCCAAACTCCTGATTAATACAAATAAAAAGGCGAAGGAAATTGTAGCCTGCACCCTGTGACCTCACCAAGATGTTTTACGACATCAAGGAAGCTGTGATGAATCAGGAGCAGTCTTCTAAATATCAGAGAGCTGTATGGCTCCACAGATTATTGTACTGACTGAGATACAGATTTTTACAGTGTGACCGTATTACAGCATCAATTTGAAAGGAAAGGGAAAGGAAACTAAGGATTCAAGCCACAGAAGTAAAAATAATTCACAGGGAAGTGGCTCAGCAGCTTACAGTCAGCTTTGCCTCTTCAAGTGTAGGCATGTCTGCATGGCACAGAGGAGCCTTCAGTTCTCTGCCTGCCCCGAGCATGGTGGTCTCCATTACACAACACGCATTGCTGGTGGCACCTCAGCAGTGACATTTTGGCAGGGAAGAAATCATGATGTAAATTGAAGGTGAGCTCCCTGTCAGCCACCCAAGTGGAATCAATTGCGCCATGGGTTAGGTAACCTGGATTACTCCTGCCTGTGGATCCCCCAAGTATCCAAGCAGTATGGCAGAATTGTATGATGCTACTTAGAATGGTATGCATATGCTAGGTGTGAAAGGGAAAGACACAATGCTAGATTTAAATGGCCAAATATGGAGAAAAAGATGAGGACAGTAGGTGTCTTTTAAAAATTGGCTGTTGAACTAATGAATTGCTGGCTTGTAACACTACTGTTTCAGGGAAATTGTCTCCAATATACTAATAAGAAATATGGCAATAGCATTGCTCAGTTATAAGTGGATCACATCTAAGTAGCAGGGTTTGATTCCTCATACTTGCTTACACTTGTACGTTTCAGTTTCTTTCTGCTTCTGGACAATTAGGTTCCTGGTTTTGGACAAGACCTATCTACTTGCCCAGCATTTGGCTCTGTATCCCACTCAGGCAGGTGTCAAGATATAGTATCCTCATTTTATCTTCTCTTGCATGAGTCTTATTTCCTGACCATGTGAAAAATAGTATATCCAGCACTTCACTTTGTCTTTTCATCAAAGTTCATAACAATTTGAGGCCCCTCCAGCTTACTATACAGATAGCTAGTAGGAGAGCCACAACCTTGGAGGTGATTACGTGAGAATTTGGTGTGATTCACCAGCTAAATGTAAGGTGTGCTGGGCTGTTGTTGGGGCATGCATTTATAATTATTTTTGTATTTTTATTCTTGAAAGAATAGGAGTG
Source organism: Lepidothrix coronata (assembly GCF_001604755.1). Classification (NCBI taxonomy): domain Eukaryota; kingdom Metazoa; phylum Chordata; class Aves; order Passeriformes; family Pipridae; genus Lepidothrix; species Lepidothrix coronata. Next base: position 176,414 of record NW_016690244.1, read on the forward strand.
TATGATGCAAGGTGAATTGAACTCAAATTTCAGAAAAATCAATTAATGGTGGCAAGGTTGAACTCATTCTTGATTGTACAGGCAGAAAGCTTGTGAAATGTTCCTTCTGTTGAGATGGAGGAATGTGTCAGAAGAACAATTTGTAGCACCTATTTTTCAGGTTGTTTTCTTCCCATAACTCTCCAGAAATAGTGGAGCCATGGTAAGGTCTCATAACTCTCCAAAAATAGTGGAGCCATGGTAAGGATCTTGGAATCCTGTTTCTGGGAATCTGTTAGAGTACGTACTTCTTGGGCATATTTAGAAGGCTTTGTGGGATGAACTCATTTAACTAATCAGTGAAGGAAAGAAAAAGTAGATAATCATCTTCCAATACAGACAGATAATGATAGCATCTTCAGAAATCACTGGTATGCTAAATAATGCAAGAGAATTTATTCCATGTTAATTTATTTTATTTCAAGTTTTAGAGAATCCTGTCTATGAGGGGATGTTACTTGGTCCCGATATTATGGACTTGCACCACTTTTAATTGGAAGTGCACGTGTTAAATCTGTAGCCTGCACCATTGTACTTGTCAGGAAATTGCACTTGAGGCTGCAAGCCTACATGTTACATTTCTTTTGGCAGTTATATTTGAAAACACTGTATTTTGACAAAATTATTCACGATGTACAACCCTAGCTGCCTGAGTGTGAACAATTTTACATTCACGGAGTTGGAAGGTCTAACGTAGTATGAGTAATTGGACTGTTGAATGGTTGAAATAGCCCTAACCGGGATATTTGGGCCAGACCTTCTTGTGACTGACATAATAGAATATTCAGATCATTGCTTCTGAAGACTTGCATTTCAGTAGGCACACTGTACATGAAAAAGTGTGCAGTATACATTAGTGACTTAACTCTTAATAGTAAGTAAACTTTATTGAACTTTATCCTGGAAACTTGACAGTGGAAGCTGGCTGAAGTTAAAAGTGAGCTTCGAAGCCCAAAGCAAAATTACTTTGAACCTGAATGTATGGTATCAATCTCAACTGCTACTCAGAATATGTAGAATATATGCAACCGTTAATTTTAATTAACATATTCATTAATTTTTTACTTAACAACAACTGCAACTTCAGCCTCTACTGCTCTTTTAGCTGTGTTAAAGTATACTGAAATCAGGAATCCATGATTCAGAAATCCATCTCAATCTAGAGACTCAGCAGACTTTTGAAGTCAGTGAAGTTGTTCTGCTTTACACCTTTTGAGGATCTGTCCTATGAGATCAGTGCCAGTCCAGACTTATGTATTCTGGGTCAAATTTATTGAACCTGGAAGAGTCCGAGGACTTCAGAGTGGGTATTGTTTCTTTTTAAAAGTTGATTGGACCTTCTTTTATCTACGTTGACTGCTCCCCATAGTCTGATTAGTGGGGGGTGTGCATTACATATTTCTAGGATTAATTCAATTTCACTTTCAACTTTCAGTGTTTTCCTTCTGAGAAATCAGATGGCTTCATGTTAATTCCCTGCTGCTCTCTAAATCCCTAAGTCTCTTTCCTGTTTCTCACTTCTTTAAGGTATTAAGTGTTACTCCATAAAGTAGAAGTTAGAGTGTCTGACTCTGTGTTTAATTTCACCATGTTAAGCATAAACAATTTTAAAGCCATGTTATTTCAAAGTGGATATATTTTGCACAACACACTATCAAGCTCAGGGGTAAAGTTAGCTGGTATTTGTTGGCTTCCAGCTACGTTAAGTACTTCAAAATACCATAACCCAAATGTAAAATTGCATCTTACTGCAATACTGAGGAAGCCTGGCCATGGAAAATCTCCAGGTTAATGAACTTTCTGGCTGAGGATATTTGCCTTTCCAGCTGCTGAATGTGAAAATTGGAAGTGTGAGCTCCTAGTATATAGGTCCCCAGCCCATACTAAACCACCCTATAACCCAGACTGACATGGGAGACCACAGTAATGTTGTCTGTAGCACGCTGCTTGTACAGTGTGTGCACTGTGCTTTGTGGGACTATGGGCTTGTTAAGGAGGCTCACATGAGGTTACCTTGCAGTGTGGGATCTCCTCATATCCACTTACCCTAGGACTGCTGCTGCTGTGCTGCTACCAAGTATGAGGCAAAAGACAAAGTTCATGTGTCTGGAATAGGGTCTTGCTTTATAAGAGAGGGTCTATAGTAGACTAAATCAGGGAATTTCAACATCATATATGTTAAACTTATTAGCCACTTAACTGGCTTGCTTTTGGGAAAAGTTAAGAGTCATCACTGGATTCACTGATCTTGGGTGCACTGTCTGAGGTTACAGAAAGGATTATCTGCTCTGAATAACATCTCTTTATTTTTGTATCCTTTTACTTTCGCTATGTGAAGAAGTAAGTGAAAGACCATCATCCAAAATTAAAAAAGCAAAAAAACCCCAAAAAACCACACTGAACAGAGAAGAACTGTGTTCCACACAGGCGTACTTTCTTGAGAGCCTCGTGGGAGTTTTTGTATTAGCAGGGCTCTTGAGTACGCACACAAAAAAGTTTTTTTAATACTTGCAATATCTGAGTTCGTGAATCTGTACTGTCTGATATGTTATGGGATATGTCGTGCAGTTTGAACTAAGCAATCTAATAGAGTGGTTACTGGGAAATGTATATTAGTGGGAACATTAATGTGCTCTCTTTATATTGAAACCAGGTTTGACAATGTTTATGTAGCCCATGGGCTGAATGGTGATGTTAGTATGAAAGAGGCAGATTGTTTAGCTGAAAGGAGAGTTGAAACTTGTCATGTCTGCATTACTGACATTAATGTTTTATGCACTCGGTGCTTCTAAGACTGCTTCTCTGTGTGGGATTATGGTAATTCCTGATCAATTGTGTCTTTGTAAGAAAATACAACCATGTATAATATAGCTAAAATGCAAGGTAGCTCTTCATTGCATAAAGACCAGTTAGAGAATAGTTTATTATGGAACTGAGGTATGAAAAGAAAAATGTTCCAGTAAAAAGGCTCTTGATCAACAAAATGTGAAAAGACTTAGCAATTTTAGTTCACTGGGATCTAGCTAATGTGATTGTCCCCATTTCAGAGCAAGGTGTAAATCCTTTGCATCAAGGAACAAACTTCACCTTCTATTGAATGAAGACAAATGTCTTAAAAACACATTACACAGTTGTCTATGAGGAGTGGAGGGACAAAGGACTGCAAGTCTTGGTAGTTTTGGTCCTCTCTGAGGTGTTGGCAAGGGAGGAAGAGCACCATAGGAAGCCTGGGAGAAGATAATCAGAGTGCAGTTGCCTCACCCTTTGATCATAAAACCTTGCCTCCCATGATTACAAAACCTCCAAAATGGAATGTAAAAGAGAAGTGAATGAAGGTTTGGCCACTGTAGTTAGCACTGATTTGACTAACTGCCATGAACTTATTTTATTATCAGAATTTTTCAGTGTATTCTTTGTTTGTTTCTTTTCCCCCAAGGTACAAATGCATCTTCTACTGAATTTATTTTCAGTGTTTTGTTTTGAAATGGTAAAACTGATCTCAATTATGATTTTTATCCTGACCACCAGTCATGTCAGAGCCCAGCCCAACTCTTTAAAATGAATTCAGCATTGCTTGGTTTATTGATTGCTGCAAGAGTTCCATCCATTCAAGTATGTTTATTTTGCATTATAAGTTTGATACCTACTTGGAAAAGTAGATTCAGTTACTATAAAAAATAATTTTCCTAACATTTTTTGTGTTGAAAAGATTCTGAATGAATCTTCCAAAATGAACAATATGCATGAGAGTAGTAAAGAATAGAAAATCAAAAAATCTATGAGCTCTTTTTATTCCCCACCCACTCCCCCAGTGCCAGAATGACACAAATCCATTTATGCACACACACATTTTACACACAAATAAATGGATGAATAGGTAGTGTAGATAGAATGAAAGAACCCTGCTATTTTAGATTGAAGTGCCTGTCACTGACATTAATTTAGATGTAGTATTAGGGAGCCTCTTAAAGGTCAGGTTTCCCCTGGAGCGTTAGTTTACCCTGGACATTTTTACAGATGATGTGCTAAAGATGTAATGCATCTAATAACTACATCTTGGCTTCATCTACTTGATTCATCAAATTCCTGCCTGCTCAATACTGAGTTTTTGGTGACATGTTATATGTGAAATATTACAATACAGTATATTAATGCCATGTTGATTGCAACTGATTTTTTTTTTGTTTGTTTGTTTGGAGGTATGTGAAAGTAAAGCTCATCTATTGCCTAATGCTAGTGACCTATGGCTTCCTGGAAATAGGACCCCCTCATTTTTCAGTTAAGGAAAGATAGTTATGAATGAACAGCTGCCCTTGCCTGAGAAAGGTGGCATTCAATGCTAGTGCAGCATCATGACTTCCCATGCAGATGGGTTTATCACATTGCATGTAAAACATTATATATACAGACAAATAATATTTCCTGGGTTCATGCAAAGTCATAGGTAGTTAAGTGCGTTGATATCACAAAGATAGAGCCTAATTCTTGCCCTTATTCTGTGACCTCTTGATAATACAGTTGCTTAATCCTTTTTAAAGGGGTCTTTTAACTTGATTGTGAAGACTGTAGTTGACCAGTAACCAGATAGGGCAGCCCTGAGGTTAATAAGATTGTTTGCTTTAGAATAGTCAGTTTGTCTTTCCTACTTGATATGAATGTTTTGTAGTGTAACACTTGCATTGAGCTGTATGCTCTACCCTTGTCAAAAAGAACTTTTCACAAAGATCAGAGGCACAAAAGATAATTTTTAGAAACAAACTGGCATTGAAATTAGATGAATGAGAGTGGCATGTGCCAAAGAGCTGGCAGAGACACCGTTCAGGAGTTCACCTGGTTTTCCCTCTCCATCAGTGACTCTTTGTGGTAAGTTGCCCATCTGAAGAATGAGTTTTAAGTTTTAAAAACAAACAAATGTAAAACCCCCAAAGAACTCTTAAGATCATCATGTTGAAATAGAACACATGTGAAATATTGCTATTTGACCGGGATAAAATATTTTTTCAGTGTTGCATAGCTAGAGCAGTAAATTTCTGCGATGTTGAATGGGCTGTGAGGCTTCTGAGGCAACAGGGCAGCCGCTGCTTTGTTGGATGGGGAGAGGGACCCAAGTACAGTGTGATCTGTGAATAGGCTCTACATTTGTCTTCTGAATTGCAGATCTCTCACTCTGTAATCATTATCCTAAAGGAGGGTTGTTTCTTATCTACACTGATCCCACTGATCGTCTGGTTTTCTCTTGCACCCAGGTGAGCACAAAAGCAGTGCAGTAACAAGGAATTATGGTCTTCTACCCTGAAAAGCACCCACACCAAGTTCATTTACTTTAGCTTGGGCTGAAGACTGTGTTCTTTGTCCAGACTTTGTTCTTAAACTCTGAAGCAGAGCACAGCCTCGCCTTTGTGGGTTTTTTCTTTTTCCTAGAACTGCCTTTTGTGTGTATTGGCAGGAAAATAGCATTGCTCTTAAGGATCTCAAACTCAGATCTGCTTCTGCAGCCTTGAAGGTGCTGTTACATTAAAGAGAGGGGAAAAAAAGCTTTTAAATATTGAAACAGTTTCTAAAGTAAAGAGGTTTGAATTTATGATTGATTTCGAAGTGATCTGTGTTTAAACTTTGAATGGGAATAAAATAGTGTCTTGTTCAAATATTGAAATAGTTTTAAAGCTAAACGGCTTGAACATAGAACTCTCTCATGGGAAATTGTATTCTCATTTCAGCCTCTGACTTCTCTTGCATATTGTACTCACACGCCAGTGTTTGCTTAGGCTGCACTGAAAAACTCTCTGATACGATTTTGTTAGTTGATTTAAAGAAACCTAATAACAAACCACAAAATACACTGAAAAAATTGATAGTGGCAGATATTTTTTCATGGTAATGGAAATTCAGCAGAATGATGTAAGCAAAGACTTAAGATAGCTCTTTAAAGCAGAAGAGTAGGGGAGACAAAATAATTAAAAAAACATTGACATGGAGATGTGGTCACTGAAGTATGGACGATGAGTGAGAACTGTGTAATTGGAGAAGATTAGTCTCTGGAGCTTGGCCGATAAACAGTCAACAAACCATTACCTGTTATTGCTCACCAAGCCACTCTTAATTTTTTGGGGTGGTAGTTATTCTTTATTGACTGGCATGCTGCAAAAGTTGTTGTTTTGTGACTCACGTAAGAGGCCCACAGTTGTATTTTATGGGATGTGCTGTCAACTTATTAATGTGGCCGTCTTTGAAAGGGTTTGATTCTCTGTCTTGGCTTTCACATTCAGGTGTATAATAATGGCTAGTGAAAATCTTACACCAGGAACAGAGAAAGCTGCATTGAAGAACTAGATAAAATGCAGACAGGTAATGTGTGTGCTGTTGTCTTACTGACCGTAACATTAAGATTCCCTGTGTATTTTATAGCCAAAATGGCTTTTCAGTTTCCTAACACTTGAGGGCATAATTACTTCAGCTGACTGTTTGAGTTGTTAGCCACTTTTGCATATTCTTGGTGCACATCTTTCCTTGGCGTAGGGTCATGCAATGGATCAATGTGACATTGATGGTACTGTTGGCTTGACCCACTGTATTTGAAGTTTGTCAAAGCTGGAGAAGGCAAAGCTGCAGATGAGCTGATCTTGCTAGTGTTCCCATCCCCATTGCAGCAAGAAACTGATTTGCGATAGCTGGATATTTCAGTGGCAAATCCAGTGTGTTGTTAAGTATGTATCTTCATGGCTGCAAGCAAGGGGGTTGAGAATAAATTGTATGTGCAGTGTTGGATAACAGTGTGAAAAACAATCTCTGCCTTGATCAAAGTTTAATGAACCCATAGTGGAATGTGAGTTTTTTGTTTATTTAAATTTTTCATGAACTTGAACCACTGGAAGAGGAACTCCATTTAGGATTGAACTGGGGAGGTGAGTATTATGGCAAGTTTTCAAAATTTGAAAGTTTGAAACAGTTTTTTCAATAATGTCACTTTAGAGGACAACTAAGAAAAATCTCAAGAACTTAATGCACATTTTAAGAACAGTGTTTTTAAAAAAAATGACTGTAGTGCAAAACTAGTGGAGAATCAATGAAAGCTTTTCTGGAGTATTAATAAATCCATGCAGCCATAGCTGAGAAATTACAATAAATGGAGAAATCTGGATAACTGTCATATTCCAGAAGAGAAATAAATTATGGTCAGTCTAATCAGTAGGCTGTCTAATCAAACACTACTATTAATCCTCAGGAGCCACTTATTCCACAATTTTAATAAAATTAGAAACATGGAATGAAAGCTGGCAGTGGGATCTGTGTGCTACATAGTCAGTGCAGTTGTCTGTCCCAGGAAGCATTCTCATCCTCCTCTCCAAGGATAAACAGCCTGTTAAACTGAGCTGGCTGGGGCTTTGGGGGCCCACTGGGAACAGAAGGCGTTTTGCCCCATAGAAACGCTGGTAATTATTGCTATATGATAAGTAGAAATGTTATTCAGACTCCATTTGCCAGATTAGAGCTACATTTTCTCATGTTTTTGGTATTTAATGCCACTTATTTTTCTTAAGACAAAGCTTTTTAAATAATCCTTACAAGAAAAAAAACACAACCAAAAACCCAAAGAACAACAGATGCTGGGTTGAAACCTATTAAATGGTTGAAAACATGGCACAAACAATTATGAAGTTTTGATAAATTGTAAATTTTTGTGTATTTTCCTCTCTTTTGATAGGGCCTTTCCTTTTTATAAGAAGGTTTGATAAAGACCATGGGAACAGGGAGATTAAACCATGTCTTCTTGCTTAGGGAATGATATACTCATGTAGCAAAAAAGAGGGATATTACAACTCATGGAAATTTTGGCTCTCTTTAATTTTTGAGCTTCGTCCTTTCCTATCACAGAGTGCATCTCCATTAACTTCTGTTGTCCAGAGGTTGCCCAGCCCTAATCTGGGATGAGACTCTTGTCTTTTATCTGACATCTATTAGCACAAATCGTGGTGCACTCTATGTAGGGCAGCCAGTTTCTGAGCTTTGCCTAGTTAAAAAATGAGATGTATGGTTTCTTATCCTGAGGCTACATGATATGATTAGGCTTTGCTGATATGGAGTCTCTTGAATAAGAATCTCCACCCAGCTCCACATGGGATTCCCTTGGTTGTAGCAAAATATTGGTGCTTTCCTCTTAAACTTGGGAGCATTGACCAAATCGAGATGAAGTAAAAGAGCTGGCCTGCAAAGAGCTTGGCATTGACACTACAATGTCATGGTTTATCCAGTATATTTACATGACATTGCAAATTTGTTTTGCTGGGTTGAAGAGTGGTATTCACTGGAACAAAAAATCCACTCTTCTTGTTATTAGAGCATGTGCTTTCTCTTTTTTAATTGCGAAGGACCTTGGAAGTCTTCACGTTTGTTATGTTCTATGAGCTTTGAAATAGTCAGTAAGCCATTCAGACAGGTCACCTATCCTCAGATTTTCTCATTTGGTGGAGCTTCCATTGAATTCAGTGAAGCTACGCTGATCTTTATCCATTCAAGTTTTAACCCCAAACAGTGTGTATGTGTATGTTTGTGCATATGTGTGTGTATACATGTGTACATGCCTGTGAGTATGCATACACAGTGTGTGCACATTTTTCTATATGTGCTCCAGGTGCTGGACCGTGTTCAGAGAAGGGCAACGAAGCTGGTGAGGGCTCTAAAGCATAAGTCCTATGAGGAGCAGTTGAAGGAGCTGTGGATGTTTACCCTGGAGAAAAGGCTCAAGGGTGACCTTATTGATCTCTACAACTACCTGAAAGGAGGTTATAGCCAGGTGGAGGTCAGTCTCTTCTCCCAAGTAACAAGTAAGAGGAAAAGAGGAAATAGCCTCAAGTTGTACCAGGAGAGGTTTAGATTGGATATTAGGAAAAACTTCTTTACAGAAAGGATTGTCGAGCACTGGAACAGGCTGCCCAGGGTAGTAGTTGAGGCACCATGCCTGGTGGTATTCAACAGACTTGTAGATGTGGCACTTCGAGACATGGTTTAGTGGTAAATATGGCAGTACTGGGTCAATAGTTGGACTTCGTGATCTTAGAAGTCTTTTCCAACCTTAATAATTCCATGACTGTGAAATATATTGCAAAAGTCTTAATGTCCGGAAGATTCATAAGAACATGAGGTGTAATGTGAAACTCCCAAAAAACTGTCATTAAGGTCATTCCAAAAAAAAAGTCAGCACAGCAATTTTTGGAAGTGTTATTAGCTCTGCTGAGCATACTCCAAAGTCCTAGGAGTGTTCCTGCGCCATGCGTGGCTACGTCACATATGTCATTGGGTGGTTTTGGATTTTTGGATCCCTTTCCTGGCCAAGATCCAAATTTGGAGAAACAAATCCATTTGAGATAAAAACACCAGAAAGTTGTACCAATGAAATCTCAAAAAGAAAAGCAGAGACTTAGACATATGATGACAAAAATTATCTACAGTTTATGCAACCTTAACTTCACCTTAGTTAAGCTTTTCTTTTTTTTTCTTTTCTAATTTTTTTTTTTTTCGTGGGGACTGGATATATAAAATAAAGTATTGTATGGATGAGTGTAATCCAGTGAATGGTTTATGGACACACTCCTCCAGGGAGTGTTATAAGTTCACCACTGAGTGCTATATTTTGCATTTGGATCTCTGATTTAACTGCAAGAGGTGTAAAAACTGATTCATCGAGCCAACTCCCTACTGGTTACATATCTGAGACTCAAGTGTTTCATTTGTTACTTTTAAAGCTATAGTAAATAATTTTAAACACGAAGTGAGGTTTGGTTTTTTTTTTAAGGCCTATTGTTTCCAATAAAGGATGACAAATCTAAAGCAAATAAAACATTGGATGATATTGGTAGAAATTATTATATTGGCTCTAAACCTATTTGTTTGAAACAGTAGCTATAAGAGATTGTGTATTTTGGTAACTTTACTGACTTTTGTTATCCTTCTATCTCTTTTTGGGGGTCAGCCATCACAAATGCAGAAGCTATGCAGACCTGGAGATATGGTACTTTTTCTTGGATGGGAAGGATGGGTTGAATTAATAATCTAACATTTAAGCTGCTGGCAGCACCATTGGTGCCTCAGAAGAAACAGCACAGCTGTAAAAGCACAACAGATTCACCGAGTTTAAAGCCAGTGATCGTGATTAGTGTCAGTTATTATAATTGTCACAGTTATTTTACTTTTACTGTAGGGACTGATGCCTCATGAGAAGACTCTAAGTCCTAGATTCAGAAAGTTTGGGATCTAAGTGGAAAGCTTGGTGCAGAGTTGAGGGGAAAACGTTGTACTTTGGTGGAAAGAATACAGTAAGGATTATGAACACGGAGTAAATAAGTTACTTCCTTTGGGAGTACATTTGTCTTTAAATATTAAAAATGTGTGGACATGCTTTCAAGAGAGTGTGGCAAATTTGGAGGCAGTGTGGTAGGTCTTTACAGTGAGGTGGAATGTGAGGAGAACCTTCTGTATAAATTTTGGTCGTCTGAGGATGTAAAATAACACGGATTAAGGTGCAGTACAGTTTATGGAGGGAGAAGGTTTCTGAAGGTTAATGTCATTGCTTGGGTGGAAGAAAAGGAAGAAATACACTAATAGAGAGATATCACTGAACAACAATTTGTTGCCCTCTATTTATGGCTTTAGCAGCCCCCCAAGCTTTTCCTGAAAGAGTTACATGTCTCTATCTGGGGAACTAATGCGACGAAAACACCTGACTGTCTAATAGGAGCTAGGAACAGAGATGTGTCAAGGTAGGCTGATGCAGGAGTGCAAGGCAGCTTGTGCATCACCAATCTGCTGTTGCAGGACACTGAAGTCATACAAATTTCTCAGCCTCCCATGTGGAAGGGTTTTCCTCCATCTCATATCCCTGGGATATATCTCACCCTCCTCATGGTCAGACATGTGCTTGTGAATTCCATTCTTAGTGTATTCATGGCCAAGTCTTAATCATTTGTTCTTATGCCAAAATTGCCTTTTAACTTGAATAGCTTCTCTGCCGCTCGTTTGCTTATCTCTTCTCCAACCCCCTGCAATTACACAGAAATTACATTCCTTCAAAATAGGTTTTAAATCCTTGCTTAATGTTTGGGCGAGACTGATATCTCAGTAGTTGACTAGATAGATTCCTCCCCCATTCTTAAATACAGGTATTACGTTTGCTGCTTCTGTAGTCATTCATATAACCTCTCACTGAAGAGATTTATTAAAAACTGAAGTTTTCCAGTAAGTTTAACTGAGAGCACAAATCTTGTTTGTAAAGTCTTTCATTTTTTTCTGTATAAATATGCAATTTGAATCTGGAAATACTGTGTCTTGTACAATTTGCTTCCCCTCTCTGAAGGTTTTAACCCAAAATTTAAATGCACTTCATTGAGCTTTTTCTGCCTTTTTTCCTCAACCTGTGTGGTTACAAATGAAAGTCTATGCTATGGCTTGGCCTGAGAGGGAGGAATGTTCTTCAGCTCCGTTGTAGGGATGGTCTTCTAGACTTGGAAAAAGGTAAGGAACTGAGGGAAGGCAGAGGAAATTTTTGTAGTAGAAGGCAAGCCTCAAGGGAAATAAAAAGGTAGGGAACTGAAGAGTAAAGTCATTTTATGTTGTGATTTTTCTGAGATGTTTTTAATTCCCCAAACTGCAAGCAATGATAAGAAAATTCCCTGTTGTTTTTCACTTACAAAAAACAGAATTAAAACTCTGAACATTTATACATAAGTTGAACTGCAGGTGCACTTTAGTGGGGGTGGGGGTAGGGGAAGATCTTAATTAAGTCTATAAAAATCAACAAGAAAATTCTGTGGAGACTGCACAAAAATAATATATTTTCCTGAAACAGTATGAGATAACTCCATAGGTCATCTTTTCATCTAAATGCTGGTTATTCAGTCTCCCCAAATGAAGACTACTTTGATTCCAATGGCTCTGTGTCGCATGCAAAACAACTGATGAGGATACGGTTTCCAAACTTTTTTCCTACAGCAAGAATTTATTTCCCCCCCCCGCCAATACCCTGGAAGATTCTTGAATAGAAGTATTATTGCAGTCAGTGTGTCATTTTACTGTACTCAGTTCATTTAGTCCCAGGTGTACTACGTGTGTGTTCGTTCTAGGGGAGGGCATGGGAGCCTTGCCAAGCCCTTCAGTTATTCTTGGCTCAGAGCCTAAGCACTACATTTTTCTAACTTATGAAATGAATTTCAACTTGTAACCTGTGGCACTTTCAAGGTCATGATTGGAAGGTATCAGGTGTGCTTTAAGAATAGCTCAGCAAGAAGAGGACATATTTTAAAAGTTTCTTCTTTTTTTCCTTTTTTTATTTTCTCTCTCTTTTTTTTTTTTTTTTTTTTTTTTAATAATTGCTGGCTAACAAATAGCCCAGAAAGCAAACTAGCATGAACTCTTCAACACCTCTCCAGATTCAACAAGACTGACATTTATAGCTTTATTGTAGCAGAGACATGGCATTTGGATTCAGATTGTTTGGACTGCAGAGTGTCAGTATAAATAGCTATGATTGACTTTTGTATGGAGCACATCTGGAAGCAATTTATGGCATTCCAGCTAGATTAAAGCATGTTTTAAAGGCATTTCACCAGTCTTTTTTTTTCTTCTTTTTTTTTTCTGGCTGTGGTGAATAAAGTTTCAAAGACAGTTTAGCTGCTGTTTCTGTTAATGTGGACCATAGTGAAGTCAAATTAAGGGCAACTGGGGAAAATGGTGCATTTGTTTGTTTTTGTTTGTTTTGCTTTGTTTCCCAGAATAGAAAAACTCTGAAGTGAGTGCAACTGGAGCTATATTCTCCTTTGTAAGGTAAGATATAGCATTTGACGCCTGGAAGTTTACACTCTGAAAGCAAGTGAATTAAAGAAACTCGAGGTGCTGGAAGTATGGACTCAAAGCACAAATTTGAGAGACTTATATATTTGCTAACAGGGGCTGAAAGGATGGGACACGAGAACCACCTTACTGGTTTTGAAGTATATAAAAATGTACAGAACCAAGAATAAAAAAAAAACCTGAAATCATTTAGCATGACCCATCATGATGTAGTTAGGCTTATATGAGGAAATCAAACACGTGAAAATTGAAGCTGGATGGAAAAGAGGTTTACCTAAAAGGGCTGTTGCACTGTGTCATGAAGATGAACTGAGGATAGTAAATGAACTTATGGCAGAGTGTACTGGTTTGGTAGCACTTTTCTAACTCTATCTCTACAGTACACTTGCTGGCTTGCTACAGCTTTCCTGCTTGTTGTAGTGGTGAACGGGATTAACAGTTTGAGTGGCACAGTCTCTCAAAATGCTGCTGAGGCTGCAGGATTGGCTGCTGTTAAAACATAGGCTTTTTGGGAAAAGCCTACTGTGAAGTAGCAAAAAATGAAAATGCTGCTACTGCCACTGCCACCAGGCACATCAGGTGTGAGTGGTGAGGTTGTCTCCTCCAGCATTTATGTTTCCGAGAAATTTCCCCTCAGTGCTGCAGGGATGTGTGGGTGCTGCTGGTCCATTTTCATTTCTATTAACAGGATGAGACTAATTGTTTTCAGTTTTTTCATGGTGTTTTCCTGACAGTGCAATACACATGACAAGTGTGGTGTCTACCCTGTGCTGTGTTCAGAGATGCGGCTTCAACAGAAGTGGGTGAAGGAAGAACTTTAACCGGTCTAGTTTGCCTGAGCTATGGAGAAAGTGTAGCATGGGCATAGACTTGACACAGGAGAGCCTATCTCCAAGCCAGCCAGTGCCTGTGTTGCACCAGTTTTGTTGCCATTAGTACCTGAACATGGTCAACTAAGCCTGTTTTGTAAGCATGTCTCACCTCTGGTTGCTTTATAGATATTCCATGGGCACTAGCTCTTTAGACCTTATTTCTGTGCTCCCAGAGATGGAGGTGAAAAGTACACTGTCTGGTTCAGTCCCTCATGTCCTTGACCAGTGCTACGAAAGTATGAGCTTTGATTCTGCCTTCAAAGAAGTATTTAAGAAGATAACATAAAATGGGGGAGAAAAAAAAAAGAGGGTTTGAAACCATTAAGGTAGAAAAATGCAGTTTTAAATTAATATATGGAAGAGTATGAGAGCACATGATTTCTTGGTAGGAGCTGTTTGGTGTGAGGATGAATAAAGAAAAAAAATAATTGTAAAAGTCATGAAGGGGGGATATTACTTTGGCAGCTGGCTTGGTGGAAAAAGTGCTTGGTAGATAATTTTTTTTTAAATGCTGTAACTTAATTTTTTACTGCACTTCTGGCATACCTCATGTCAAATATGAGGTTACATATATTATGACAAATTTTATTTCAATTTATTTTATTCCAGTCTTAATAAACCCCACTTTTAATTAGGCCATATGAATCTCAAACTGCCCTCTAGGAATTTTATGCAGACTACAGGGGAAAGGTTAAACAATATTCAGCCTTCAAGAAGTGGTAGTGACAATGAGCTCCCAGAGCTTAACCCACTTGGATGTTTTCCCAGCCAAGACAGAACACAGACAAAATTCATGAAAAAGACGTCAGTGCTGGACAAGGGTCTGGAGTCTGGCAGGTGCATGATGCTTGTATAATTACTCTTGCAGTACTAAGTTTAAGAGTTCATTGACATATTGCATACACGGAAAGAGTGTGTTTGCATGAATAAAATCTTCATTATATAGCAATAAAAGCAGTTGATAGAAAAGTTTTTATTTGGAAGTACATCTTTTTAGAGTCCCACTCACTTGTCACAGTCAGAGTGGGCTCACTTCCCTTGTTAAGCAAGGAGTTTCTGTACCGTTTTGTGTGTTACCTCAGCTCACTTTTATAGGATCAGAAGCCTGTATTTCTTCAGATATTGCATCTCAGTAGCTTGCTGTGAAATTCTGTGCTATGACAGTGTGCCTTGCATTTCAGCATCTGAGCTTTATTTGTTAAAAAAAAATCTTTCTGTTTCTCTCCCTTGTGAAGATGAACATAATGCCTTAAACCAGAGGAAGTAAACCAGTGCATTGCCCTTCTCAAATTTTCACAACCTGGAGCAAGAGGCATCCAGTTTGAATGGTTCGCTCCCTGTTAGCATGGGAGCTCTTGACTGGTACTTCACGTGGTACTATTGCTCATTGCCCATATTTGGAAGCAACATCATCAATATTAAAGATTTTTCTCGCAGTCGAAGGGAAGAGGGGAATTGTGTTACAGCTGGGTGCTGCCTAAACCGTGTTGGGATACCACTGAGTACCCTCCCAATTCCCTCAGTTTAGCCATAGACATTGGCATATATTGCCTTGGCTACTCCCAAATATGACATTTAGATACTCGTAACAACAACATAAGTCTTGTGGTCACCTTCTATGTCGCTTCCTGACAACTGGAAAGAGGCTGGGCTACACTTGCAAACCTATTGACGTGCTTGAAATTTTCATATTGGGTATTTTGAGATACCTTTCAAAGTGCCGGAATGACACTTTGTATATAGATTTGGATATACTTTAAAAAAAAAAAATTAAAAGATAGCACTGTTTTGGTGCTGGATCTCCTCCGGCATGAACAGTACTTCTGATGCCTTCAGCGGAGCAGAGATATTTCTCCCCCTCCTTTCAGCGGTGTTCCTGCTCACCTCCAGCAGCCTTTCTGAGCAGTCGGCAGGAATAACCAGCGCAGCCAGTACTGCATTCGTGCGTGGGTCCTGAAAGAAAACACAGAAAACGAGTGTAATTGGTTTATGCTGCCTGATTAATTTATTACTTATTTCCTGACAAGTTCATTGAAATGTAATTTTCTGAGTGGTGATAATATCCACAGAACAAAAGATGGAGGATGGACAAGTTGAGAATACTAAATCACAAGCAGTACTGTAACCAGGTAGACTTTGTTCAGCTTTTAATTAGAGGTTGCATTCTATTATTATACGGCCTCATTAGTTATGCTGATCGAGGCAGGGGAAACTCTAATGACTGCTGTGTTAGGCATTGGAAACATATTTTAATTTACTGATGTAGAGTATGGAAAATAATGGCTTGATCTGTACTAACAGAATTGATAGGGGCACCTTAGACTCTTCATTACTTTCAGATATTGAGAGTTCAGATACTGTTCTCATTATGGATGGTAGTTGACTTTCTCAGTGTTTTTGTTGTTACAGGTTTATAGCGTACACTTTTCTTTGTTTCTGATAGCTTTATTCTTTTTAATGGCGAATTCACAGCATACCTTGTAGGTGGTTATTAGCTGTCCTATAAAATTCACAAGCTGGCTTTGCATGATGCAATTATTTAGCAGTCTCATAAAAGGTATATCTGGTCATCTCTTATCAGGCTCATTTAAAAAAAGATATTTAAAATTGACGTTCTTACACAAGTGTCTAATTTACAAATCGCAATAAATAGTCCAGGCAGTATGCCAGAGACACTACGGAGACTTGTAACATGATGCTGGTTGCAGCAGATGAGGACTGTGACAATTCCATGCTTTTTTAATAATTAAAACATTGAACTGTTCTTGTCCCTGATCCAAACCAGTGTTGGTAGGGTCGATCTTTAAATCAGATACTATATGGCTGCTGAGCCAACTTACTCCTATTGTAAACTTATGGGCACTTTTCAAGTAATTTTCTGTATGGATTTTCTTAGTATAATATTCTTTGGGATTGAGATTAGTCTGCGGAATATGTATTTTTTATATACATACATGAATCAGTGGAAAGTATTATTTCATGAGTTTTAATTAAATAGTAACATATATAAACATAAATTTTGTCTGTTCACCAAAAAAAAGTTTAATACAAATTAAAATCAACGTTTTATAAGGAAAGAGTTGACAAGAGGTCTGTGAGTTTGCTTAATAAGAGCTAGATTATTTTTTTTTAATATTTCAAAGAGGCTATTTATAATGTCAGCCAAAAAGCTTTATAAATAAATGAGGCATTAGACTTACAACAGAAAGCAGTATAAATTACAACAACAATGATGATTACCCATTTCACTGACAGGCATGTGTAATGTTTTATTTGTGTTTGAACTGAAGGAGTCTGATAGTATATTTTAGAAATAGGTAATGAAGAATTAATTGTTTTTTTATTAATATTAGTGATGTTTAATGGTAATATATCCTCTCACTCTTAGAATGGATGTGTGGGTGACATTGTTCAGAAGTGCTTTCCAATTATTTTAACAGAAACCATATGTACAGAGGGTAGGTGAAGTGCAGGATATCAAGTCTAGGTAATTGATGCTATGCAGAGTTTATAGACTTTCTCATTTTGTTTTTAATTAAAGTTTCAGAGCAATAGAATCCTTTAAAGCAAATTAAATTAATCATCAGTAGGTTAAGCTGCTCTGCGAAGAACATAAAGCCGCCAAAACTGTTTTTCATACTGTGCATATATTGATCAATCAGTCAATATTAATTGATTTATATGTAAATGTACCATGTGAACTATTTGGGAAACCTAAAAAATGTTAGATGTGAATCCTATTAGGGCAACAGTTATTTTGTCACGGGTGTCAATCAATAAATACTTAAGTAGATTACAGATCCAATATTATTGTACTAGTTCAACTATGTGATTGCATTTCAAAAACTCTACATGGTTATCTTTCAAAAGATATTTTTATGCTATTTCCTTTTTTTGTTCATTTCAATATTCCTTTCTACAATGATGATCTTTGAGATCATCAGTATTAAATGGTACATGAAAATTACTTTTAAAAATTGCCTTTCGTACCCATGTATGTATTTTGATGAAATTTCTTGTATGCAAGGTACTTCTTTTTTTTGTTAGGAATCTATATTTTCCACTGAATGAGATTCCCTTTAAATGAAGTAGTGAATCAAGTTAACTTTTGAGTAATTCAGTTGTGTGAGATAAAATATTGTGAATTGCTATAAAGGAAAAGTCCCAGATTTTATTTAGATAAAAATTCTACTGACGTTAGAAGATGAAATCCTGACACTGTTGAAATCATTGTAAAATATCCTGTTGAGTTCAATGGCATTAACAGTTTCACCTTCAGAGTTTGTTGAAAGTAAGGGTAACATGTTAGGAATTAAGATAAGGTGATCTGGGCATTAAACTTCCTCAGAACCTTCTGCAAATCCAAACCATATTTCTTTGCACTTCAGTTGCCTGGATGGAAAATGGAGATAATAATTTCTTACATCATAGAAACGCTGAGGAAAGAAACTAAAAGCTCCCAGGTTTTGGTGAGTTTGGAATCATGCGAGTATGTAGGTGGGTTCAATGTCTGGATGTTGCATAAATAGCAACCTAGGAATTCTGTGTGTCGTCCAGATAACTAGATAATTCATGGAAAACACAAAAATAACTTTGTACCTAGGAAGTTGTCGCGATGTTCACTGAGTGGCATAATTTGACTGTGTCGTGAGATACAACAAATACTTAAAGGTGAGAGAACTTTTCCTATGTCTTTCACATTTGTTCTCTGTTGAGAAGGAGAAAGATGAGCAGATGATGAGCTAATTTAAGCACATGCTGAAATTCAGGCATATAACTAAGCCATGTGTTTAAATGCATGCTTTCCTGGTCTGAGGACCTGCAGCTCTTGCTCAGTGAGCAGGATCTAAAGAGATCCAAGCCGTGCTAAGACATAAGGACTTAGCAGGCAGCCCTTTTTCACTGAAGATGTAAATTTTCAGGTAAAATAAAATTTCATTCTGCAAGGCCCATGGTTTTTCTTTGTCATATTAATAAAGTTCTACTTGGCAATGGTAAAATACCTCTCTTTTGTTCATGCACCTGTGAGAGGTTTAATTCAGGTTAGAGAGCCTGAGCACCGTGGGGGTTTCGGGTTTGGCGGTAATGAAAAACAGATAATCCTCACGGTTTTGTGCAAACACGAAGGGCATGTAGAGGGCGTGTGAATGAGTGAGTTGGGTTGACAGTATTTTTAATGATACAAAAAGAATAAAATAATTCTTTACTTTCTACAGTCAACCATTTACTGGGCACTAAGAACAATTAAATATGGGAAATAAAATCGAATGGCCTTTTAAGCAATCAATGTAAACTTCTGTACTAAATTACTGAAGAATAAAAATATACTGTGTCATCAGTCTTTAAATACCTCACTTATTAAAAGGTTGTGCACTGACCTCTCAGCCCTAATCCTCTGGATTATTAGTATTAATTTCTTTTTCTTTTTTGTCTTTTTCATTTTTTTACAGGACAGTGGGAGTCAATTTCCACATCTATCTAATTAGAGCATGGCTTTAAGAAAACAAGGTATATGACTTTTAGTTTGAAAGGAGAAAGAATGTAGTTCTGTCTCTCTGCGTTGTTTGTGTGGTGTGCGTGTGTTACTAATCTTTTAAGGTTTTGTGGTTTTTTTTGTTTTGTTTTGTTTTGTTTTTTTAAGAAGAAGAAGAACTTGAGTTTTTCAGGGTGTCAGGTATCCATCCAAATTGAGGTTATAAGCCCAGGTTTCAGCCTGTGCCTGCTCCCCAGGCTGCAGGAGCTCAGGGCGGGGGAGCTGGTGTGCTTCACTGGTCACAGAGGGGACTCCGGGAGCCTGAGCAGCTCTGGCAGCCGGAGGGTTTCTCTCCCATGTGCATCTGCCCATCGTATGACCCAGCTACTTGGTTCCTCGGTGAACTATGGGATGATGGGTCACAGCACCGCAAGGAACAAATCTTCAGCCTTAGTGAGATCTTGGTGACTTGTGAGTACACTGCTGCTGCTGGCGGGTAGAAAGCTGGTTTGTTTTTCAAGCCAGTGGCTTGCAGTGTTGATTTTCATCTGTTTTTCCACAGCCCTTGTTAGCAGCCAAATACTTAGGTATTTTGTTTCTCTCTGTTTCTTGCCTGGTTGTCATATTACAGCAGTAGATTCAGCAGATAGAGCTTATTGATGCATGCCTCACATGTTGTGGCACAGCATTGAACTGTTCCACGGTGGAGTTTAGGGGAATCATAAACCACCTAAAAAAACTTTTCTTTGCGGAGTTGAAGGTGGTCAGCAACTGAAGTGGCAAGTGGGGTCTTTGGGGGTAAAGAAAAACCCATTTTAGCCATACCAAAACAGTGAAGAGTAGAGCAGAGTACCCTTTTGGGATGAGAGGACCATAGATCACCCCCTTCGTGGTTGAAGTAAGAAAGATGGTGGTGGTGGTTGATGTTCCTTTCAGTGATCCATATGTTCTCCAGGGGTCAATCCATCTGTCTTTGATCTGTTCAGAGGCTCAAGATGCAGCAATAAGTGCTGTAGTAAATTGTCCCCAAGTTCACTTTTTGGAGGAATGTCTTCTGTGACACGGTTGTGGCTGTGCCTTGATTACCTTAATCATCTTTGTGACCACCACTGGTTTCCTTTTCCAAGACTAAGTGATTGCTAAAGCATTCTTTTCTACAATCAGTATTGACATAGCCTGTTTGCAGCTGTAGCAGGTGTGGGTATCCTTCTAGAGTCTGCAGTGGATTTTTAGTGGGATGGCTTTGAAGAGTTTAGGAATAATTGTCTGGTATTCGTTGACTGGTCTTCTAGTTATTGTGATGACTTAAACAAAGCTGATCTCATTTCATATTCATTCCAGTGTTCATACACAACGTTTCAATATTCTTTAATGGGATTGTTGCTCTGAAACCATTTTGCTCAGAGGAAAATCTGAAATTGTCTCATCACTGTTTTACCCATAGCTAGTTTGTCAGTCAAGAAAATGTTACACAGAAATGCTAACATTGATGTGAGAAATAGATTTCATCACTAAAAATCAGAATAGAAAGGAAAAGAAGTTTGTTTCTTCATCTGAGAACAGAAGCACTAAGAGACAAACTATTCAAGAATACTTACAAAAAGGCTTATGAAATAGCTAAATATAAGTATAATTTACTTTTAAAAGGTATATTACCTATTTCTAATTTCATTATCCAAATTCTGAATTTTAATTAAATACATTGCGTTTACTTTCTTCTGATGTTTTTCATAGGTAATGAATGGTAAGTAATATTTCAGATATTTCACAGGATAAGAAGCTAAGCAGTTGTAACAACTGCCAGTCACAACTGCCCTTCCTTACAATGCATAAAATATTTACATTTTATTTTCTGGATGTTTTCTTAAACACGTGAAGTACTCCTGGAATTTTGAAACTGAACCTTCTTCTGTTCTTCTTCGTACATTCATATGGAAATTTGTTATTCATATGTTGAATTACCCAAGTATTTGTCCCAGAAGTCTTTTGGACTGTATATTTGCAAATTTTAGTTTTTCAATTAACTTTAGTGAACATTTGATCTGTAGTCTAAACATAGCTTAGTGCTGCTGTGATCAGGAAGAAAACTTCAGCTGACTTCAGCTGAATTGGAAGAGCAGCCCCTTTTCTTGTTCCTTCTACGGTGGAGTCTTAAATAGGGCCTGACACAAAGTCTTTGCCAGTCTGTTTAGAGGCTGACATCGATGTGAGTGTGCTTTTCATCAGACCAATAAGGGACTGTTTGTTTTAGGCACTTACTCCCTTTTTGTGCTAGCATCTCTATAAATGGAGTTTCTCTATAAATAGTGCTATTACCTGCCTGATGCACTTTTCCTTTCAAGTTTGACAGCATTTCTTTTCATTGCCTGATAGTCCAGGACAACACAAAGCCTGGCAGTTTATTTCATGTGATGTCTATTTTTCTTCATTTTCCACTGTCTAAAATGCTCCAGTGTTTTGTCACTTGAGCTTTAATTCTCTTTGAACTCATTATTATAGAAAAAGTCTGGGCCTAAAGGTGTGTTTCAAAAGGAGAGGTCCTTCAAGTTTGGAAATTGCCTTTCTAAAATTGTAAGTGAAAATCTTGCTTGAAATTATTTCTGCATCTCTAGAGGAGGGCCAGCTTTCTGGGTGTCAGGTGCTGTGGGTGCTTAGGACAGTGGTCCTGCCAGCCAGGAAAGGGAAAGCAACAGCAGCTCTCCAGCTTGTTCCTTCTGGGACAGAGCTGGGCTTAAACACCTGCTTATCTTCAGCACAATTTTATCACGTCCTTTATTTCTTGGTAACTTCAGCATGATATTTTGCTATAATGAGCATAAAAGACATTATTTAATTTTTCTCTTTGAAAGTGATGTAAAGGCTTCTGCGTTAGAGTAATACTAATGATGCTTGGATTCCTCAGGGCTCATCCTATGAAGGTGGTTATACAGCAGCAAGTTTCGAGAATACCTTGAGGCACCTGTTCACGTGAAGGGTCAAGAGCACAAGTGGCCTTGAAGAATGCTTCACCTGGTGAAGGGCCTAAAGCACAAGTCCTGTGAAGAGCAGCTGAGGGAACTGGGGTTGTTTAGCCTGGAGAAAAGGAGGCTTAGGGGAGACCTTATCACTCTCTACTACTATCTGAAAAGAGGTTGTAGCTAGGTGGAAATTGGTCTCTTCTCCTAAGTAACAAGCAACAGAACAAGAGGAAATGGCCTCAAGTTGTGCCAGGGCAAGTTTAAATTGAATATTTGGAAAAATTTCTTCACCAAAAGGGTTGTCAAGCACTGGAACAGGCTGCCCAGGGTAGTGGTTGAGTCATCATCCCTGGAGATATGTAAAAGATATGTAGACATGGTCATAGTTTAGGGGTGGACTTGGCAATTCTGGGTTAACAGTTGGACTCGGTGATCTTAGAAGTGTTTTCTAACCTAAATAATTCTATGATTCTATGTATCAAGGACCCTGAACATCCTTCAAAACATGAGCCTGGATCTGCAAAGTGGAGTAAGCAGCAAATTCTCAAAGCTTCTTGCTGAGGTTTGTCCTTGCAAACATAATCCAAAACACAGCACATCTACATCTAGCCTGAGGACAACTCCTGCTTGTCTTTGGGTAGTATTTTGTAAGCAGGCATAGGAGAATAGTCAGGCTGCTTGGAACAGAAAACCCCACAATAGTCCCATCTTCCCACTTTTCCAGCAGCTGAGGCAGTAAGGCTGGTGGGTGCCGCTGGTGCTGATGCTGGTGTTAGGTCTGGATCTGGGTGCTGCCAAACAGGGTTTGGGCGCTGCTTGGAGAAGACATAGTTCTCAAAATGGTAGCAACCACAGCCTATGCTAACAGGCACTGGAACAGAAAGCCCAAAGCGTGAGGACTTCATCCTGGCTCTCTCCTTCTTCATTTTTCTCCCCCAACATTTCAGCTCTTCATAGGGCAGGAGCAGCCCTCATCTTCAGGCTGCAGAAGTGCCAAGGTGTACATGTTACTGCTGTTACAGAGAAGGAGAAAGAACAGAAAAAAAGAGCAATTTCCCATTAGTTCTCCCCTGGATGCACCGAAGAGATAAGGAGTTACTGAAAATCATATTATACCTTGCTAGCTAGGCTACTCCAAGACAGTGTGGTTGCCTGTGCCACTTTCCTTCTCAGTCAGCTCTAACATAAAAAAAGTAAGTGGCAAACTTAGTTTTATCTTTGTTCTTTTCTTGTTGCATGTCTCACTTCTGCTTGTTGTCCCTTTGCTCAGGGCTGCAGGGCTGCTCTGCTGAGGGAGACTTTCTCATCTGTCAGTAGTTGGAGAAATTTCTGCAATCCATCACTGCTCCTATAGGGTGACCCTCAGGTCTAGACTCCTCCTGTCAGCATGTTGTACCCCTCCCAAATGATCCTTTTCCTTCTTTCTTCTTTTGCTTTGCCAGTGAGGAAAGATGGTAGAACTGCAGCTCTGTTTTAATTTGTAAGCTGTGCAATCTCCTGGCCAAAGAAGATGCTTGCCTTGATAATGTGGTTGAAGATTTTGATGTGCAGTGTATCATCAGCTGCATAAATTATGTGGACTTTCCTTGATAAATTTCTTCTTCAGCTTTGAGGTAGAGCATAGAGACACAGGTATGTTTTGGACATCCTTAACTCTCCGTTGGTGTAGTTAAGCTGTTGTGCCAACTGTGAAAGCATTACACACGTCTTCTATTCTAAGGCAAGGTTCCTGATGCTGCTTACATGGAGCTGAGATGCCTGTGTGTGTGCACGTGTGTGTGTGAGAGAGAGTAGGATCATGGCAGAAACCTGTGCAGTTTACATGCAAAAGGAGGTACGAAATGGTGATGGGCAACTGCCTTTGGTGTATGTTTTCATAAAATGCAGTTTGGTATTGCTTCTGTTGCAGATTCGCCTGGGTGGTTTGTGGATTGCAGTAAAATGATGTGAGAAACAGGAGAGCAGGATATTCCAGGGAATATTGCTGGAGGGCATAGAGGGGTAGAAGAAAATATGGCAATGATGAGTATACTGCATGCATAGCACGGGGTCATCTATACTACATGTACCTGTGCCTTTATATTACAGAGAGTAATGTACAAAAGACACTTAGAGCACACATAACACTGTACTGTCTGGTTTAGGTGAAGTGGGACATGATTCGGATAACATCCAAGTATGAGAGTATTTGGCAAAGTAATGGACAATACTGGTATTGCTATTGATGTCCATATAAACATCTCAGTTTCCCTTATTCATGTCAAAATGTAGAGAAGGGCTGTTACTGAAAAATGTGTTTTTCTCCTAAGCAAGCTGTGTTATTCACTGTGAATGTACTGCTAAAATCCAGTTACATATATATTGTAGTGCTCTAGTGCTGGTGGTGACTATTAATCATGTTAAAAGAAGATTATCCAAAAAAAACATTTCTAGAGCAGTTTAAGTAATGTAAGAATTTATGTTTGTAGTGAAGATCAGTAGCCTTATGCTGATCAGAACACTGGATATACATTGAAGCAAGGCCTGAAATGTCCCAACTTGAACCTCAGAATGGCATGATCCCCTATGAAATATTATCCCATGCACATGGTGGGATTGGGAAAGTGACTTTTCCTGAAAGCTTGACAAAGATTTACAGCCACCAGTGGTGTTAGTAGAGTGACATGAAGTAAAAACTTCTCAAATTAAATATTTTAGGTGGTTTTAATTTGGCCTAATTCCTTAGAAAAACTGGATGAAACTGACAAGAGATGCAGGCGTGTTACGACCTCAGTCGAAGTCCAGTAAAAACCTGACACAAGCTGTAAACTGGCTCTTGCATGTTAAGTTGCAGGGGAGGGCTGTTCCCTGCATTAACAGCGCTGAGCTCGACTCCCTTGGCTCCTGCAGGAGTAGTAAGTCATCGCTGTGATGATATGCCTCAGTGATTTTACTGTCTATGAAATAGAGACCATCTTCATATGAACCTCTAGGGGTTCTTTGTAATAATATTGTATTTTTAAAAAATGGCTGTACCACTCTACATAATCTCCACTAATCGGTACATAAACCCTGTTTGGCAGTTTAAACTGTATGCACAAAATACGAGATTTGGCTCTGCCTATTCCAATAGTTAAAAGCTTTAGTCTGGTGTGAAGCGCTTCTTTAATTGTTTTTAAGTGCGGTACACAGCCTTTTGTCTTTCTGTATGCCAGATATTTTCTATTTTTTTTCTGTTTCATTGTATCTCAGAGCAAACAAAATCTTGGCTAAATTGAAGGATTACTTTCTGAAATAAAGCCTTGTTCTGTGGAGTTTGCATAAACTAATCTCCCCTGTTGTTCAGAGTTGATCAAATAAAAATTCAGTGTCTGTTATTCTGGCATTTTGACCAAGTAATCTTGTGTCTGGAGCCAGTTTTCAGCTATTTTTAATATATCCTTGATGGATGGGTTTATTTTCTACCTACATATGGCAAAAATGTATCATTTCATGCAAGTTGCCCTGCTCCCTCTTTCCCTGTAAACAAAGGCACTTTCATTAATCTGCTTTCAGAAGCCTGAAACAAGAAGTTCCTCTTCCTGTGCCTGAGTAATTATAGGTGTGCCATGGGTTAAATAACCTACTGGAAAATCTTTCTTCATCCATAGCACAACTGAGAAGGACTTTGAGAATGAGTCCTGTGTGTTCAAGCCTCCGTACTATGGGAAAAGGCACAAAAGCCATTGGTAGGCTGGAAAAATAAATTGGTTTTCACTGCTTGGCCATTTTTGCCCTCCATTTTGCAGTTGGCATTAGTACTGGAAGAGGGAGTCATATGATGCTACTGCTATATAATATGGTTTCCTTTAATTTGGGGATTTTAGATCTCTGTTTTAAAAAAGTTGGAGTAAAATATAACATTAAAAACATCTGTTTCTTTGTCAAGTAGAATCATAGAATGGTTTAGGTTGGAGGGGACCTTAAAGACAATCTAATTCCACTCCCCCTTCCATGGGCAAGGACATCTTCCATAGTTAAGAGAGACAAATAGTCTTCAAAGGTTTCCACTGTTCCATATTCAAGAATCATGAAAAAACATACCTGAATTTTCTAGAAACAGATTTTACTTCCTTTTCATCATCTCCTTTTCACTTGACTTTTTAGGAGTGAGAGGTGTATGGAAGGAAATGGACTTTGTTTTCAATATATTTTTTTTCTCCTACATCCACACACAGTTAAGGAAATGAAGCTCCATCACACTTCATTCAAAGTCAGCACCGCTCCCTCATTTTCTGGTGGTGTTTCTCTCAGTATGTTTCCATCAAGCTGCTGCTGCTTGCAGATCCAGTCCTCTGGAGGCTTGCTCAATCTTACATGTGACACCCATGGTATCCAACGTGACGTGGATGAATGTAGAGCCATGTTCCTCCTCTCTCAAGGAGCAATACTGCCCCAATCAATATAGATTGTTCATGGCCCCCACCTCTGGCCACCACATGGTCAAGAGTTCATGTTCCTGACTTTGGCAATGAAGTGATACAGGTGATACTCTTTATGATTGGAGAATGAAACTCTGGTGCATGTCCAGAGTGAGGCACCTTGTGTTTGGTTTTAGAGTTGGATCAGGATGTGGTAAATATTGCTTTGATACTTCTGAGAAAGTGTCTGCTTTTCACTCTTTGGGCATCTCACACAGATAGCTTGTTCCCTGGCACAGCAAGTGTTTTGCTTTCAATTTATAGTTTGCTGTTGGTGTCCACAACTGCAACTTTAGTAGCTGATGCTTTTCATATTAAATCTCATAATTTTCCAGAGTTAAGATTCTGTTTTTTATTAAAGAAATGCTGCTTTAACATGTGGTCTGGCTGGCACATAACAAATCTTCAGAAAGAAGACCAGAATATTTTGGTGGTCCTCCCTGTCCCAACCTCACCACCCGAAGCCAAATGTCTTTGGATTGTTTCCATAAATATGCTGCACATCTGTGAGCTACCAGACTTGTACAGTTACCTGTCTGGTACTAGATCATGCCAATCCTTCAGACAAGAGTGTGTGTGTAAAACATAACTAATTACTCTGTTGATTCTTTTTCTAAGTGATGACACTATAGCATAAGGCTAAGTAGAATTTACTCTTTGTCCTACCTCCTCAGATGATTTACATACAAGGTGATTCTCATTAAGGAAGTTGATCAAATAGCCCAGTTTATGTAAAGCTCAGTCACAGCTGGTAAGGATTATGTATTGAAAAAACCTAATGTTTGTTTTCATGTGTTTAAATTTCTAAAAGCCATTAAGGAGACCTAAGCTATGTTCTGGATGCCCTTTCTGTAATTAATACATAATATAGAGAACAGTGGAATAGAAAGGACTGCTCATCTCACCAAGACAAATATTCAGTGGCAATATGATGAGTTCAAAACATTCCCAAGTCTTCAGGGTAGAAAGCAAGGCTGGCCTTGCAGTGCTTTGAATACTGACAAATGGAGAGTTTAGTAGCCAAAGCATTCAAGGAATCACAGAGTTGAGACTCTGGATGGGAGCATGCCCTGCCAGCAGCTCCATCCGATTCACAGCAAGGGGTCTCCAGGTTGCAACTACTGATTAATTGCAGGGGAGGGGAGGGGTGGTAAAAAGGTGAAGGAGAAGAGAAGGGTTGGAAATAGAGAAAAATAGTGCTGCAGATGTTCAGCACCATGCAACGTAGACCAGTAGCGTGACATCATGTTTGGAAATTTGCTGGCAGCCAGCAGAGCTTGATCATCAATGCCGCTGGTATTTCACACGAGCCACCTACTCTCTAAGCAGCAGCCATCTGCTCTTGGGACTGCTGTGTCTGTGCAGGTGTGTTGCAGCAATCTGGCACCTTGCTGGTGAGGAATAGCCACAGAGGAGTTTGTGTGGGAAAAATAGCATTGCAGAGATGGTCACATGGAAAAATTTGATGGTGATGCTTCTTGGACACTTTGGAGAAGCAACATTCCGTTTGAATGCCATAGTAATGTACAAAATGTCTACAGAGTGGTGGTGCTTCTCCCCAGCCAACATTTGGCTCTGTCTTGGTCCAAATCTGTCATCAGCCAATCCTCAGGCATATGTAGTGCATGTCTGTTAGAAGCATTACTGTGATGTTTTTGCTAACAAGCTTGTTATAGTACATATATTTTATAAAGATGTGACAATGCAACTTCTAAAGCCTTTTTACACCAAGGGTTCAGCCATAGAAGAGAATTTTTTTAGTATGTCTGAATGATAAGCCTGAGAGGATGGGGAAATATCTACCCTGTGAGCATCTATTTCTCCTTATGCTCTGTTAAGCAAAGAGAAACAGATTAGTGCTTGTTTCAGGTTGTTAAGGGAGAAAACAATGGACTATAGGTGACAATTAATTAAATAGAGATAAAACTATTTTAAATACAAATATTTTTAACTGCTAGTTAAAGTTGAAGGGGCTCAATTTATAGCACTTGGCATCTAAGACAAACTAATACACTTGTTTTCCTTCTCTGAAGTATATGCTGTTTTCCTTGCTTGAGAAGCATCCTGTTTTCTTTAGGTTGAAGTATGTTTCAAACTTGTTTTCACACTGAGGATTCACTTTGCCCTAATAAATTTTGTTCCTCACCAACTGCAGATGTTGAGGCTGGTGTCATAGCGGCCAGGATGTTTTCTTTCCTTCATCTGTCTGTCTCCCTTTGCCCTTCGAGGTTTTATTTATTTTTTTTTAACATTCACTTTATTATATTTTCTGTGGGGGACAAATGACCACCACTCTTGCACAATTCTGCTATCGTATCACTTTATGGATTTGTTTTATTTTATTTATTTTCTTATTATTTACTCTGTGACTAATACAGGCCTTTTCTTATTTGTCCTGTAAGAGGACAAATTCCTGTCCCAGATGACCTCACCTCTTGTCAAACAGGAGGCTGCCTTGCAGTGTCTTTTCATCTGGACAGAGGATATGAATACAAAATGAAAGCTTTCTGGAAAGCAAGTGGTTTTGTCTAGTAGTTGTCATTCGCCACAAGCTACTCTGCAGAACAATATGTGCGAGTTAAAATTAGGTTGCAGTTTTTAATAGCATGTGGAGAGGGACAGAAGTGGCAAGGATACTTTAAGGGTTTGCTCTGCATCTTGCTGGGTGGGGTAGCGTGGGTTGGTGCAGGATCATGTTTGTATGCTTGTTTATGTAAATTTGGGCACCTGTGTATTCACTCATCTGGAATAATTTGGGCTCACATTTTCATGTGATCAGACAAATAAACCTGTGATTGGCAGTCATGTCTTCGATGTCTATTACCTAAGGCTGAAAATACAAGCTGGCTTTCCACTTCACCTCTCTTGGAATGATGTTAGGAATGGTACAAGATGCTTGTATTCAACTAGTCTGTCGATACACTAAATAATACTCCTTATATCCAGCAATTGTGTGGCTGTAATACATCCTTAAATGCTCAGCTGTGACTGTTGTGCCTGCAAACAGTTACAACAACTCGTTTGGTTGTTTAGAAAGAATATTAAAAAAAAAAAGAGGATGAAGGTTTCCCTTGGATGAGCTGCATTAGAAATGTGTCCTGACACTGGTTCTTTGGAGTAAAGAACTTATGCTGTTACTGGAGGACCTGTGTGTGTAGGCAATGTGCAAATACCCAGTAGCAAATACTCCTTGAGCTAAGGGGGTTTGTGGTGTCAGTAGACAAGGCATGCACTGGGAGAAGGAGCTCAGACCAAATAAACATGGAGTGGCAGCAAGTACCTTGCCAGGACCAGGTTTATTTATTGCTATGTTTGTTTTTTTCGGATTTTTTTGTCTGTTTTGTGATGACAGGGAGTCAGTTACATTATAAGAGGACAGAAGTGAGCTGAGGGAAGAGAAAGAAGAGTAAGTAAAACATGGAGAAGAAGATGCAAGGGCATGGCTTCTTGGCAGAAGGAGAAAGTCAAGGTTGGCATGCTGAGAAGTTTGGAGAGAACAAAGGGCGGGAGCAGAGGGAGAGGAAGGTGTTGAGGAAGGAAGTGGGCTTAGCTGGAGTAACAGGAGTGATCGTGCTGGGGCGAAGAGAGGGAAGGAGACCTAGTCTCAGGGTGGGATGAAAGCTCTGAGATGGTCTTGAGGGACATTGGGGAGCAAAGGAAGAGGGAAAGAGGAGGCTGGCTTGAGTCTTGAGTAGAAGTGGAGCAGGGATGGACTGCTTGATCTTACACTGTGCTGGTGTCAGGTTCAGTGGGGTACTTTACTGAAGGCAAGGTGCAACTTTTTACATTTAAATAATGATTTACTGATCACTAAGGTTAGTGCTTAAACAAAACTCATCCTGGTAAGTGAAATCCATTATGAGAGTACATCTGCATTGATTGTCATGCTGGATCTTTATCCTCTCCCAAGTGTAGGATGGTACATTACCTCAGCTTTCTTGAGACAGATGGTTAATCCATAGTTTTTTGCTGTCTCAGCACACCAATTGGTGATGAACTTGAGGCAGATGGAAAGTTGAAGTCAAGTTCTATAAGTAAAGAAGCGTACATCAGTTAACTCTGTGGAGGCTTTTCCTCAGTGAAAAAAGCTTGCCATGTTTCAACTGAAATATTCCCAAAATCTAGACGGCAAAAAGAAGCCCAAACAGAGGAAAACAAAACACAGTGGTCTACGTTAAGCAGTAAGACAGGTAGTGTTATCACAACCATCCCATTGGACTTTCAAATGTAGGGGTTATGTTTCATAATCCATCTTTTGCTGGAAACGGATCAAAAAAAAAATAAATGCTGACCACAAAGCCTGCACGCAGGATTCTACTGAGCTCTGGGCAGATGACTTGCATGTTTTTCTTCAGATAGAGCTTTCTGTAATTTGAGTCATCAGTAGCTGTTTAAAAGCGTACAGGTACATGTTCTCATTTTGGTACTTCCAAACACTACATATAGTGTTGTTCTGTATCATCTTGAGTGTATTGGGGAAAACATTGAGGAGGTATTCTTCCCATCTTAGATAGCAAGCCAAAAATTATTCTTCCTGCATTTCAGTATTGTGAAATAGCCCAGTGAAGATCTTGGGTGTTTTCTTCCATTTACATTTGGTAACGTTAGAGGTGAAATAGAGAAT
This sequence comes from Lepidothrix coronata, assembly GCF_001604755.1. Classification (NCBI taxonomy): domain Eukaryota; kingdom Metazoa; phylum Chordata; class Aves; order Passeriformes; family Pipridae; genus Lepidothrix; species Lepidothrix coronata. The sequence goes on from NW_016690244.1 coordinate 207,658, forward strand.
ACGCTGCCCCAGGAGGTGTGGTGACAGTCGTGGTTGTTTGGCATTGTGCTCTTTTTTCCAGTTATTTTTTAGTTTAAGTAAATAAAGAGATAAATTTTCCCTTGAGCCGGGAAGGTATTTCAAGAGACTTTTACTGTAACTAAGAGGACAAGTTGCCTGAGTACACTCAGGGGATGAGTTTGTTGTCAATGTCATTACTGTCCTGTAGTGAACTGAGCTGCAGCATATAGGTGGTCTACAGAACCTGCTGAATATTAAATACATGTAAATGTAGGAGGCATGCGTGTATATACCAGTAAATCTATTCCATAATGTATGTAGTTTTTTCCTAGATTTCATATAAAACTATGCATATAAGGACTCTAAACAGTAGTGTTTTTTCCAAGCAGATAAAATTACATTCTGTTGTACTATTAAAGTACACTCTCAGGGATGCTCTAGAGGTTGGTTTTCTTGTATCTTAACCGTGCTCTTGCTTTAAAATATTTAAAGTAATTATCACTGTGAAGACAGTTTTAAATATGAAGTTGGAAAAAATGATTATACTTCACGTTTGATTTTTGCATATTTTCCATCCTCAGAAAATGAGGTGATGCTTCATTAAAACTAAGGCAGATTATCTAGACAATGCATGTAAATACTTGCAATATGTTTCAATAGCATTTTAACTTAGCAGAATATAAGATTTTAAAGAAAGACTGATTTACTTTGTTTCTGCCACAATGAGTTATCTGTAATATAATATTTAACACTCACATTATACTTGCCTGTAATTCACCCTACTGTTTCTCAGATTCGTATGAAACTATGTTTATTTTCAGCACACAAATATATGGAGAGAATTTAGTTCTGAATGTAGTAGAATAAAAGTATTTGAAAATATTTAGGAACAGTTTGAGGCCTGATGTTGGTCTTGGATGTAGATCATAGAATAGGTGGACTAGATTTACCAGCATTAAAGACGTCCCTGTAAACAAATACCACTGAAAATTATGCCCCACAAAATAATGGCAGCTGCTGTTTTCTCTGTGATTGAGGTTGAGCCTTATTGTGATAGATGAGTGGATTCTCATGGACTGTGCTGTTGGTCTTGTCATTTGCATATTTGTGTGTTTTATTGGTAAAATACAGATCAGCATTTTATGGTTAGAACAGCTACTCAGTGACAGCTTGACATGCACTCATATTTAGTGCTATCAAAATGACACTTCTGCTTATGTAAACTTACATGCTTATTACTTATGTCTCCCAAGATAATTGTTCGCTAAACAAGGCATATGTAAACAGGAGGCTATTTTTTCAGAAAGTTGCTCCTTCAGCTTCCTGTCCATCCCAAAGGTCAAATCCTTTTTTTGTGAGACCAAAAACAGCTGCTGACGCAGTGGTGACAGTGAAGAATGACAATATTATGATCTATGGTACGGTTAAGGACTCAGAGTTAAAGGTTGTAACAGAGAAACATCCTTTCAGCAGGTTTCTGCAAACCTTAATAAGTGGCAAAAGAAAAATGCTTTTGAAATGGGCACTCGTTTAGAATGCTTATTTCTTCATATTTAAGTCTTTAAGCATGTTTTTTCCTGCAGAGGTATTTACATGATAGGGCTCGTTTATATTGCTTGCATTGTACAAAATACCTGAGGTATTGAATAAAGCTGTGCTAGTATTGAATCTGAACAACTCAACAGTGTTATCCCTGGCTCTAATCATAATGCCACTGTGTGGTAGAAAGCTTTATTAATGTTTTGCAGCACAATGAGGCTTGTAAAAGCTCACGTAAAGGGCTGACGATGGACTAGGGGACTCAGCCCAAACCATAACCTCTGATAATCTGCCCCCACCTCCTCCTCCACCACTACTGCTCAAGTTGGTTCTGATCTGTGAAAGGATTTGAGATGGAGGCCCAGGTCTCTGGAAGTGCTGTAGCCAAGGTGCACCTCTATTAGATAAATTTTTTTGGTGTAGTGTTAGGAACAATCTTGGTGGCACTACTGTGAGGACAGCAGCAGAAGCAGAAATGAAACCCCACATCAGGTGCTCTTCTGTGATGAGCCGTTGTGGTTTAAAAAATTAACTCTGCCCCAGAAAATTAACTCTGTCCCAGCCAAACCCAGTAGCTGAGATCTGGCCACAGACTTTTAAAGTGGGCTGTGGAGCAGATACTTGTGCTGCATGAGGCTGAGTTCCCATGCTAGATTCATCTCCAGCACTCAAAGCCATTTTGGGTTTGCACAGTCGAGCTCTACTGATTTCCCTTCCAAGTAATCCTCTACAAGCCTAGTGGAAGAGGTTGTGTTTGTTCATAGCTGCCTGTTTGTTTGTTTGTTTATTGTGGACCTGGGGGAAGTTTATTAGACTTATTAAACATCAAGTTTATTTTTGTTTTTAGCTTTTAATGCTGGGTGTTCCACAGTTCAGAATGTTTCTCTGGGCACTTTTTGTTGTGCTTTTAAAAAGCTTTACTTACTTCTCTCTAGCTTCCTTTCTGTATTTTTTTGCGGAATGTCACTGATTTTTTTCTAGTTATGCTATTTTTTTTTTTTAAATCAAAAGGGGCAAAAGATTTCTTTAATGTGTTCATTTTTGTCTTAAAAGAAAAGACATTTCATAGAATCATAGAATGCTTTCGGTTGGAAGGGACCTTAAAGATCTTCTAGTTCCAACACCCCACCATGGGCAGGGATTTCACTCACTAGATCAGGTTGCCCAAGAACCCATCCAACCTGGCCTTGAATGCTTCCAGGGATGGGGCATCCAGAACATTTCAAGGAGAAACAGGTTTTCTGGAGTATGCTGGAAGCTGATGTCACCTCCTAGTAAACTGCTGTGTTCTTTTTTGCAGTTAGGAGTTGCAAAAGTTGAGTACTCTCAATAGATAGATAAGAGGGATGGGACGGTTTTGCTGGAGGGGATGGTAACTGACCCTTTTGCAATGTTAATGGTCAAGGACAAGAGATAATCCTACTGTGGGACTGCTAGTTTTACATGCCAAACTTTGAGAAAATGCAGATAAAAGAAAATGGGAACTTTGAGGAGAATTTCTATGGTAACCTTGTTCTGGGGTTCCAGTGTCGAAAGGGGGCTACAAGAAAGCTGGAGAGGGACTTTTTACAAGGATATGTGGTGACAGAACAAGGGGTGATGGCTCTAAACTGAAAGAGGTTAAGTGTAAATTAGATATTAGGAAGAATTCTTTACTGTGAGGGTAGTGAAGCAGTGTAACAAGTTGCCTGGAAAAGTTGAGGTTGCCTGGAAGTTTACAAGGCCAGGTTAGATGGGGCTTTGAGAAACCTGGTCTAGTGTACCTGTCCATGGTAGTGATGTTGGAACTAAATGATCTTTAAGGTCCCTTCCCACCCAAACAATTCTATGATTCTATGAATTAACTGTGGCAGAAAAAAATTTATTTGCTTAGAGAAAGAAGTTAGAGAACTGCTTGGCTGTTGCAGGGAAAGAAATGGCAATTTCCCCTATTTTTCCAGCCCAGTTATTTGTACATATGTTCCTTGTTCCAAGCAGTTAGCTTAGTACTTAAACTGATACTTAAGAGTTAAATGGTGACAACAAACAAACCTTTTAAAGTAGCAACCAGGCCGGTGGTACAGCTACCTCAATGAGATGCACTGCTAAGGCTAGAGAAGCTCAAAAAGAAGAGAAGCTGGCTAATTCTCAGTAGAGGGTAGCAATGGAAGGTAAAAACATTGTCAGTTAAAACATATTTTATCATGATTACCACAGAACTCATTATTATGATTAAAGACGTACTAGCCATGACATGCCAGCTACATGCTGGTAGCAGAAAATACCTGCTGTTTGTAGGTTATTATCAACGTCCTTTGAAGAAAATCAGTCTTTCTTTACATTTGCAATGCAATGAAACCCCAGGCATTTCTTTGTATCTTTAATTTAAGCGTGCTTTTCAAACGTAGATACACAGCTGCAGTGAGCAAAAAAATGGTTTTGTCATGTTTTGTGGCACCCCACTAAAAGAAAAGGGAATTTTTGCAAATACCTGTGTTAACATTTTGGGTTTGATGCGTTGTCTGTTGAAATTCCAATACATATAGATCAGTGAAACCAAAGAAAATTTGTTAACAGTGCTTACCAGAGTACTGCACCTTATTTTGAACCATAATTTTAAATATAATTTCTAATGTGATATGGTACCATAAATAATATTTGGGAAAATGCTACCAGGAAAAAAATCACTAACTGTATCAAAGTCATTGATTTTAAACTGCAGTTTACCTATTATAGAGTCTGATGGAATAAAATGACAAAAATGCGAGTAAAATGCAAGTTCAGATATAACTAAGCCCATTCTAGAAAAAGTTTATTCTAGATGTTTGCCGCAGTTGTTTTTTGTGAAGATATATATATATATATATATATATATATATATGTATGTATATATGTGTTAAACATCAGCTTCAATAATTAGCTTAAGTTATGTGGTCAGATAGATACTGTGTAAATATTAAACTGTCTGCTTTGTTGGTGAACTGGCAGATATGTCATACCTCCTATCTTTATTATTTTTTAAATAATTCAGCACATGTGCACTGTTAGCACTGTAACGTGAACACTCCCATGCTGAGGATTTTATTTTGCCTGAGAAGAAAATGAGCTTTGTTTCAAAAGGTTGTTGATATCTTGCATTTTATGACCAGCTATTGTCTCCTGATGAACACATCTCAGTAACTAGGTAGTAGTAAGCCTAAATATTATAGGTAGAGAAAGCTATTCCATTTGCAGTGTGTATTTGTAAACTTACTGGATTTACTAACCACAGAAACTCCAAGACTGGCTAGTCATGTCTTAAGAGGTCAGTCTATGCCTATTGCTTAACAAAACATTAAATGACAATTTCTATTTCTCTTTCCAACGTGGCTTAATTTTATTTAATTTCTTTTAGAATTTGATCCTTTTTGTGTCCTCATTTTTTCTTCATTGACTGATGTAAATCAGCTTTTTATCTCCATTTTTTTTCCTATGCCTCTCGCTGTTGCAACTTACCTTGGATGGCAGGTTATTGGTTACTGCCTACGGGAGCCTTTTCCATGAGCTAATTTAGCTGTCAGTCTGAAATTGGTAAAAAGGATGAAAGATGGATCATAGGCCTGGGGCATGCCTAGACCAATATCTAGCATATCCCTATCTGGAAGTACGCTTATTAAAACAGATTTGAAAAATATTTTTTCCCAATCTTGCTCTGCCATCATTTCATCCAGCTAAGAAAAACATTTTCACAGTGACACTACTGATTCTTTGGCAGCTCTCTTTTTTTATGAAAGGAGAAAACAGTATTTAGATACAAGATCAATAGAAAAACAAATAGACTATTATATTCCCTGGAGAAACCCCTAGAGAGAAGACAGATGTGCAGAAATTTAATATTCTTGTAGGCAAAAATCACCAACATGGGGGTTCTGTTCAGCTGAAATGAACTGTGGTAAACGTGCATGAAACAAACATTTGAAAAGCAACACTTTCAGGCTAGGCTAAGGTACTGTATTTGAATTTGTGACCCCTTCCAAAAGTAATTTTGCATCTACAAATAATGGTTACCTTAATATTATATGGTTCAGGCATAACTTCATATAGTGAGTGAAAGAAAGGTTTTACTCCATCTGCTCTTCTTAGATGTACTCATCCATTCACAAAGTTCATACAGAGAACTGTGTCTTTAATATTGCCTCCATTTTTATGATGATAAATATATTTTTCTGCATGACCTCGAGCCTGTTGTTATTAGAATTAGGTATGTGCTTTTGTTTCTTTTCCATAATAATTTGTCAGTAAAAATAATCAAATTATGACTATAATTTTCAATGACAAGTTAAGTGTGTCTGTCTAATTTCTGTGCTTACAAGTAAAAACCTGTTGTCGTATCTGCTCAATCTATAGCTTAGGCTTTCTGTATCTACTGTGTCAGGCATCTTCCTGGAGCCTCCTGAACTAACCAGGAGGATGAAGGGTACCCTCCTGTTGGAGGAGCTGCAGGATGAGCCTTGAAGAAATGAGGTAATTGACTGCTGTCACAATGCACCTAACCACAAGTCTACTGGGAGGATTACACATTCAGCTTTTTGAAAATAATACAAATTTTTCCTTCCACCCAATCCTTTTTTCTAATCATGTTTGTGTCAAGGTCATCCTTCTCTTCTTCCACTTGGACTGAATTTGCCCAACACTGAAAACTAGCTGTGGATCAATAGACATTGTGTTTAATTTTGAACACTCAAATACTACTGAGCTTTGAAAGCAGTTTTAGTTTCTATTCTTAATATTTAGCAGGTATCAGAAGCAGCTACAAGCTTCTGCCAGCTTGGACCTCGTTTGTATTGGACTGGATTTTCTACAAGCAAAATGCTGTAGTGCCCTTGCCCTTAAGGAACATATTGTCCAAAGTGCAGGATGTAATAGGAGTGTGTGTCAAATGATACAGGAAAGGGGGCAGAAGTTTGTGAGAAACAGTGCAATAAAGCAGTAGTACATATAGTTCTTAAGCTACTTTGAAGTATGTTGAATCATACCTGTAACATCATCTTCAAAACAACAGTAATTTACTTCTACCGACAACTTTGTATAATTTAGATGTAAAATTGATTTAAAGGGAGTTAGACGGGCATCTTAGAAGTTGACATATTAGCATTTTTGGTTGTATTTTTCACTTTCTATCTCATCGTTCCTTGGAAGCTTGAAACTGAAATCTACTTACTTACTGGATATTTTTAACCTAAATGGAGTATGTACATGTGCACAGCCTAAATTGTTATTGTAGAGGTCTTTTGTGAGTAGCTGTGACTCTTGATTATGGAAGTCTTTAATGGCAAAATGTTTCTGAAGAACAGCAAAACGTTGATTTTGCTAACTTTTAGGTATGTGAGTAGATTTATTGGTATGTATTGTCTGAATTTAGAGGGGCACTACTTGTCGAAGCACGTTCCTGAAGAGAGTAAGCATGAATCTGGATACTACGTTAGCTTAGGTCATAAAAGTCGGTCAGCACACCCGCAAGGAGCATTAAGAGACAATGGCAAGAGTAGAACCTGAATATTATCCTACCAGCTGCTCCCAGGCCCATCCTCGGAGCCCTCAGCCCATCAGAGGCTTAGGGGGCACAACAGTAGGTAGGAACCCAAATGAAGGACTTGGAGGATGAGACACCTTGTATGGGCACCACCTTGGGCTGTTCCAGGAGTGGTTCATCCCTGTGATCCAGGTGTGATATAGCTCAATATACATCAATGTTAGAGCACCTGTGGGACTGCAGGAGCACTGACCTGAGGGTGTGGGGATGCTTTAGGGGGTTCACAGGAAGAGCATTTTGAGATTATACAGGACTAGTTATGGGATGCTTAGGGGAGACTTTATGGAAATTACATGGAAAAAGTTAGTAATGTATTGTCGGTGAAACTTCAGACTCAGCAGTACCAGTATAATGCAGTTAAAACTGCTACCATGATGGCGTTTTCAGACATCGTGAAGTGAATGTTGAATCCAGTCGAGTTTCACAGCTCTGGCTGTGGAGTTTCCTCTCAGCATGGGCTAGTGTGACAGGGCTCACGGATCTTCTTTGTGTCTGAGAGTCATGAATTAGTAATTCCATCATTTTGAGGATTATGTAAGACATCTGCCATTCCCAAAAAGTTGCACAATGTGAAAAATGGAAAAAATGTCTGCTTACTGTACAAGTGAGATGAAGTTGTTTTTTTTAAACCTATGTTACTGTTTAAGAAAAAACAGAATTTAACATCAGAAATTGAAAAAGAAAAATACCACTTTCTTGTGTGCTTGTATGTGTTTTGGCAAACATCTCTTTTATTAATTTGAAAATACATAGGAAAAGAGGTCCACTAATGTGGATGTATGGATCATGAACCTGTGGATACCAAATTTTGTTATTCTTATTTGAAGACAATCTTGCCAGGAAAAATCATGTAGGTTCCCAGAAGGATAATTTGTGCTAACACTAGAAGAGTATCTATAAAAAAACCTCTTGTATGAACATCTTTTTCTTCTTCTCCAGATTCAAAAATCTGGAAAAAAACCTAATGGTAAAAAGTGATTATTACTATTTTTTTCATACTCACAAATGTTAAGCTATGCGTGCCTTCAAGCCCCTGGGAATCTGATAGAAAAATTATCATCAGACAAGAAAACTGAGAAGGTTTATGAAGCATGAACCCACCTAGGAGACAGAAAAGAAAATTCAAATATGTACTAATTGGTTTTGTTTCTGTAGAAACTGATCTTCTGCAGTTTTGTTTGGTTGCTGAAGGATGTAGACTTAGGTATTTTGAATTAGGTCGTACAGAGGTAGCAGCAGAGCTGGGTTAGAGCTCCAAACATCATGCAGCTTCTATACTCTATTTTCCAGTCATTTATCCCCATAAAGTAAAAAAGGGGAAAAAAAGGTGAAGGAAAAATCCTCATTAATCAGTAACCAATACTGTTGATATGTATGTTACAAACCTGAAAGACACTAAGCACACTTAACTGTTCTGGATTTTTACTAGGAATTTCTCAGCAGCCCTTGAGGGGGTGGTCCATGTTTCTCACCACACCTTTACTTAGGCAGGATGCTTACAGACTGCATTATACTTTCCTTTTTGTGCATCATACCTTTGAGCTGCTTCTGTGAAAGACACTAGGGTTATGGATTCTATGTGGCAGTGCTGCAAAGACAAGAATAACTTGGATAGGAATAATTAGAAGACAAAAGAAAGCAATGACAGAAAGATTAGAAAACCATTCTGATGGTACAGATAATAAAGCTCTGGAGAAGACCTCTGTAGGAGATTATGAACTTCCCATCATTAGAAGTATTTAAAAACAAGTCTGTCAGGAGCAGTGCTGATGTAGTTTATCCTGTCCTGGGATGAGATGGCCTCTTACAGTCCAATCTCACCCTCCTGCACGGCGTTGTGTTAAGGTCTTCAATATATTGTGTGTTGCAGGAGTAACCTGGAACATCTGCCTTGCCGTAGTCATCAGCCCTTGCCATGCCCCAATGCACAGAATAGGGATCCCACCACAATCTGGATTTTTCAGGAATTCTTCCTTGGAAAGCTCTTTTCCTGTGAAGAAGAAGTGATTTGGCAGACAGACTTGGGCACTGCTTGATGCCTGTCAGTCATGGGACTGGGTGTCTTGGAAGTCTTTGTTTCTGCATGGCCCATAAGAATCCTTCAACCTATGGTGGATGGTGCCTTTATATCATTCTGAATGCACTGAGCATTTTTCAAGAGAGCTTTGCAGAGAAAACAGGAGTTTGTGTGTGCATTAACATAGCTCTGGACATCTGTGCATTTGTGGTACTTGGGGACATGATTTAGTGGTGGGCTTGGCAGTGCTTGATTAACGGATGGACTCAATATTAAAGGTCTTTTCCAATCAAAATGATTCTGTTCTATGATTCTATATTTCACGTGTGACCATACTTGGTCAGAGACGCAGGAACTCCATCTAACTCCAAATTTGGGGTGCTGATGCCTCTTGCAAGGTGGAGGACTGTAGCACAAGGAGGGATTGGGGAAAATATGGTGTAGGACAAGGTTTGTATCACAGGAAAGTGCAGTCATCCTAAAGGCTTTTGCCTTTGGCTGTGCGGCTTTAGGCAGAGTTGTAAAAATCTAATTTTTCACTTGCTGAAAATTAACTGAGCACTTTTCTTAAGCATCTCTTTCTTCAGAGGGAGACAAAGTCTATGTGAAATACATTTTACAGTGAGGACTGGGTGCAATAGCAAATATCAACTATTTTTTGGCTGGAGCTTGTTGGAGCTTACTTACATTTTGACTGATTTTGGCTATATTATTTGGCTTTCCAAAAATCGCTGTGTATCAAAAAATGGAATTTTAAATGTCTGAAAAAAAGGGGACCCAAGTCCTTGTAGATAATTCGCGTTGCCCAGAAGGGAAGATACATGTGAGGAGTGATGCTAACAGTCTTTTGTCTCCATGTCCCCTAGTGTTTTTTTCTGCTGTCTTCTTTGAAAGCAGATTGTGTGTGAAGGGTATTTAAAAATATCCAAACCGATCAAAATCATCTATGGCACAGAGGCAGAAATAGCCAGGAAAACAAACAGACCGGAGATGAAATATGGATGAGATAGACATACCAGCATTTCGTAAAAGAGACAGCTTAAAACCAAAAGCCAAGAAACACAAATACAAGGAGTTAAAGTACAGATACTTTATGATTCATGTTACTGTCTTCAATTAACTATGATATAGAATTGCATGATTTTTTTCTTTTCAAAAGAGAAAACCGTCTCCTTGCTTATTTTTCCACTTGCTGCTTTCTGTTTAAGTTAATTCAGCAGTAATTGGATACACTGTGTCCAATTCTTAATAAATCAACGGAACTTTATAGTGATATTGACAGTGGCTTTGCTTGCCCCATTGTTTCTATCAAGAGTTTTATTCTGCTTCAAAACAATTTGCTGTGAACGCCCTTGTTTGTTTGCCACACTAGGCTTTGTTCTGGCTGAAAACTTTGATTTATAACTGTATATAATTGATGGCTGTGGGGTAGGTGGACTATAGCTATTGCTCCTCCTCTTTTAATCTAGCTTTGCGTAGAAATCCATGTAGTGGAGCATTCTCAAGGGAACCAGGCTGGGAAATTTTCTGTATACCCAATGGGAGGCCATTAATCATAGTGAAGAGTCTCTTACTGGCTGCAAGCATGTTTGTGAAAGTCAGGAAAACAAAAGTAGACCACCTCAAAATGACTGATCAAGAGAATAGATGTTAAAGCCAATGTATTCATTGTGATACATCAAAAAAAAAAAGGAATAGTTTATGCATTACTAATTATGTTGAAGTATATTTAATCAGATAGATTTGGCACATTTAAAGATATTTTATGCACTAATAAATGAGTATAATTGTAGATGTTAGAGATCAGAATCCTAGAAGAATGAAATAAAAGTTTTGATGATTGCTACTGTGTATTTGAAAGAGAAACTTTGAAAACAACAGATAAGAAATTCCCAAAGTGTTTCCTGAATGTGAATTGAAGCCAAGCTCATTAAAGAAATGTGCTAAAAAGTCTAAAATGTTAAGTGAGATTTTGATGAATATTTATCAAAAAAAAGTCTCATTCAAAACTACAAAAAAAAAAATCAAAATTTTTAAAAAAATTAATTTACATTTTTTTAGGGAAGTTAGAAAATAGTTTTTTCCTGCAGCTTGTGCATTCTGGCTGTGGTCCAGTGCAGAGGAGGAAGCACCTGAGAGCACCTGCAATCTCTCAGAGGTTGCACTCACCTGCATACTGTAAATCCCAAAACCCCTTGTTTTCAGGACTGGGGGCTCGGTTTCTCTGCAGGTCCTCCTTTCTTCTTGTATCCATCACAAAAATGTGTTGCTCAGATGTGAACATAATGGGTTCTGGTTGAGTCTGCTCAAGATATTTTTACAACAAAGTGATTATGCTTGAATTTAAGTTGGATATGAGATGGAGTTATGGGAGGTATTTCTGTGATTAAAAATTTCTGCCCAGCAGGGAGAAATAAAGGAAGTAAGGAGGCTCAAATGCAGTTTTTGAGCACTGACAGTCTGGACTTTTTCCCATATAAATAGCTATAAAGTATACGAAGAGAGATATTGTAATGTGACATAACAACGTTAACTTTATTTGCTAGACAGTTGGTTTTTGTTTTTTTTTTATACTTTAGAGGCTAAATTTAATGCAGTCAAAGATAACACTACAATTTGTGTTCTCATGAAGCTATGGTAGAGCAGCATACTGAAATTAGTTGATTTACCTCACAGAAAGTCTTCAAGTGAAGCTTCCTACCTGATTTCAGCCTGTGTACTTTAAAAGGGTTACTAAAATTCATAAATAATTTCCTTGAATAATGTTTAAATGTGAAAATGGAAATAGTGCTTCTATAAATTATATTATTTTGATCTGATAAAAATGGAAATATTTTCTCCAGAAATTGATACAGTAGAAACTACAACTTATCCTGACAAAGTAGTTAAAAAGTTAAAATTGGAATTGCATATAGTAACTTAATTCAAAATGTAGGAGCATCAAAGTTCATTCTGAAATACTAAGTGCCATTTCTTTTCTTAATTTATACTAAATTTATGGCAGTGGGGAATAGGAGTAAGGTACTAACTTACATTTGGTAATTTTTTTAAGATCAAGGGGAAAAAAAAATTTCTTGTGATTAAAAGAAAAGAAAATCTCAACTTGGTCTGTCTTTTTCACTGCTAATGGAAAGGGATTCATTTCAGCTGTATATTCTACAATTTCCAGTATTTTTATCTCATTTTTATTCAATACTATTTTATATATTAACATGACTTCATTTTTTTTCTCTTTCTAAGTTGAAACGAAAATACAGTCTGTCTCCCAAAGTTGTATATTCATGCTTGACATAAAGCACATGTTAAGATATGGTTACTTCAAGTTAAGCATATCCTTAAGCTGCTCTCAGCAAAGATGACTTTTCTGAGCTGCCATTTACACCCTTATGACCTTTATTAAATTACAGCCTTGTCAAACTGAGTGCTGTGTCCTATTTTAGTGATATTCCACACGTGGGTGTAGCACTGCCACTAATTTTAAATCCCTTTTAATTACTGCCCCTTCACTTGTTTTCTTGTTTCCTGGCATAGTAGAAGTCCAACTGAAATGAAGTCCAGGCTTAAGTGCTCATCTCGACTATTCATCTTAGCTTTCCCTATTGTTATGTTTATACAGAGTTTTATTAGACTCATGGGATCAAAATGTATTCCTTTAGTTTTACAAAAAAATGAATAGCTTTTTTACATCTGTAGCATTTAAAGTAAACAGAGTGAGTTTTTAAAGTGGGGATTTTTTTCCAACAACTAAAATACGGTCTTATATTCTAAACATAAATCATAATTTCATTATCAACACAGAGAAGTCCAACACAATATATATGTATAGCTGAATGATATAAGTGGCATTTCTGTGTAAAATGTATTCCCTTACCCAAGCAAACACTTCATAACCACATGAGTGAAAAGGTGTATTTAAAAAACGAAGGCTTAAAGCATGTTGCTTTTAAGTTATGCGGAATGCAGTTTTCGTAAAATATGAAGCTCACTGGGTACGATCCAAACCAGCTGAACTATGTTAAAAGGTATAATAAACAGTCATAGCTTTGCATGCAGTTATTTAATTGGCAAATAGATTTTTCTATCACTGTCACTGGCAATAGCAGCCATTTGATACCAGGGCTTGGATTAAATGTTTCATCAGTAGTGCCTATTTAAGGATCTTTATGGAACAACAAGTTAGTCCCCTGGGCAAGCCCATGTCAACTGCAATAAAGAGATCCACACAAGTGAACGAGATGTATTTTTGCAGGATTTACAGGGAGACTAGGATTTGCTTTTCTGTCTGGATGCTTTGAAGGCTGCTTCCCATTTTGTTTAACAACAGTGTCTGCTGGGGACAAATATTGAATACCGAGCATTGCACATCCAAAGGATTTTTATAATTTTCTTGTGGAAATGGACTTATAAATGGTTGTCATCTTTCTGGAAATAGGTGAGTCTCTGATAAAAGCAGATACTGTAGGATTTCAGTAGGTTTAATTTTCTGGTAAATATTCTGCTTCTAGACTAAACCTACTGATTCTTCAAGCATCTGCTGTATTTTTTTTTCTCTCATTCAGAAACAAAAAAGAAACCTCCGAACACCTCACTGCCTCTTTTAGTTCAGGGAAAATGCAATGTCTGTGGATTTCAAGATTGCTTGACTTTATTTAGTTCACTGTCCTGCTCCCAAGGTGCTCATAAGGTCTGTGCATGTAGTTAATACTTGCTGCAGTGTTTTATAATTGGTGCGTATAATATATATATTCGTCATTTTATAGCACATTAGTTGAATATAGAAGCATTTTTAAAGTTAATTTTGAATATGTATCTGTTTGTCATGGAACCTGAGTCAGTTCTTCTTGGCATGTAGATTAATTTTTCGATGGTTGATTTTAATTTCGGTTTTTTTGTTCAATATTTGTCACTCTGAAACTCTTCAAGAACAAGCAAATATACATAACTTAGCTGAAACCGATTATATCTACTGTTCATTTTCATGTCCATGTAACCATGCTGGGCATAAATTTAAGTCTCAGCTGTTCATTGGCATATATTTGATCTGAGTTGATGATACTGCATCTAACCTCCTTAGCTAGGTTACTGCTTTCTGAGGTTGAAAAGTGAAGAGTGAATGCCTCTGAGGTTGAATTAAATGAGCCGTTTGCAACGAACTGATGAATAAGCATCTTTCAGGCTCACTTGAAACAGTTTAAACTTTTGTTCACTGACTGTTCTCCAGTGTGAAGCAGAACTTACACTACCGTTACTTCAAGAATTGATTCTGGGATTTCTGGTGAGAGTAAGAGTTGTCCCCTTATACACACTTGGTAATTTGTATTCTCAGGAGGTTTTATATATATATGTATACTTTTTATATCTCTATGTATAGCAATTATAGCTGTATCCACATATATTATAAGTATTTGTGTTTATAAATTTATGTAAGTTGTGTATTTCAGTATATATGTGACAATTAGTAGGTGTTTTTACTTAAACACGCTCTCTTAACAAGTCTCATCATTGTGTTTTTATCATACATAGGGAAATGAAAATCACAGCTAAATAAGTTCTAAAGCTAGAGATATAAAGTCAAATTCCTAACTGTACAAGGGCTTCTTTTCACCATCTGGTACTACAGAAATGCTTCTAAATAGTAGTATAGTATTTTACATCAACGATAATGTCTTTAGAGTCATGTCAATGTAAAAGGGCATAAGTTTAATGTGCACTTAAAGAGTTGTAACTGTGCAAATTTTTCTATGCAAAATGGGAAGGGGAAGGAAGGAAGCAGGTGCATCTCTTAGCCAACCCTTCTTTCCTCTTACTTTCCTCAGTCCCCATTGTTTCCTGAAGCCTCTGAAAAGGTGCCAGCCAGTGTTAACACAGATCATGTTTGTTGGTTATATAGTCGTGCATTTAGATGATTTACATAGGACTGTTCTCGTTTCATAACTTGCCTCATATGTAGTTCTTTTCTGCGCTGGTGTAAGTGATGGGTATTTTTATGACAGAAACAGTGTCTGAGAGATATGTCTTTCTGTCCTGCTTTGGTCTACCCTGTTCATAGTTACTTTAAAGAGAGATTTTAGTTTTTGTCTAGGGACTGGAAGAGTAAAATCCTTTCATGCCTGCAATATTATCAGTATTAAATAAATAAAAATAAGTTTTCTCTTTTGAGCCCAAGCTTCAAAATGGAAAGGCCTCTTAGCTCTGCTTTATTTACACCATTATTAAGGAATAGCATCCTATAAAACTATGAAAAAACTGCTGGTCTGTCCTTGAAATCAAGACCTCAAGACTGTCCTTTCTAAAAGACTTGGAGGGAGTCATCTAACTAATCAGCTGTTTGACTGGACAGCAGGTGGAGATTGCTTAGTTTATTGAAAAATCATCAAACAAGTAGAAGGAAAAAAGATGTTTGTGGCTAATCTGTGTGTCTCTGTGTACTTAAACTTTGAATTGCCTTCTGCCCTTGTGGTTTTGTGTGCTTATTCAAGGTGGCAAGGATTTTTGTGGTAAAACAACCATATTTCTAGAGCCAAGCCATTTCAGGATGTGATCATCTCTGAATATTTACATGATGTTGCAGAAAAAAATAATACCATGTCATCATCACAGTGACTGAATAAATCTGTCCTGTTCCATTGCTCCTCACCAGGAGTGCACATCCCTGTGTTTCTGTGCTCTCTCCCCTGTAGGTTGCTTGTAACTTCCTCTATGACTCGAGAAGGCGAGAGATGTGTATCAATTTGCATGATAGTTCAGCCTTGTAACCTGGAGTGCGGTGACTGCTAATGTGTTTGTTGGGTAGGTTTTTCTGCTGTACAGATTAATGACCCGATTCGGAAGCTGTTCTACATGCTGGACTCCTGCTGATTTCTGTTTGTGCAAAACTGCTAGGGAAGCTAACTTTCAGCATATATCCTGGCATAATTTATTCAGGGTCCAGTCCTGGTGCCCAGCCGGAGTTGAAATAGTAATAAACTGGCCTTCCCACAAAATTTTTATTTCGCTCATCTTGAGGCAGAGATTTTTTGTGCCTGCCAAAGGAGGTGCACTCTGAGTACTCTGGGCATGGGTAGAGGTCTCTGTGGACCTCTGTTACTTCTCCAGGTACTTCTTCAAGCTGCCACAGAGCACACACTTTGGAGACAAGAAGTGAGTTTTTGCTTCTCTCTAATTGCCACGTCATGAAAGAGAGACTGGCTGTGGTATTTTAAGGAAAAATTTAGCATTTCCTCCATACACTTACGGCACCTTTAATTTGTGCCTTCAAAACACTGTAGGTTTTCTTGAAGTTCAAAAACTAAAGGGTGTGTTCCCCCTGTTGAGGCCTGAATTTTCCATGCATCTGGTGGTTGGTAAGGAGCCTTGCATGGACACTAAGCTGTCAGTGAGGGCAGTTGTGTGATGGGTCTGTCTGGCTTGAGGAAATGGTGATCTTGTCTGTGGGTGATTCAAGAATAGCTGTGCGTGTTGTCTTTTTGTCAGTGCCTGAAGGAGTTTACTTCCTGACCCCATCCTTGGCTGTGTATATGTATATGCATCTCCAAGTCACTTAGTGACCAAACTATGAGATTTCCTTTTAGAAATCCTGTATTTCCATCTCCTAGAAATAGTAATAATCCTGAAACCCCATAGAAACCTAGTTTGCTAAGAATTTCAAGATCCTATTTCTGACCCCGTTGAACTGCAGTACGCTTGAAATTAAATCTTTCCTGGCTTCTTGGCAATACAATTTTGAGAAGAAATTCTTCCTTGCAGAAGGTTGTTGTTTGAAACACTTTGGAGATTTCTAATGCTAGACGTAGCCAAGGTGAGGATGGATTAGTAGGTATAGTGCAGGTGCATGTTAAATGCAATTTATCACATGGATACTACCTCCAGGTATGTGGGTCGATGGGTTGAGAGATGCCTACCTAAAGCTTTAACTTGCTCAGTGAACACTTACTTCAGAGGATTTTCAGTTTTCACTGCTTCTAACAGCATTCAGCAGTCATAGCTTCACACAGATTAGCTATTCTTGAATAGGTTTTCCATTGTGTTAGGTGTAGGTATATTGCTCTGCAGAATCACTCAAGAGTGGATGCCTTTTTTTTCCATCTAGTTGTTTCAACAAACATACCTATTGTCACCACTGAGAGGTTATCACTGCCTGGTAGATAGTCTTGTGAGTTCTTATGGAGGATTTCATCTCTGGGTTTCATGCACACATTTATGGGGAAGACTCATGTGAAAATCCTTGTATGTCTCTACTGTCTCTTTTTCCAGCAGCACTGGACAAGTAGATTCTGATTTTACACGTCTGTTAGTGTGACACTTTTGAGATATCAGTGTATTTAATTGTGATAAAATCCTTAAGATCAAGTTATCTGACTTTGTAACTTGCATTTGGCTTGTACTGCCTTCCAAGAACATCTATTTGCATTTTCCTCAGAGATTTCAAAGGCAATTTCTTTTCATATATGAAAAGTAGCAGCAATAAACTACGTTAGCAAATCCTCCTACAAGCTGCTTCTGTTTCCTCAAATTTCATACTTAATAGTTGCTGGTAAATATTCTCTCTTTTCATCAAAATAGCTTGAAAAGATCAGTGATTTTAAAGACTTCATGATAAAACTGCACAGATCTGCTTAGTTAGCTATGTTATAGCTGCTAATTGACTTCAATATGAAACTAAACAGGGGAGGTATAAATCTGAAAACTCTGCAAAAAGGGGAGAGAGAAGTGACTGAGATTTTGAAATGACACTGTGTCTTTTTTAGTCATGGGTGGGTGAGACCGGATTCATTTAATGCCAATAGCAAAGCGTCATTGTCTTCAACGGGTCTGAGATTTTACTGTAATGGGTGTGGTGAGAGACATTTGACATTTTCACTTTGATACCTGAAACCACCACAAAAAAAAGTAAAATACTGTGATTTCTTTTTCTGTTACCATGTAGCCTCTACCTCAGTTTTTTTCCAAAGTTCATTTCGTCCCTCACAGCTGAGCTGAAAAATCAAATACCAAATCTGATACACTTGCATTCCATGTGGAAAAGACAGCCTGGATTTGGAGTCAGTTCTACCTCTGAATAAATAGAGACTACTTTTAAAACAAACCTATGCTGATTAATAATGCACTCCTGTACTGCGCCAAAGTAAATTTTGCATAAGGGTAATGAAAAAACACATGAAACCTGATAATCTGCAGTGAGTTTAAATTTTGGTTAATGTGGACTTAAATTTAGGGGCTCAGGGCTGTACTGAAACAGTAAATAAGCTTCATCTGCTGCTGTCTATAGGAACTGCTGCCTTTTTTTTTGTTGTTGCTATTCTTTCAAGATAAAAATAAGGTCCAAAGCTTTGATTCCTCTTTTTCTTTTCTTCCTGAGCAAAATACCTTTTGAAAGTATTTTTTCCATAAAAGAGAAAAAACAAAGATGCATAATCCATAAGCTGTTAACACATGTTGTTTATAATGTATAGTTAAAGTGCGTTTCTCCTGATACTGGCACTTCTTAAGCCAGAGGCAAAGCCTGAGCAAGCAAGTGGATGCAAGTCAGGGCTTGAGCGTTGTGGGGAGACTAACTTGTGGTGCTCTCTGTTGGGAATTCACGCTTCTACTGAATTCCTGAGCTTTGAGCATGGTGTTATCATTGGCTTTGTGCAGTCAGGATTTTGTTTCTTTGGACTGAAGTGTGCATCCACAGTGAGACTGCAGTGGAAAGAGCTGTGAGTTC
Source organism: Lepidothrix coronata (assembly GCF_001604755.1). NCBI lineage: Eukaryota > Metazoa > Chordata > Aves > Passeriformes > Pipridae > Lepidothrix > Lepidothrix coronata. The sequence goes on from NW_016690244.1 coordinate 226,471, forward strand.
AGAAGAGTAAGGTAATGCAGTGATAACATGGGGATAGTAGTAAGACAAATGTGTACTTTGAAGCGGATGTAAATAGTTTGAAATGAATACATTTGCAATTCATGATTTTTCATGATAGGCCTGAATGTAAGAACACTAATGCATTATAAAAAGATAATTTCTTTAAACACTGGCAGCACCATCCTCAGTGGAGGTGAGAAATCATTTTGCAACTCTTTGTGTATGAGTTTGTCAAGCTTGACTGTGTTTTGTGTTTATTCAGAAATTATTACAGCATAGGAAAAGGTGAAATTTTTGTTATGATGTGTAATCAGTTAATCTGTTGGCTGGTGTATCAAGCTATGCAGAGAAGGAGTTAAGACATCACTCTCCTCTTAGCTGTTTGCATTAGTTTTGCATCCAGCTGCTTTGGCTCAGCTAGTGCCCAGCTCTGTTGTGCTCGACTCAGTAAATCATGCCTAATAAACAGCAATTTGTTAATGTGACGCCGTACAAAAATATAACAGTATATATAGGGCTATGGTTTTTACATGTTAATGAGCTTGTCATTCCTTATTGTATAATTCTTCCCTATTGCCTTTCTGTGATGGCAGTCCTCTGTTCACAGCTTCCGCCATGTGCAGTGTCCCCATGGAGACCGTGTGCCACGTGCACCTCTTTTTTTTTTTTTTTAGCTAATAAGATCCTAGATGCTTATAGAAGCTTATCTGAAACATTGTAAGAGATACCACTAAAACGAATACTTTGCAAGTACAGAGGAAATAGTGATAGATGATTTCTGCTTTGTGGAAGAAGAGGGGAGCTGAGGGGCCACTTAATGATACTGTGAGCTTTAACAGAATATATTCAAAGAACTATTTTTTCCTGGTGTGATGCCGCCTGTCCTATTTACATTCCTTTTCTTCCTGCCTAGAATTGTTTTCTTTTGTTAAAGAAGGCTGCTGTACCTGCATTATTGACTGGAGAGGTATCCAAGTGCTAAGTTTGCAGTTTTTGTGAAAGCTGTTTGGTTCTGATTATATCCAGTTCAATCTGTTTTGTAACTTGGTCTCCTTTTCTATTTACTGTTATATGCCTTTATTTATAAATATCTTTTTTGTGCTCTTTTTTTGTATGCCTGGCTCATAAAATCACAACCAGACATACAAGCTTTATGACTATAAAACAAGTCATGCCTACCTTGTAGACTGTGTCATCTACTGTGATGTTGTATTCTATGTATTATCAATTTTACTGTAAGAGGAAAATTAGAGCATGCATTTTCCACATGAAGAAATCAAATGTAATCTAAATGCAAACCACAGGTTTTATTGCACAGTAATATTTGATAGCACTGCTATTACTAATCCCAGCATGACAAGAAACATAGCATAGTTACGAAGTTCGCAGCACTCATTTTTTAGTGTTTTTTTTTTTTTTTTTTGTTAGGAAAGCCACAAAGCCAGGACAGATTGTTTGCCAGTTGTAGTCTCAGACTTGCAGAAATGTTAATGGAATACTGTACATTTTTACAAATAATTTCAGGTCTGGCAGGAGTACATATCCTTTGTAATTTCCATGAAAACATTATTGAGTAGTAAAAACAAAATGAGATAACTAACCACACCCTGTAAATACTGTATTATCAGTGCCTTTGCTTTTGTAGGGTACTTTATGGGGAGTTTTAATTTTACTTTTTTTTTTTTATTTAAGGTTTTAACATCCATAATCAAAGAAATTAAAGGCAAATGATTGCCTTACAATAGAGTGCATCCACCTACCAAGTGGGGAGCACACTGCCACTTGTCTTGTAGGTTATACAGAGCTATTAAGATGACAGTGAATGTGCTTCTTTCAGTTATTTTTAGTGAGCTTTGGTAAAAGTGCCATGACTTTATAATGCAATGATAACTTAGGAGAATTAGGCAGGTGTGCTGTTTGAGAGTGTTGAATATTAACTGACACAGGCCAGAAGAGAATATATGCTGCCTTCTTGAGATATGTTAGTTTTTCCATGACAGCTACTTAACTGTGGGTGCAGTTCATAAAGGCCAAGCTGGACTCAGCTGTGACTAAATCAGTTGCAGTTAAAAGCGCATTCAGCATGTTTCCCTACATATTAGTTTTTTTAGTATGTTTTCCTTTTCACGCCTGAAGAACACTTGGTATTTCTAGTTGTACTTGTGATGTATAGTCTCCTTATCATGTTTATATATGCTCTTCACAGTTACAGTTATCAAAGCAGACCGCAGCTTGGGATGAAAAAACAGATGCATTAGGACATGAAGTTGCAACTGCAGGGGAAATTTGGAAACTGTTATGGCCAGAAATGATAAATACTATTGAGTGTAAATACTCAACAGCTGTTGTGAACTCATGTTATCCTGAAATAAGAACCATTGTCCTGTCCGATACTTACTTAAAATGAAGGATACTACCTACCATATCCTGGATATTGAATTGATATTAGATAAAATTTTCTTACAGATCTCTCTTTTTGGAGCAGATGTCTAAATGAGGTGTATTGACACATCAGACCAGAAGAAAGTCAGTGTTGCTACAGAGGCAGGCACTTCATGGGGCTTGTTACCGCAGCATGGGCATCAGATATACAGTTGTTCCCTAAGTATGCACACTGAAACCATAAATAGAGAGGAAAAGGCAAGAGTTTAATAGGAGAAATGAGAAACTTGCCACCATTTGAAGTATTTTCTTTTATATATGTACAGAATTGCATTAGTCCTGGTTCTGGGGGAAAAAACATGCCCCCTGTTTATGATAGGTCAGACTGTATGATAATGGTGGCCTCTTGCTAGGAGATTTGTTAGCTATCCTGAATTTATAGTGCCTTTCTATCTAGTTAGGGGTGTTTTTTTTCCTTTTCATTTAATCTGTTCCTGTCTGGGCATCCAGTCCTATTCCTGTTAAGGGATATTAGCAAGATACCTGGAAGGAACTGGCTTGCTTAAATGATATACACTGTGACTTAAGATAAAATAAATCAAATTCAGAAGTAATATCACCAGTACTTATATACATGCTCCTTTGATCATATCTGATTGGTTCAATGTTATTTACTTTTGGTGATAATGGTTTGTCTGCTTTATCTCCTCTGTTCTGTCAGTAGTTTTGCCTCTGTCCATATTCAGTTGTCTCAATTAATAATGCTTTTAGTTCATTGATTTTCCTTTCCAGCTGGCTGAATTTATCTGGCCAACTTTTCATTTGTGCGGTTTTCCTAAATCTACCTTGCAAATACTCGTCCCTTTCTTCCTGAGAGGAAGCTAAGAAATGTGAGTTGCCTCCAATGACAGTGTCCAGTTAAAGGACAGGGAGGTTTTTCAGAGAGTTAATTTCTATGTGTTCCACTAAAACCCTTTCTAAGGAGATCTTTGTTTTCAAGAAGGCCATGGTTGTGTCTTAGTCTTCTGGATGCAGGTATAGCCAGCCTTTTGGTTGTACTGATCAAGATCAAGTGATGGACCACACTGGTTTTGTTAGTTTGTACTATTAGCTTTCCATATTAAAGCTATTCCGAAAACTAAAACACTGTGTGTGTGCATGTGTGTGCATGCATCTTTTGTGCTGGATATAAGTTAAACCAAGGATTTTGGATCTTCCCAACTTCCTGGAAACACGGAAATCTCTGAAATGCTGTGTATGAGACTGCTGAAGATGTCACTGTGGATGTTGTCAGTACTACAGCCCTATCCAGTGACCCTCTCTGAAGCTATCAGTCCCCTAAATGTGGATTCAGTTTGAAAAGTCCAGCTGACTTTGCAACACACACCTGGGGTTTTTTCGACACCTTCTAAAATATATTCCCATCATGTAGTTCTTCTGATGGCTGTGGGAGCAAGTCCCTAGTTCCCAAAAAAGTAGTGTACTATATACAGATGTGCCAGTTGAACTATTTTTAAATATACTTTATTTTATCTGGAGTTACAGTGAATGTTGTACAAGTACCTTGAAATATACTTTCAGAGCCTATGTCTCTTTTACAGATACCAGAGAGAACATCATGGGTTTTCACTTTTTTCAACTGTCTTCTTGTCTTTATCAGAGCCAGTTTTTGGCTTTGTTTGTTTTTTGTTGGTTGGTTGGTGGATTGATTGGTTTGGCTTGGTTTTCTTTTTTTTCTTTTTTTTTTTTCCTTCTTTACTTGGTTTTTTATTTTTTTACTTTCCTGAGTTTTTTTCTTTTCTATTTTATGGGTCTTCATATTCTGGCTCTCCTGGGTTGAGAAGAGTGAATGAATGGGGCAGTACATAATGTAATAATATCAATTTTTATTTCAATTCATGATTAACATTTTGAAGATAAGTTCAGCAGGCAGTGATTATAATCAACTGAGGATGTCCAGAATACAAGAGAAAGCAGAACTTGATTATAGCAGTTTACAGTTTTACAGTTAAAAGATATGAAAAAACACAAATAGTCCCTTTGGGAAATGAAATATAATGGAAGCGTGGTTATTAAAAACCAGATATTATGTACACTAGTTATTACCTATTACAGTAAATCACCGTGAGATGCAGGAAACATATCAGATAGATAAAACAGCCTTCTTAGAATACCTTGCCTTATTTTCTAGTGGATACTTTTGTCTTCTTAGGCATTGAATTGATTTGGGGCGTGGAATTCATTTAGGAGCATGTACATTGCTCTTTTCAGAATGGCTATTGAAATGAAGTTGTTATCTGTACTGAACTGTAAGTCATGTTTCCCCATACCCCTAGGAAAACTGCTTAAAGGGGCAATCATGTACACCAGGTACTAATAGATATTAGTTACTTATGCTTAATGATGTTGCCAGCCTTGAGTATTTCTCTTATCTGAAAGTGGAAGTGCATGTTGATTTCCATTTCACAAATGGAAAAATTGAGTCAGATGGAGTTCAAATGACTTTCCTGAAGTCACTAGCAAACCACTGTCAGATGTGAAGATATAATCCAGCAGCCCTCTCCCCTGTGCCCTATGTGGCTATGTACAACTCTGAAGTGCCTAAGTAAATAGTTTTGGTTTATTAATGCCTTTATGCTTATTCAACAAACATATGAGCAACTTTATAGCTCTCAGGGTCATTACTTTGGCATCTGCCAGTATCCTGTTCATCACGTACAACCAACACAACTTAATTGTGTTACTACTACCTGGATCAACCAGGGATCTTGAAGTTCTGATATCTTTTCTGTTGTCATGCGTAGAAATGAAGGAAGGTACATAAAAATGTACGTGGTTATATCACGTTTGTGCCATCATTGTCTTCCCTTTTCCTAAGGATTGCCTGAAATTATTCTTATAAATTAAAACATTAAATTTATTCTGTGGATTAAACAGAGAGGTTGGCCTGAGGAAGGCATCCAGCTTCAGCCAGTAATCTTACATAAATCTGTTGTGATTCCAAGCATGCAGTGATGCTAACCAAGTCAGCTGTTATGTCAAGACATTTCTTTGATCTGCTAATTTAATATGGGTTAATTAGATTAATTAAACAGAAGGTAACTAGAGATGAAGAAGGAGGTCGAGAAGAAAATCATTGGCAATTGTAGCCTTGATTTGGGTTAGCCCTGGCGAACAGCCAGTTGGTCACCCAGCTGCTCACTCCTGCACTCTGCCATGAGACAGGGAAAAAATAGAAGGAAGGTGAGATGGTTTGTTGATCGAGATAATGACATTTTAATTGTGACAGCAAGATCTATACACACAAGCAAAGCAAGAGTAATTCATTTGCTACTTCAAATCAGCAGGCAGATATCAGCTTCTTCCTGGAAGGCACACATGGCTGTTTCTTGGGAAGACAAACACCATAACCATGAACATTCTCGCTTCCTCCTCTATTCCATGAGTGTTCATTGCCAAGCACAACATCGGGCCATCTGGAATATCCCTTTGGTCAGTGCTGTTTAGCTGTTCCCCTTCCAGTCTCATGCCTGCTTCAGCCTATTCACTGGAGTGGGATGGTGCAGGGCACAGTGGGCACAAGAGAAGGTCTTGCTGCTGTGCAAGCCCTGCTCAGCAATAACGAGAACATCAATGGGTTATCAACTCAGTTTCAGCCACAGATTGGAACCATGTCACTGTATGGGCTGGTGTACCATTAAGACCCAGTACAGCAAATAAACGTGGGTCTACAACACCACAGGATTGAAGAAGTATTTTACTTCGATAGAGTACTGAAGAAAAGTCACCAAAACTGACCAACCAAAAAATAATGCCCCCAAAACCTTTTTTTTTAAGGAGGTTTTTTTTAAGGCTAACAATAGCCATTCATAACACTAAACAGTTTCAGAGAGCATTGGGTAAATTGGACATGAACAAATTGCCCACAATGAATGGAATTCAGTCTGTGTGTCTCTGGGAGTAGGGCAAGGAAATGGCAACATCAGAGCCTCTTTGAAACACCATATGCTGTAATGGCAAAAGAACCGTGGATAGCTGGAGAGAGATTGGGATTACAGAACATGAGACCATGGGGGTTTGTGTCAAATGAGGATGTATTCATTTCTAAGAAGAGACACAAAGGTGAAATTGGTAGAGACGTTTTAATAAGCTTATGTGCCAGTAGGGTTTTTGTTTGTATTTAATTAATCTCTTGATCCGTGACATGGTTATAGAAAGGCCTGTGTTTGGGCAGCTAGCAAAAGAAGGCAGTGGAAAAAACCTATAACTTATTTCCAGGCACTTACTTAATTAAAATACAAAACAGGCAATGTGGTCTCTGGATTTATTTTTCCCATGTAGACTATAAGCAATAAGCTGAGATTGCAGAACAAAAGGAGTACACTTATGCCTTCTTATCTTGACCTTTGAGCTGCTTCTTCTCTGAGATGGATTTAATTCAGTCCTAGCTTTAAGATGAGAGCTTCGTATCTGCCTAACAGACATTTCCACCTAACAGATAGGAATACCTTCCTCAGGTAGCCCTTAAATCCTGCTGGGAATAATAAGCACTGAAGTTTGTTAGCTTGCCGGTGCCTCTTTTCAAGTCCCATTGAGGTGAGATGCAGCTTTGGGGTTCTCCTTATGAGGTATAGTCATCTCCCTCCTCACTAACACCTGAAAAAGAAAAAATTAGAGTTGTTTCCTGGTCTTTCTGAAGTGGAGAAGTCATGATTTGTAAAACTGCCACTTCTGTCTCTGTGAATTACAGTTTTTCCATCTGACTGACCCCATGAGCTCTGGTGGTCTCACTGTGCCCAGGTCTGTCATTCTGGATGGTGCCTTGGTACTAGTGAGGCTTGCTTCCAGCCCTATGTGAACCTCTGTTAGTTGGCATTTTTTGGCTACAAGAGTAAGAGAGGAGCTGTATGACGAATTGAATGGTCTATAGATGTGATTTCTGTCCCTTGAATCTTGGAGGCTGTTAGATGTCCTCTGATGAGAGCCGATCTGGAGGTGTGGAAAACTTAGGTTTGGGGGTTGTATATACAATTTTTTTGTTTCAGTTTTTCTTAGGATTCCTTTCTTGAGCTTTTAGAATCTGCAGTTGGTGTTTATGCTCTTGGCTCATACCCACTTCATACCAGCTGCTTGGAACCAGAATGGTTTTGCAGCAGCAGGAGCTTATGCTCACCCTATGGATCAGCACTGTCCATCCTCTCTTGTCTGGGACTCCAGACTCCAGCACTCCCAAAAGACTCACGTTTTAAAAGTAGTAAAACCAGTGATAGAGGACATATGATAGTTTTAAATGTTAATTGTGCAATTAATAGACTCAAATAAAGTTGGGGGTTTTTTGCTAGCAGGTTTAAAATAAAGCTTAAATCAACAGTTAAATTTTAAAATAAATACTTTTTTTACCCATAACCCTGTTTGTCATAATGAAAAAGCATTTACATCCTGTAAACAAAGCAGAAAACATTTAGGCTTTCCTCAATTTATTGTGATATACATTTATAATAGAAGAAAGCTGAGCTTCTCTTAAAGTCTGACTAAAGGCTGTTTCGCTGTGCAACTGGAAACTGTAAAAGTGAATTTGTATAAAATCCAGTCCTTATGTGTACAATTAATTAAAACATAATGCAACTACAACCAGCCTGTAAAGAAACACATGGGACACTCGTGAAGAAATAGCTATGATGCAAGCTGAGACTAAAATGATGGATTCTTTGTGTCTGAGAACATAAACTCTCTCAAAAACCAGCATGGCTCAATATATATATATATATATATATATATGTGCATTCAGATATATCTTGGAAGTTTGGGGGCTGTTTCTTCGCCACAGGTAGTGTGGCCAGGTGGAATGGGTTCACAGGGCTGCTCACAGAAGTGAGCCTGCTGATGGTCTGGAGGACTCACTTGATGGGTGGGACCAGGAACACCCTCAGCAGGCGAGCTCTGACCTCAGCATGGGGAGAATCCTGAACCTCTAGTCCACTGAGAGTGTTTCCATGTTATCTGAAGGGACTTGACCTAGGTACCTCTGAGAAAGTTTGGAGTTACGTATCTGCAGAGCCTTAGGTAAGACAGATTTTTGGGCTGACCTGTCATGGGACCTGCAGCTTTGGGTGGGTGTTCGGAGATCTGCTCCTCATCTGCATCATCATGTGTCATAGTTTACTGTATACATACACCAGCAGCAAAGGACTCTCTGATTCCTACTGAGCATCAGGGAGGTGGCCATATCAGATCTACTTCTCAGCAGAGCTCTGTCTGGCTTTATCCCTAAAGGAATGTGCAGTCTATTGTAGGGATTCTCCCATTTGTAGGGAGCCTGCTGCTTGAAGGCTACAGCTGGACTGGGAGAGGGTTGCCATCGTTCCCAGGAGCAGCCCTGGGGTGGATGTGAAACCTCGCCGCCCTGCACTGGTTTAGGTGGTCAGGGGGCCAGACATGAAGTGGGTGCCCTGCACCAACATTAGGTGCTCTTTTAAGTAGGGGTCATACTTACACCCCTGGGTCAGCCACATCCCATGCTTCCAGCACAGCTACTAGGCTCTCCTAACCTGCACAGTGAACGTTGCCAAGAAAAATCTCAAAGCTGCCCAAGTTGCAAGCAAAAGTGTGTGCTAAAGTAGCGTCTTTTATTCAGTCACTGATGTTGGCTGCTGCGGTGCTTCTGTGATTCTGCCTGTTCATTTTAATAACCATATGATAACAGTTGCAAAAAAAGTCTCTATAAATAGAGGAGATCATGTTAAGCAGTCACAGAAGGGTGAATATCCTGAAAAGCTGTGAAGTTGGAAGTCAATGCACCACTTTCAGAAATTACTCCTCCTGAACTGTTACCGTTAACAGAGGAACACACATCAGTGTCTCTCTGTAACACTTATACTGTACTTTTTTTTCTAAAATGTGTTTTGTTTTTCATTAATGGGTTTTTGTATTTTTTCTGCTAATTAAATGTGTAGACTCCTCTATCCTTTTGATCCTAAAATAAAGCTTGTAGTGGGGAATATGCTACTTTTACTGTTCATTTCAGAAAAGATCAAAATACTGTTCAGAATACCTGCAGAGTTAATGAGTCAGGTTTTTTGGGTTGCATTTTTTTTTTTTGGCATCATAGTCTCTGTGCTATATTTTGCTTCGTTAGGAAATTTATGGGAAAAGTTGTTTTATTGTTTGTTAGAAGTATAAAGACCTTACGTATGTTCATTTTGTAACCTTTGATTTTTGCCAGTCACTGGAAGGATGAGGTGGTTATATGTTTAGTGAAGAGGTCCGTTATTCAAAATGCTAATTAACCTTTGAAACCAAATAGGCTTAAAGTCTTGTTAAATGTTTCAGATGAGTTTACCACTCCCCCAAACCCTCTCCTTCCTCCTGCTAGACTTCTTCTGTTGTCTTTCAACATCTGCTCCTGCTCCAGTCCTTGCAAACCTCCAGCATGTGTAGCACCCCAGTGTTCAGCAGAAATCACGGGCAAACCCCCATTCCCTTTCTTTCACAGATAAATACAGAGAGCCTGAGGTGTGCACTGAAATGGAGGCACATTTTGCCACATACTGGTGTGTTGGGTTTTTTTTCCCTCTCCTGTTTTTTTTTGCATGAAGAAAGGAGGTCTATAAGAAGACCTAACAATGCCCTTACTGTTCTGTCAGAAACTGCCTGCCTGCGTCTTGTTTTATTTGGCCCTGGCTGAATGGCAGTTTCATTTATATTTTGGGTGTTTGGCAGATATTTCATCTTTGTCAAACTTCACTTTTAACATTTGTTTAGATTACTTGTCACAACACTTTCCTTCCCCCTCCCCCCCCAAACTCTTAAGATTTCAGCCAGCTTGACGGTGCTCAGAAGTGGTTTCTAGTATTTTTGAACTCACTTTTTACATGTTGTCCCTTTTAGAGACATCCCAGTGAAGCTGGTGGATCTATAGTTTCTTTTTCACGTTTTGCTGATAGTGCAACACTGTTATTTTGGGCCTCTGACTCTGTTGCTCGTGGAGTGTCTCCTAAATCATGTGAATAATAAAGAAAAATATAGTGAGGTTTGTAAAATCCTGAATGCATCCATTTTACTCGACCTCGCCTAGTACGTAAGAAGACACTTTGAGAAGCTCTGTTGAGATCAGGAGCATCATTCCCTCCTAGTCTGTCTGAAAGCTGATGGTATTTGCTTTTTCCACTCATGGTGAGATCCTGCAGGTGTCTCACAGTGCTGATCTGAGTTGTCAGCCCTGAGAGCACCAGGAGCCCTAGGATGACGGTTCCCTGTGCTGGGTTCTCTTGTATTTATTTGATATTTGTGAGGGGTAGATCACATGTGAGTATGAGCTTGTCCTTCGATATAGACCTATTTCCATTTCTTGTCTGCCCACATGAGGTAGTCTTTCCACGGAATTTGTTTGGAAGGTCCTGCATTGAGAGATAAGAGGAATAAAAGTGAGTCTTCCCAGCTCTCCATCAGCATCTGTTTCTCTGCATTTAATTCCTCTTTTAGCCTGAATCTCAAACAGTGGCAAGACTTAGAGTTTCTGCTGTTTTGACTATAGTTAGGGAGAACTGAATGGAAGAATGTAATTTTAAATGAGACCAGGGAACCTGGAAGTATGATTGATATTCACACTGTGTGTGAATATTTGTTTATTAATGTTTGTTTATTTTTGTTTAAATGAATGTTTAAAAATCTGTTCAAAAATGAAAATTAAAAAAAAAATCCTCGTTAGCCTTTCCTTGCTCAGATGTTCTGTAAAAGCTGATTTCAGAGGGCTGATTTGCTTATGCTAGTGTTGTTTGCAGCAATAATGTTTGGAGGATTGCCATCTTCCAGACCTTTGTGAACTCATACACTTTGAAAAGTTTTTATATTTGGAAGTTGCATTTCTGAGATGCAGATGCTTTGGTTTGGCAAAAGTCAGTCTACCAAAAGTAATGTGATTGCTGAAATAATTTAGTTTAATACTTGCTCATGCTCTAGTCGTTTCCACGCTTGAGCTGATTCGCAAATGAAGACATATGGACATGGACAGTGCGAATGTATTAAGAAAAATTGCAAATGTTCAACCTTCTCCAAAAATCCTAGAGCCAGCCCGCAGACTTCAGCCAGCATGGATGAATCCCAAGTGACCCTAAAGCCAACCAGAGGTCAATGGATGGGACATGCTGCAAAGAGTCAGTGTCCCTGCTTGTCTGCAGCTTCCCCATTAGCTGCTTGCTGTGGCTCGGTTGAGAGGATGGTAATGGCTTGGTGTTTACAGAGTTTAAGTGTTTACTTGCAGATGCAAATACAGGTTTTGGACAGCTTGAGCCCATATTATTCCCCTTCTGCCTTCATTTGGACTCTGACATTGTGTTTGTCTGGGGAGAGAATGGAGTCCTCTTGATAGTGTTTATCTGTCAGCTGCTATTATTAATTGATGTAATTGTTTTTTTACTAATATTTACCTAGGGTTTTAACAAGGAAGTGACTATTCAGATAATTTCAGTGAAATCTTACTAGAAAGTCAATGCCTTAATTAGAGAAATGACTTGTTATTCTTGACTTGTTATTCAAGAATTGATTTTTTTTCCTGCCCTAAAAAGTGTTTGTCCTGAAATCCAAGGAGGTTGTTAACTAGAAGGGTGACATTTGAAGAAGTGTATACTAGCAATTAAGATGAACAAGTAAATTTGACAAAGAAACTAATATTTGTCCTAAAGGAAACCTGAAACATTTGGAGTAAGGGAAGGAATTTTGGAGGCATTTCTGCCTTCTCCAAGCTGCTTTCTGAGGAGTCACTGCAGTAAATTGCGTTGAGAAAAGCAGAACAGAAGGGACTCTTGAAGAAGGTGAGTAATATCCACTCAACTTTTCTTTTACTGTGCTACACTAGGTCCTATAACTACACAGGATGATCCAGGCAAAATGGGAGAGTTTTTTAAAAGCAGAGCAGAATATTATTTTAAGCAGCTAACTGGTGATTTTGAAACTCAGTGCCTCTCAATTCTGCTAGGAACAACAGTTTTTAGGATTAAAAACATATGGACTATAGATATAGAAGATATTCACAGTGCTCGGAGTATTATTTAGTGTTATTTGTATTATTCAGGCTAGCAAAACCAAACAAAAAGACAAGAAGAAAATCTCCTGTTACAGGGCATAAACCATCCAGTAGATGATGTGAGTTGGAAAGAAATTTTATGGGAAAATTTTTTCTGTAATTGCTCTCCTGGAAATTTCTTCATCCTTTCCCTGAAGCATCTGATGCTGGCTGCTGTCAAATAGGAGGTTACTGAACTAAATGTACTATTAATCTGACCCAGTATGGCAATTCCTCTGTTTCTATGTTTACGAGCAGTCTTTGTCTGCTGAGGGTTGTCTCTCTGGAATAAACCCTCCATTGGAGGCATGGAAAAGGAAATTGTCCAGGAGCTTTTACACAGTTGCTATGTAATTTTGTATGTTGTTTTGAAAAAGTGTGTCTTGTTTTTTCCTCTCTCCTCTTTTATGTGTATGCATGTTTTAAATTATAAAGTTTAGCTTCCCATCTGATGCATTTGCTATTCAGTAACATTCAGGACCATTGAGTAACATAATTGTTTAGAATTATGTGCATTTAAAAATTGAGGGACAAATGAGTTTTGATTGGCTGGTATATGGTTAAATTGTGGGTTCTGTTCAGAAGGATGCAAACCGGGTGCCTTTATTACCACTTGCCAGACCTGCTACCTTTTCTGTTTCTTCTTTATAAGTGGAGAATTTCTTAAAGGAGAGTATATTATTATCGTGGTTCTTATCGGTCAGGTTTGGTGATGTTCTAGGGAACCCAACTTGCTACCTTCACTCATTTTATTAAAGGTCCTTCTATTTTGCTTGAGCTGAAGAGGTTCAGTGAGCAACCAACCTACCTCTGCAGTGAGATACGTGAAGCAGAGTTGTAATGTCAAGGAACTGTGTGCCTTGAGTTTTACGTGTAAATCTTAAATTTGATTTTCTTACTTTTCAAAGGCTTAAGAGTGGATGTGACAGTCAAACTATTTAACTCAAATCTTTTTAGCACGTCAGATGATACTGCTTCATGTAGATGACTTTCAGTTCTCCTTAGTGTTTTAAAAGGTGCCTTAGAGGCACAAGCTACAAGTGTGCTTTGTTTCACCCAGAAAAATGTGAACTTCATATAGGGAGAATGTGTTTCATTTCCTTAACATGTGTCAACAACTGGATTTTAAACCTGTGTTTATCAGATGCAGAACTGGTTTTGGAGGATTATCACTAAATCAAATGCTAGACTGGAATTTAACTACTCACTATAGCATTTCTCAAGTTTTCATATTATTCTACTTCTAGGCATTTGGTCTTTGATGCTCAGATCTAATATGCAAGGGCTACATTTTTACATTCCTCTTTGTACAAGAGAATAGATATTTCTATTTCAAAACCCTTATCCCTCATAATAAAGACAATACACCTCATTCTTTTTTATTATTATTATTATTAAGGTCCATCATTAATGTTCAAACACATGCAGCAGAAAATTGTCATAGCTGACACATGGTAAAACTGTAGTCTAGGTGTGTTACTGTGGTTATAAAATGTGTTAAAAGGGAGGAGATCCTATGGTTCTCTTTAACACCTGGACTCCCATTATTACTGTAAGAGTATATATATCCTAATATCTCATGTATATTATTAAAAAAGAAACTCACAGGTTTTTGTCTGGCAAAAACAGGGGCGTAAGTGGTTGCATGAATATGAAACCTAGTCCATGCTGTAAATGCAGCTATTTATACAAAGGAATATTCCAGAGGGTGCTTTTTCTTGATCATCTTCAATATCTCTTCCATCTTTTGCTATATTAGAGCTCTGCATTATTGTTCCTGGAATATTCTTTCACGTGTCATTCAGTCAGGTATGTTGCTTGTAGTACATCCTTGAATATCTAAGTATTCCACACAGTTTAGTCACTTTTCATTTTACATAACTATTTATATAGGCTGGGGTGAGGTTTTTTTCAGACTGTTGTTGCTGTGAATCTCAGATAGCGCACATAAGATTTGCATTCATGAAAGGCGAATCTTCGCATCTGTTATCAAATCAAGCAATAGTGACTGTACACGACATGGTAGTTTTTCTTCCAACTTCTTCCACTTCCCCTCTCCTTCATAAATTTGGATATGCAGTGTGGAGCAACATGGTTCTCTTCATCTCACAGTCCCTGTAGTGATGGACTCCACACTGGGAGTTGGAGAGCCATATGGGTGGAATATCTTCAAGAACCGTGGCTTGTATAAAGGAAGTGACAGGCTTTACAGAAGTTACTTATTTTGAGAGATTATTTCCATTAGCTGGTATCTTTATTGCATTCTCTTGCTTATGCATCGTTTTGAGGACACAAATTATACTTTTCTGCTTACTTTGGATTTGCTTTAGCATATGGTACTCTGTGAGACCCCATTTAATGGACAACTGTCTGAGCCCCAGTTGGCACAGACAGCATTAGCTGGAAAGAGGATGCAATTGGAATAATACTGAGGGATGTGCTTGAATCAACATGTACTTTTCAGCCACTTCTGATTGGACTATTCTGCTTAGTGATTTTTTGGCTTGATTATAATCACAAAAGACATGAGTGGATTTTGAGTGGCTCTCTATTATTAACTAAGATCCTGATTGTTTTTTTTTTTCCTTTTTTTTTTTTATCGGGAATGAATTCAATTGCTCACCTAACATGTTCATTTGTTGAAGAAACTTCAGGTGCTGTTAGAATAGCTCTCTATGTTGTGACATGTCTGGTTTGACATTCCCAATTCCAAGATATGCTCTACTTGGCTGCTGGTATTTGCATGGTTAAATCAGATTGTCTTATCAGCCTTGGGCACCCAGCTGGGCTTCCAGGCTTCTCACTCCTCTGTGTCCTTTGTAACATGTTGGGCTGCTGGATCCTAACTTGTAAAGTGCTGCTGTCCTGAAAATTATGCAGGAAGAGCCTTGGTAAGGTCATTCTGCTGCAGTGGGGAAGGATGTTTACCAGACATATAGCAAGTGGTATGGAATGCATACCTACCCAGCTGTCTAGCTCTGGATATATTATTATTATAGAATGCATACATATAATGTTATTATACAAATTCAGAGTACCTGTCAAAGTGACTCAGACTGCACAGCCTGGTAAGCACAAAGGAAGGATGGGCTACTACAGCAGAGGTGGTGCTGTTGGTACCAGGAGATGGGTCTGTGCAGGCTTATACTCAGCAGCATACTGGGCTTGACTGCTGGCACACATGGGGAAGGTGCTGCTGGGAGCTTCGAGAGCCAGTGCTCTCAAAGCTTATATTTATTGATATATGTGTGGGTTGGAGGTTGCAGAAAGGGGCATCTTGTTGCCAAGGCTGAATATCTTTGCTGTTGTTCTGCTTGTGGTGGTTTAGAATTGGTTGGAGTCTTGTTGGAGGAAGTACTGCCTGAACCACACCATCTTTCCACAGGAGTCATCATCTTTGGCACTGTTAGCCAAGTTTAGACACTCCTATGCGATTCCAAATGTTGAGGGCTTTACTCTTAACCCATATCTCATGAGGTAATTATGAAAATGTTCATTGTTACTTCTATGAATGTTTTAAAAATTCATAATTTTAATACATTACTTTGCCAGTCAAGCTGAAAGATTAGCCATCCCACTGTATTCAGAAGCTAAATGCAGCCTTGATAACGGTGGAAGGGTCTGGACAGATGCTCACAAACCATTATGGTCAGCAAAATGTCGGCTTTATTAGAAGAAATACAGTTTATATAGTGGTCATGATGCTTAGTTCTTGTTCATACTACATTGGATACATAAGGAAAACATACTTTGCTGTCCACTGCTAATTGGATCACAACAGGTGGTCATAGGAGATGAGAAAACTTTATTCACCTGCCAAAACTCCTCCTTGGCATCTGGCATGAATCCACCTTTGCTCTAACTTCAGCTCCTGTAGCCATCTTACTGGCGTAGTATTTTTTACTGTCTGCACCCAGCCATGCCAAGGCAAAAATCTCAGAAATGCAATAGAAATTGTTCACACAATTTCTATCCTCTGACACCTTAATAAGTGTTTGATCTGGGTTATGGCTACTTTGCTTAAATATGACTGTAGGATTGGGCAGGTCTAAGTGCTGCATGGTGGCATATGACCTGCCTCCATCCCTAAGAGTCTGAATTCAACTTCTTTCTGTACAGCGAACATGAAGTAATTTAGGCTGGTTTCTCTGCCCACAGAAGTGGGAAAGTTGTCTTGCATTTACCAGTGGAAAGGTACTTTCAGAAAAGAGCTTGTTGGAAATGATAGCTCTGCAGTTAATTCACGTGCTTGCTTACACTGCAAAAATACCTTTCTGTTGTATCAGGAGTCCTACCTTGCAGACTGGCAGGCATGACACAGGTCTCCTCAAATTTCGTCAGTGCTTAGGCTCCTGTTAGGTTGCTTTTGGAAGTGAAGTGTAAGGTCATTGGTCTTTCTGACAATGTAATCCATCTGTCTAGTGTCTCTAGCAGACAATTCTGGAATATAGATCTTCTGAGTGTTTGAATGTGGAAAAGATGTTCTGGTTTTGTGGCCACCGTGATTGATTATTACACCTCTGTCCTTATGACCTGATTTACAAGGTTTTTGCAACACTTTCAAATGATTCAGAGGATGGCTCTGAAGGTGCTTACATGTGCAGTGTTATCTCAGCTTATTATTAGCATTTTGCAATTGCTTTATTGGCTCCCTGTTAAGCAAAATATTGACAATAAAAATGCTATTTCTGTTCTACCATCCACTCCATGGCTTTGTCCCCTCCTACTTAATGGCTGTGCTTGTTCCTAATTTTGCTACCCTATTGTTCTTGTGACAGGGAGCTACAGAGAACAGAAGTTTTAAAATAGATGTTCATAATCTTCACCAGCCCTCTGGCATATTCTGCCGACCCTCAGGGAGTCTTACTGGGAATATATTGAAACTTGTGATATGTAATAAGTGAAGGTTCAGAAGCCTGACGTAGACAGCAGAAATGTCGTCTTCTGGGTAAAGTAGGACAGAAGACTCTAATAACTCAGAGGAATTACAGAACCTTTCAGCAGATATACTACTAGACTTGATGTATATAACAAAAGGTGATAGATTATATGTGTTAAGTTATTTTGTGTTAGCACAGCGTCCACACCTCTATGATATTAAGATGATAGATGAACCTATAGTCTAACAGACTAGTCTTCAGAAACAAAGTTCACAACCAGTGCTTGAACCCTCTTTTTCCTCCTGTTCCACTTGGATCACTGTCCTCACTTGATAAATGGGTGCAGCAAGGGTGCAAACTCCTCTAGCTCAGAGGAAGTAGAACTTCCAGCCTTGAAATGCAAAAGGTTGGACTGCTAATAGATTGAACCTACCTCCTTGCCTCCCAGCTCTGTCTGGGGGATTGGGAAGCCTACATCATTTCACAGTTCAGGCATATCTCTTACAAAGTCCTTATTCAGGTTTCTCAGACACCCTCCTGAATAAACATTATTCATTTTGTGAGTGAATCCACATGCTCATCCTAACAATGAGTTTAGATTACTCCAGATAGTAGAATTTTTCTTTGCAGTTAAGTGGACTCTTGCAGGATCCTTCTCTGTGTGACTTTTAAAGTGAAGTGTGCTAAGCTGAGGTGGGGTCTCCCTCTGTGATGCATGTTTTCCAAGTTAAACCAAATTTTGTTTTCCTCTTTGTTTATCTCAGTGACTGTTGAAGTCCTTTTGTTTCTTTTCACAGTGTGTGAAGATCACATACTGCACTGACCCTTCAGTGCCTTTCCAGGTAGCACATCAGTGCTGTAGTGGGGTACTAAAAGATCTGTATTTACTGGTTGTGCAGATATTGAACAAAGTGGAAATTGAAGATGTAGAATATTTTCTTCCTTTATTTGGTGAAGAAAGCAAGTCTAATGCCACCATTTGCAGCTGTGGCTAGACATCCAGGCTGGATGAATTTGACTACGAGGTTTCATCCTTAGTGCCACTAAAGATACCCTATACGGGTCCATGTAGAGGAAGACTACCCAAATGATCTCAGGCAGGGGGAGGATGTGCTGCTTTTCTTTATTGTGATGGTTCTGCTAAGGCCAAGTCTTCTCAGGAAGTTACCTGTAAGGCTGAACACTCTAGCAATGTCATATTCAAAAGACTGACAGCAAAGGCTGCAGATCTAAGTTGCCCTGTGCCTTCCCAACATAACCCTGTACTGACTTTATATCATTTATAACATTTACGTTGATGTACAAATAAAGCTTAGCCATCAAAACTGATGTTTTCAGCATCTGCCCCTTGTAGAACATTTGATGAGCCATTGTCTTTGACTCCTGGCTTCACTGGTTGGGGTTTTGAGACCAACACCCACGTATTTTAATCAATAAAATTGTCACTGGTCTTGCATATCTTCATGCTCTCCTTTAAGGAAATATCTTGTCATCCTGTTTCTGCAGTGCATGTTGTGACCATAGAGTGTTGGCCTACCAATGAAATGTACTTTTCTGTCAAGAAACAACCCTCCAAAGCTGCTTCTCTCTTCAGCTTCTGAGCAAATGAAGTACTCCATTCTTGTAAGGACTCCCAGGCCACGATCATTTACTAGGGATCTTCCATCTGTCACCAAAACAATAACATCACTTGACCCCCTCTTACTGATCTTGGAGGCCTCTTAAAAGTTATAAACAGTCAGTATAAGACCTTTTTTGTAGTTGCAGTGATGGTAAGTGCTGTATTTGCCATTGGTCACCATGACATGTTTCTCATCAGCTAGAAGGTTAAGGATGAGCACTCTGAGAGCATGCTGGGGAGGCTTCAGACAGATTCCTTACATCCCTCTAGCTGTAACACCGTCTGGGAAGTGATTGTCATACTTGTAAATGTCTGCATGATCCAAAATATTGGATGACATTTCTGGACATTATATTGGACATAGGCAGCAGGATGTAGTTTTCCTTGATAACTCAGTCTCCCTTCCCCTGGCTTGCCATCTCTTTCCAAGAGCTCTTCTCACAAAAACTAGCTTTGGATGGGAATCCATGTGATGCTATCTTGGGGTGCCTTGTAGCCAGGGTTAAAGACCAATTAATTACCAGTTAAGGGGAAGATCTTCAATGGAAGATCTTTTTGCTAGACAGGAAGCATATCCCATTCTGAACTTAATCAGAGATGCTACCTTTCCTTTACAGATAGTTGTGTATGCCATCAGTCTAAGGTACTCCCTGCTGGCCTGTTTAAATCTTCCTAAATCTTAGAAGTGTATTGGAACTGCTTGCTGCTTACCTTTGTTATCTATTGTTCTTTTTCCCTACCTTGATTTGATGATGATGGGGAAACCCAAAGGATAGGTTCCTTCGTCCTGTAAATGATCATTTTTCATCTTTATGGTTGCCATCTTGTATAAAAGCATCTAGGAACAAAACAATCTGGTTGGATGCATAGGACAGTAAAGGATAATTTGGATTGCTAAGTCCAGTCTAGTTTTTCTGAACTGTGGGGGGAAACTGTGCAGGAACACAATACACTTGCTGGAAAAATGTAGTTGGAGAATTAAAGCAATAGGCACAGCGTCTTATGTGGGAAAATCTTCATCCTGGAGTTTCTGGTTATATGTGACTGGAAGGACCAACCTGCTTTCTAAGAGCTGGTTTTTACTAACTACACTGTGCTGCTTAAATTGTGGGTCATCTGAATTGTGTTTGAGAGAAGTGATGCGTTTGTCCCTTTGAGTTTTGTGGATGGGCAGGAACAGGGAAACAGTGTTTCAGTCTGCAGAAAACCCCCACAGGTTTGATCTGGCAAATCTCTGATCTCCTAAACCTCTGCAGCACATGGGATAGTCTCTCATTTAGGATATTCTCAATATGGAGTTACTGTTTTACATCCTTTTAAACACTAATAAGGAACAACAGAGATGACAATGCAATAATAGAAGTGTTGATGCCACTGGGAGAACAATTTTAAGCATTAAGAAATAGCATTTAAATTTCAGGGAGGAAAATCAGTGTAAAAGTTCACTTAAACTCAGGGAGCAAGAAGCTCAGTTACCCTTCCTTTGGTTTCCATAGATGAAAGAGAACTTTTTTCTTGACTGTCCTTTGGGATTTTTTCAAATGTGACAAAGTAAGGAATGCATTTAGTTACAAAGCAGAGTGTCCTATATACTAGCACAAAATGTATTCAAAGTCCTTTGAATTCTCTGCAGAAAACTGCAAAAGAGTCCCTTACAGAGGTGATTGAAAGCCACTGCACAGGAAATCAACTTCTCATCCTGTACATAAACATGAGCCAATTCTACTATATCTGGCTCTCGGGGCAGTACACACAGTAAATTGTTAACCCCATCACCTGACCTAACCATTTATCTTTACTCTCAGTATAGTTTTGGCAACTGCTGAGTAATGAAAGAAACATGGAATGCAGATAGCTGTAGGAAAAAAAAAAAGCAACAACCAACCTCCCTGCCCCCTTCCGCCCTGCACCCCCCCACAAAAAACCCCTGAAAACCAAAAAAACCAAAAACCCCAACCACACCACACTTCAGTTACAAACAGGCCTTTAAAACAGCAAACAACAGGAGAAGATGAGAAATTGCCGGATGCAGTGGCAGAATCTTAAACACGGTTATTATAGAACAGAATTAACATATCTGTAGAATAACAGACGTGAAGCATGGATTTTCAATCCTTCACACCTCTTGGTTGTGCTAGCACAAATGAATTAATAACTCTTCTGAACCTTTGTGGAACAAATAACCATAGTGCCTTTCAGATTTTGAAATGTAAGCTCTGTGTGTTTTTAATGTTAGATGTTATACATGAAGGTTGGCTGAAATAGGTTATTCTGCTTATGGAGTATTGTTCCCATATGAGGATTCAGGCTGTGTACTCACAGCTGCTACTCTCCAACATGGACTCTCAGTTCCACTAAAATCAATAGTTGGCACAGCAGGGTACTGTTGTATGGTGTGTAAATAAATGGGTGTCATTGTGTCTCACTTTTTTTTTTTCCTTTTCCCCTTTCAGATTTAGATTTGCTCTTTTTCAGACATATGCAGTATGTGTTTGCAGTGCAGGCAATTCGAAGCATAGCTGTGCAGGGAAGAAGGGAAAAAGAAGCTTTTTTTTCCCCCTCCTTTTTATACTTCCCAATAGTATTTTCAAATAAACAACAATTGTATTAATTATATTCATTATCTCTTAACAATGTCGGGGGAAAAAACCCAAATAAAACAGAAACCCATTTTGCAAGTGTCAGCTTTATGACAAAAAGGAATTCACAGTCCCCCAGCAGACAGCTATCTTGCATACCAAGATGTTGGAAAAGTGTCATAGTAAGAGTGTCTTAATTTTGTTACAACAATTTATCTTCCCTCTTCCCATAAGTCTTGCACCTATAGTTGAAAATATATGACAATTGTGGTTATGGGGTGTAAGAGCTACAGATCTGCTTTTCAATAAACTGACTTTGAAGTTCTGTTTCATGCATTTTCTTTTTTATTCATGCATCTGGTCATATAGAGTGGTTTACTTTTTTTGGCTGCAGACTTGGCAGATACAAAATGCAGATGTTGTTCTTCTGACTTAAGCTGCTATTTTAAGCTTTTTGGCCAGCGGTTGAAAATTTTAGGTTCAGTTGTTTATTTGCTTATCATCAAAGTGGGTTTTGTCATATAACTCATATGCGAGTATTAGCTTTCTGTGTTTACTTTCAGAGTTTGAGATTAAAAGTATGGTCTTTTTTTCTCCTTTACTTTTTTTAAACCATCATGCTCTTTTGATTAATAATACAGTAGAATATATTATGCTTCAGAGAGCTTTTATTTGCAAAAATAAAAACCCCAACAGCCCAACTCTCACATTGTGCTGCAGTGCTTTCCCTTTAAGAAAACCATATCTCTCTCCAGATGCCTGCATCTCTTTGATACAGAAGGGTACACTAAGTTCCATCTATAAACAGAATCCACTAATTAAGAGTAATTGCTTCGGAGATTGGTACAGACTATTCAGCATCAGATGCATGTTCCTCTCAGATATCCATTAGCCTCTAATAAGATAATGCAGATGTGCCAGTCTGTTTCCTGTTTCCTTCTATTGTACCTTTATTGCCGTATATGGACCAATGGGATGGGCTGAACAATAAGTGGATGTCCTTTTGCTCCCAGAGCCCTTCTCAAAGGAATGTTTGTTATTAGATTGCTTTTTCTGTTTAGTTTCACATCACTATGCTAATAAAGGAAACATAACACTCTAAAGGATTTTTTTTTTTACTCTTGCCACGGTAACTAGTTTATTGTTTAATTAAATCTCATTGGATAGCCAAGAAAACAAAAATGCAACATCTCATAGTCAGTGAGAACTGGTGCAGAACAGAGTATGCCTCTTTATGAAATAAAAGTTTCCATTCATTTTTAAGAGTTTAAAGGCAGCGTGGTTATTGTGTTACTGTATCTGACTGATTTACACTTGAGTCGTGCTAAATCTGCTGAATTATTCAGTACTGCTCAGTGCAACACCATCAGCCAGCATAACAGAAAGCATATGCATAATCAGGGATTTCAGTACAAACTATACATTAAATACAGTAAGGGTTCTCGAAACTTGCCTTGTTTTGAAAACAGCATTAGAATATGTCTTGAAGCCACATAATAAATAAGGACTCCACCAACTCTGTCCCTTGGGAAAAACATATAATATATTATTGAAAGGTTTTGCATGCAAAATTTCTCTGCAACTGTTTTTGTTGCTCTGAGAGGAGCAACTTGCCTCTCCTGCCTTACTGCCCAGGCTGTCCTTCCCAGTCCAGAGGTTCCTGTTTTAGCCTAAGACTTAAGAGGGGGTGATTTTTTTTGTTGGCAGGAAAATGGGAAATGAACTTAGAAGAGACTTCCTCCATGACCCTGGAAACTTTGGGGACAGCTACGCTGCAGACTGCTGGGCTTGGAGAAGCAAATTCCCCAGCACCCAGCTCTGTGCAGAGCATGTCCTCATGTCGGCGTGCCTCTCCTGCATTCCTGGTTTCATCCCCCAATTGTAAAGGAAGAGCAATAGCAGTTTGCTGCTGCAGAAGGGATGGTGGATTAAGCTCAAAAGTTTTCTGGGTGCCAAAGCCGTGGATATCTTAAAATGACTTGTGAATTTCAAACATTGCCATAGGTAGGGCAGAACTCCCCACTGACCTTTTCAGAAGTTAGAGAAGAAAGAAAGGCAAAAATTCTGCTTTACTTGCAATGCTGACAACTTAATTCCCTACACTATGGATAGTGAGAGAGGAGGAAAAGGAATGTGAAATTGGGGTGGTTTTGGCAGAAGGGAGGACAGAGCGTAACCTTCCTACTGACATAGAACTATTGGCCAAGCCTCCTGCCTTGGCTTCTTGCCTGTCCAGCTGTTGATGTGTGTCAAAGTCACTTGTAACAGCAAAGGGGTTTTAGGAATTCAAATAAATCTTATCCAAGTGAAAAATTCAGAAGGATGAGCTATGTTACAGTAATACCAAATATTGTTACCAAATGTAAGCTAAATAGCGATATAATGAATGAGGCTCAATACATTTAGTACACTCCAGGAGAACTGACAGATGTCTGAAGAGCAAAGCTGTTTTCTGTAGTAAAGCCTGTGCATAATGCGTGGGAAATTGAGACAATAAGAAACATTCAGTCACTGTTTATCCAGTAAAATTTTGAGCTTATATATGAAAATTTTTAGTTTTTAACTTCTGCTCAGTTGCACAAACACTGAGAAGAAATTTGGAAGAGACAGGTACACCTGCTGCATTAATTGCAGTTGATAAATATTCTGCTCTGCGCTAGAGCTACTGTAGCCTCCTTCCCTTGTGGCCATCTGCTTTATCACTGAAGTCAAGTCAATAAAAGGCCTGTAAAAACCAAAAAGGAGGAGGCATATGTTCTGTCAAAGAAGAGTCATTGGCCGCTGTTCAATGCAAAGTAGTGCACAGTGTGATCATCTCTTGGTGAACCTTCAAAGGAACTTTTCTGTATGATCCTTTTCCATACTGCTTGTACTAAGGGCCTTGTACTCATGAACAGTCACTAAGGAACAGTCTAATGGAAGAGGATTTGCATCATATGCAGAGTAGATCTTCTGAAGTGCCTTGATGACAGCCATTTTCTGAAGATTTTGCCTTCTGCCTAAAGGGCAGAAATCCATGCTGTTGCCTCACGTGAATGGGTGATCATCCACCATCGAGGTCACTCTGCAGTCAGTTTGGCTTGTTCCTTCTGAGTTACTCCTCAGCTGTGGTAGCTGGCTCTTCCTGTCCCATTTAGAGTAAGCTTGTTAGCTCCCTCCTCGAGAAAATCCAGGTGTTGGCCAGAGGAGGATATGATCAAAGTCCACATGGCATGGAAAGGATGGGACTTGCTTCTGGGCAAGTGTCATGGTCCAGAGAGGACATGCTCCTTCGGGGGGGGAGGGTATTTACCATAGCAAGTGACAACAAAGAAAAATCTCCTTCTCGAAGCTGATGCCCATACAGTGTTTTGCTCTGTGGTACAGGTTTAGTTAAGCAAAAGGGAAGTTTTCACCTTGGAATCACATACAGCCTAGACATCTGTGGCTGACGTCCAACGCTGGGTCTTCACCAGTGAATTCAGGGACATGAATGTGTCAGTCTGGTAACACATGAGGCAGTGTGCCTTGGGAGTTGTGCCATGGAACTAGTGTGAATGGGAACAACTGATCATTGGGTTTCCTGCGCTGCAACATCTACTTTGTGATGTCCTCTGCTATGCAGTGATGGAGGTGATGAGTCTGTAGTCTCTTCAAGGAAAGTCTCTTGGTAATCACAGAAGACAAGTGGCATTTGCTTCTTTACAAGAGACTAGAGTGCTGATACATAGGTGTCTGCCTGCAATTTCCTCCTTGACCATTGTATAGATGTTCAGCTGTGTGAATATTTGTAAGAGCCTGATGCTCCCAAGTGACAACACCTGGAGTCAAATAGTACACTATTAGAGTATCACACCTTTTACACTGTCTTCCCTCTCTGCCTATATTTGGAGAGGAAAGTTCTGAAGAACTTTGGAGAGGAACAAGTCCTGAAGACTTATCTCCAGCACAGCTATCTGTAGGAAATTTCCAGCCATGAGTCGTGAAAGAAGGCCGATTTTTGAGTAAGGCAAGAGAAACTCACTTTCAGGTAGAAATTTCAATGTATAAACATTGCATGCAGAACTATAGGATTAGAACCTAGTTTTGGTACTGTTAGATATGTGTATTTGCACACTGAGGAGCTGTAACACTGCTGCATTTTGTCATCACCAGGTCTATCACGAACCATGATCCTCCAGTAATGAAGTGACCAAAGAGTTTCCCCAGGTGCCCTTTTTCCCCTCTGTCCTGAAGGAGTCACTTCTTTTCTGCATACTTTTCACTTAAATATGCAAATATATCGGATGTGGTTCTGGGAACATTTATAAATTATGATGAGCTCTGCATTTTTCTGTCTAATAGAAATATAACTGAAGGTATTATATAGTTTTATAAGATGAATTTTAGTTTCAAAGCCCTACATCACTTAAAAATAGATTACCATGTTCTGTGTTTAATTTAATGCACACATTTTTAGGGCTGGTATTCATCAGCATCCCTCCCCTCTTAGTTTTTTTGCAAACACTTAGAAGTATAGTATTTTTGCCAGCTCTTGTGGTGTTGCTTTAGAAAACATTAGTTTTTTGCGTGTTCCTTTGATACTTGACTTTCCTTGTCTCTTAAGCTTCATAAAGCCTTAGCTAGGTAAAACAGGCACCAGCCAGAGATGGTTCATCTCATTTCGTGTTTTTAATAAGTCAATATATTTTAGCTGTTGAGGTTCCCTCAAAAGATATTCCTGGTTTCACTGGTCTCCAGGCACATGGTCCTTGAGCTTGCCATGGTCAGCATCTGTGCCTTAGCTTGCTATACCCACCCTTACAACCTCACCTCTGGATACATCTGCCTCCATTAGCATTAAAGGTATTTTGTGCATGATTTACACAGTTATCAAATACTTACAAGCTATATTTTTGTTATCCCCAAGCAGACTGCACTCAGCAGAAACTGCTGTCTGAAAACATGCACAGCTGGTAACCTTTGCTGGTATTCCACACAGAGCAGAAACACTCCACTGCTCTCTGACAGGCAAACATATGCATCCGGGCTTGTTTTTTTTCTTTTTTCTCCTTGCTCATTTGAATTCTTACCGACAACTAGTACACTGAGTAGCAGTACTGATAGTCAACGTTGCATTGTCACGTTTTCCTCCTCTGGCATCAATTTTGCTTTGCGACCTTGACACATCATTTCACCTCTCCCTTTATTTTCCCACCCAAAAATCTTCTTGCATTTTGGTTTCAGGCTATAATTTCAAAGAGTTATGGATAAAAGTGCTATATAGCTCTGGATGTGGTTACTGATTGCTGACTGTAGCAGATGCAAGCGTGTAGTATGTTGTCTCAGGAAATAAAGTCTTTAGGCAGCTATGGACTGCCTTGCTTTTGGATGGCTGAGTTTGCTTTGTGGCTCCTACTGTCTTCCCTCAACAGCATGTGTTGGAGGACATGAGTAACTCCTTGTGCAGGGTGATGCTCAGGAGTTGACTGCAGTACTCCCCAGCTTTTGCCTGGAATACTACCTGGGTAACTGCATGAACAGTGTTTGTAGTATGGAGTCGTTGCAGCCTTCCCAGTAGAGTATCTCTTAAGACAACAGCCTTTACTGGTGTTGCACAAGAAGTTTGATTCAAAGACCACCGACCATTTGCTGTATATAAACAGCTATGGCGGGAGCAAATTTCACAGTTGAGAATATCATAAGTGCCCTGTTCTCAGCCTCAGGCTTTTGGTGCAGTGACTGAAAAGAGGAGGACCCCTTGAAAGGCAACAGTCATTTGGGTGAAACACTGAGGAAGGTGTGTATAGCTCTGGATGACTTTGACGATGGTGGTCATGAGAACAAGCAAGTTCCCTAGCAAAGCACAGGAGCACTGTATTGCCATCACGTCAGTCACTCACCCAGCTTATAAAATAACAGGTGCTTGTTTCTTAGGACAGTTCTCCCTTCCTCTCAAAAAAAGAAAAAAAAAAGAAAAAAAAAGGGAGAACAATCAGTGAGGTGTCTCCTAAGTGATAATAAGATAAACTAACTATTCTTTGTGAAAACAGTCATTGGTAAACCAGTTAGTGCTTTAACAGGCCAATCTAAAATCGCCCTCAGACACGGTACCTCAGTGCTTTGCCTGAGCCATGGTGCTGAAGTGAGTAGAGAGTCTCCTCAGTATCATTCGTTCTATAGCTTCTAGGGGGAAACTGAAAGCTTTCACATACAGGAAAACTTTTCAGAAGATGATTTTTTTTTTTCTCCCTCAGTGTCAGTATTTCAGGTAATTATCAATACATTGTTTTTAAATCTGGCAGTTTTCAAAACCAGGTTGCATCAGACAGACCAGAAACAGCTTTTGTTGTAGCACATCGGGCAGGGAGATCAAGTTAGTGGGTGTTCTGTTAGTTTCAGTAGGGTGAGAGTTTTACTCCTAGGTAACCATCAAGGTGATCTCATGGGATACTTATAAATAAGTTTTGACTTATTTATAGAGTAGGAAAGGGATAAAGGATTTTTCTATGTGTATACATTAAAAATAAGTATACTATAATCAATATATTGTTTTCTTCCCTCAGTGTCAGCATGCATCTGTAGAGAGCAACTGTACTCCCAGAGAAACATTTGCATAAGCAACTGAATTGCACCCTGATACCAGAGTAAAAAGACTTTTTATCCACAGTCTGCAGAGCAAGAATGTCCTAGAAAAGAAAACAGTAGAAAGCAGCAATGAAATATAGGATGGACCTGATCTAGTGAATTACGTCTTCATCACACAATCCAGCTCAAGAAGTACCTTCAGACTTGACAGCGCTGTTCATTCACAATTGGAGTTATATATTTGCTGGCCTGGAGTGATGCAACATATTTGTCCACTGTGAGGTGTTATCATGACAACCAGTAGCCGTACATGTCCAGTACCAGCCGTGAATGGACATATGACTCACTATCCAGCAGCACCATATCCATTACTTTTTCCTCCAGTCATTGGAGGACTGTCACTACCTTCTCTCCATGGACTCCAGAGTCACCAACCAACTAGCGGATGCAGCACCCCATCACCTGCAAGTAAGTGTTTGGCATTAATAGCTTTTATTGACTAGTTCTCCTCTAACAAAGACTGATTGTGTTCATCCTGAAATTATTTTAAGAGTAATTGCAGTTGTTCATCTATGATGTATTTTTCTTGGGCAAAGAGCATGCATTTGTTTTGAAATGCCATTTTCACTTAATCTTGTTTTTATAAAAATAAACACACTGTATGACATAGAGAAGCTGTGGAAACCAAGAGTGACAAAACCTGCTATAGATTTTGGCATATCCTGCATTATTGTAATAGCTCCAGAATCCAGTGTAATTTTTAAAGAAAAATTGGTCTTTCTTTATTCATGAACAGCTATGACTCCTCAGTACAGAATTCTCTTAAGTTGTACAGTAATTAATACTGCTTTAGTTTTCTTCCACAAGTAACTGCTTTCTTCCTGGGCAGCTTGTGAAGAGCAACCTAGTGGACAGCTGGTAGCTGTGAGCTGCTAGTGGCTGCAGAATGAGCCCTTGAATCTGTGATGGAGTTTCTGTTGTGGTTTAACTCCAGACAGCAACCAGGTATCACTTGCTCACACTCTCTCACCCCTACAGCAGGATGAGGAAGAGTATCTGAGAAAAAAAAAGGTAAACCCCATTGTTTGAGAAAAGAACAAGTTAATAATTGAAATAAAATATAAGAATCATTGTAATGAAAAAGGAGACAACAAAAAGGGAGAGATAAATAAAATGCAAGGGAGACAAGCAATGCACACTTACAGTTGCTCACCATGCACCGACCGACGTCTATGAGCAATAGGCAGCTCCCAGCCAATTCTCCCCAGTTTATATACTGGGGATGGTATTCTGTGGTATGGAACATCCCTTTGGCCAGTTGGGGTCAGCTATATTTGTGCACCTCTTCGGTAGCAGACCATGGAAAACTGAAAAGCCCTTGACTTAGGGTAAACACTACTTAACACAGTGATGCTTTAGTTGTTGCTATCAATATTATTCTCATACTAAATCTAAAAAACACAGCACTCTACCAGCTACTAGGAAGAAAATTAACTCTATCGCAGCCCAAACCATGACAGTTCTACATGCAGCACTGCTGAGTGTATTAGCTGGGCATGGTTTTTCCATTGCCTTGCAACAAACACAAGTTTTCTGCTTGGTCTTAATTTTTTTATATGTTTAAGTGGCTCCAAACAAAGCTGTCCCAGGTATAAACTCTCTAAGTAGCATCACATAGACAAGACACATCTCTGGAGGTCTTTGCAGTGGATGACTGATGTATTTGTCACCCAGGAAACCCAGATGTATACAGGTTTTCAGATCAGTTTGTTGTTGAAGGTGCTTGTCTAAATACACTACTGTGACTGTTGGATGTGAGGTCTTGACTAAACAGCACATCTGCGGAACAACTGCACTTTCTACTAGAGGAAAAGGAGACTTGTTATAGCAGTGTCCCTAATATATCTTCCAACAGAAATCACACAAAGTTTCAGCTCCAAACTTGAATGGGAAATCACAGTGAAGACAAAACTTCTGAAGAGTAAGTTAAAGGATTTGTGCTGCCTGATGCTAATTCTGGCTTCATGTCTTACATACATATGTTGGAAGACTGAACAGTCTTCAAGTAAATTGTTTTCTTCTTGTGTGGACATATTTCATCTAGTCACACATGGAAAGAAGTATAATTGGGTCAGACTTTTATTTGCCGTGTTTTATTGCCGGGTGTTAATCTTTATCGGAGGTGAAAAACAAAACACTTTCAGCCAGAAGGTCTACAAGTAACTCCAATTTTCCAATCCTGTCAGAAATTATCCTGGTTGATATAAGATTACCATCCTGAATGTATCCCCCAATACATCAAGAACACTCACCTGTTGAAGAAATGGTTTTATTAGTTAATGGGAACCTTTTCTGAGGCATACATTGGTAAATACCAAATGTATACGATCAACAATGCAGAGGTTTTATTTTCCATAAGTTATTGTTGTGGAATTAACACTGTGTTGCAGATGCATTGTTAATGATTAATAAACCAGTCAGTGTTCAGCCTTTAAAAAAAGTAGTGTCAAGTATGAATTTCTGTCAGGATGCAAAATAAGTGGCTATTTGTGAATCTTGGGGTTTGTGTTTTTATGCCACCTGGGTCCCAGCATTTTCAGGGCAGTATTTTTGTTCAGGTGCTTTGCAGCACTGGGTCGCTGTGACTGAGCATGAAAGCCTGTCAGTTGTTGTGCACAGCTCAAGGCAATAGTGTTTGAAAATACCAGCTAAAATTACCAAGATAGGATGGATGATGACTTGGGTGAGAATTTCTTTTCAGACACAGTCCGCTGCAGGATGACTCTTCTGGTTTGTACTACTCTGTTTTCATATCTGTAGTGGCAAGACTGTCTTGTTTGGAAACCTGTAGACTTCTCATTCGTGAGCTTGAGGTTTATATCACTGGAGTTATAGAGACAAGTTCCTGGAAGCATACAGGTTGAGCTTTGGGTTATAGTTCAGGATTCTGTTCTTTATTGCGGATTTTGTTTGTTTGATTGTTTGTTTTTCCCAATGAAGTCACCCAAGGGATGAGGTCAGTATGACTTATGGCCTCTATTAAAGTTAGAACTTATACCGAGTGGTGGAAGAATATAGAATTCTCTTGCAAAGTCCTGAAGAAATTAAAGTTTGGCCAAACCACTGCTCTTTACATACTTGAAGCTATTGTACCATTTATCTTCCAGATTCATTCCATTCATGTAAAATTCAATAGAAATGATTTTACATAACAGGAATGCTATAAAGATCTTTCTAATATTTTTAAAACAATGCAGTTCAACAGCTTTTGTTCAAAGTTACCGCCATTTAAGCATTCATATTGTTGTCTTATTTTGTTCTGTCTTGGTTTTAGACTGTTAATGATGGCAGATAACCTTATATCAAGTTGCATTAAGTTATCCTAATCTACAGTTGGGGTATTCCCGTTCCCATTAAACAGACAACAGTATATATTAGATGTATGAATTGTGTGAGCACAAGGGGCTTACTATAAACGTTTAGGTTGGAGTGATTTAGTTTCACTGATATTAATAGTGCTGTTGCCTCTGTGACCTGTGACTTGGCTTCTGTTTTTATACCGAGATACATAGTGCAAAATACTTAATAATTAGTGATCTGGTCACAGTGCTAAGGAGGTCAGAAGATGAAAAAATGTCACTTTTATGCATACGTGAACTGTGCATTAGCACCAAATGAGATCACGGTCAAGAAGATCGTTACTTTTGTGAAGTCCGATTGATTTGCCTACCTCTGTATTACCCTGTACAGTACAGAGTGGACATCTCCACTCCTGAGATCAAGTGGTATGCAGGCTTCCCTGGTCACATTAATAATGAGGAATTTCTTCTACACAGCAGAGCTTGTTTCAGGAAGTAACTGCTCAGCTCATTTAGAAATGGTAAGGGAATGTGAAACTGAAGTCATTTCTGTGCTCTTTGCGTCACGTGCCAGCCTGTCCTAGACCAATAGGGTTCAGCTTTTTGCCAGAATGGTAGCAGCTGTGGGAAATGGGTAAAAGTCCTGCAGAGCCCAACACGTTACATAACACTTGGGAAATATTTGGGGGAGGAATAAATAAATATGGGCATGAGGACAAATACTGTTATATGATGTTTTATTAGAGTAAAAGGATCTTGGGTTCAGGAGAGTAGCAGCCACACAGGCAATTCTGGTATCTGAGTGACATCGCTTTTCATTGGCCCTGGAAGAAGGGCCAGAACTCATAAGACTGTTGGCAGAGACTAGTAGGAACTGTCACAATGTGAGAATACCAAATTTAGAAGAATTTGCCTTCTTTATAAAACACCTGTTGTGGATGTAATTGCAAATTTTAATTTCTAGAAAAAGACTAATTATAAAAATTAGTCTTAAAAAATACCCAAACTAAAAACAAAACAAAACTAAAAAACCCCAAAAAACTAAGTGAAGCACCGCCTGAAATTTGAAAAGGAGGGTATGTAAAAGCCACACAGATCATTGTAGTTTATCCAGAGAGTGGAAAACTGGTGAGGAAAGAACTGCAAGGCACACAGTGATGTTGTAGTTTCACAGGCCAATCTCAGGAGGGGGAAGATGTAGCCCTGCTGCTTGTTGGTAGAGTATCTTTGCAAGACTGGTTTCTCTAATGTTACTTCACCAGAATGAGTTTTACAGAATTAGTTTAATGTGGGCAAAGACCACTACATAACAAAGCCAGTTGATGAGAGCTGGAGACTGTGGAGGAAAACGCTTAATCTGAGCTAATGCTGTGATGAAAGGAATCCCTGAGTGTATTCTAGATCAAATTAAAAAAGGATCTGGACAATAACCACAGTGGGAGCCACTAAATAATAAAACACTTTGTTTGGCAATTGTTCTTTTTCTGCTTAGATTGAGCATCCTGCTTCAGGCATCCTGCTTGAATGGACATTCGGAGGGAGCAATCCGGTATTCTACCTCTAGCCCCTCTACCACATTTCGGTCCTTAGGCTGCCGACATGAACCTTTGGATCCTTGATATTCTGCCTTCATTTGTTGCAAGGGAGGAATAGGAGTAGCTTAGTAAGGCAACAGGGAAAAGCAGCCATCCTGATACAGGGATGTCCTGGAATTTATATAAACTTAGTAAGGTTGATTCATCCAGATCACTTGAAAAAAAATAATCTAAATGTGTTATTTAGAGGACTGTTGGAATGTCATGGAAAAAATTCATACTAAGGTCACTCATTGTATTTCAGCCAAGCTTTTCCATGCTTTTCTGTCTGGGGTGTTTTAAAAGTGTATTGTAGAGAACAAAGGACTTTATGTTTTGTTTTATGTAAATCTTCTAAGTATGAGAACATATATGGAAAGATCATCTGAGGAGCTCAAAGAGGTAGACAAGGAACTAACTATAACATTACCTCTGGGTAGTGCTATGTAAATACTAATTGTTATATTTAGTAGTCAGTATTGCATCTCAGACTTTTCAGACTTGCTCAAGACAGCAGTTTGTTGTTTTGGGCATTGTTTTCTGCTGGAATTGTTTTTCCTTCCATTAATGCAGGTTATTTACCACTTGAACTCCAACTTAAAGACTGTTTACTGCCTTTTTTTTTTTCCCCCGTGGGAAATGGATTTTCCATTTGTATTATAAAAAGAGCACAGTTAAATCCAGTGTTACTGGTGTAGTACTGCAAGATATTTTTGCCAGCCCCACCCGTTGCAGGAATTCATTTACTTTTCCAGTCCTGTTGTTAATCATTATATTGACACAGAAAGTCCTCCCAAAAGCACTCTTTGGCAGATTGCATTAAATATGAATAGCAGATATTCATTACGATGTGTTGCCCCCAAGAGAACTCTAAACTATCTGCACTACTCATGAACAGGCAAATACACTAATTCTCCAGCTATTCAAATTATTTTCAAATAGTTTAGTGTGTCTCTAATAAAAACAAGAATGTCTCTGTTTCCCTTAATTACTTAGAAGGTCAAGGACTCCCACATCTCACTTTACTTCACAAAATGGGGAATGTTTCTGTTGGAGATTGGAGTATGGTTAGTACATGATGGATTTTCTTCCATCAGCATAGTTACTGAGGGAAGCGCTGTCTGTAATGGACTAACAAAAAGAAACCTTCATCACTCTTTGGCACTCTGGAATTGTCTAAAATAATATTATGGTAATTATATTGAATTAGGAAAAAAATATATGAATCAACCTTGCTTGATTATGTTGTTGAGTTTTCTTATACCTTCTAATCTTCCTGTAGCTGTCTCCCATTTTTTCCAGTCCTGTCTCCCTGGGAAGGCTTACTGTGTGGTAAGATATTTACACATATCTGCAATTAACAGATGACTTTCAATGTACCTATTCAGTGCATGTGTTGTCCATATTTATTGAAAAGACAGAACATGTGTTTGCATTCAGAGAGGGGGGATAAACAGAACATGAATATCAGATTTCTTAGGTACAGCCAGTGTAGCCTCATGCTGGCCAGTCTGAGGAGCAATGTCCAGATGATACCCTGTAGATATCATTCAAGACCTTGGAAGTCACCATTTCTTTCCAGTTCCTCCTTTTGTTCATGTTGTGGGTTTTTCCTTGGTGGGGCTGTTTTTGCGGCTTGAAAGCATCCATCCTTCAGTTATTTAAACTATGTTACACTGTCGTTTTCTAATTCTAGTTGATCTGAAACTATCAAAAATGTATACTTAGTTTTTCATGTTAGAGCTTCTTTTTTCAGAATCACCACTTTCTGAAAAAACAGGAGTGCCTCTCTAGTTGGCACAACTGGTGACTCCTGCTGTAGCTCTGCCCTGCCGGGGTGGGTCCTCGGCACCCTGTGGTTGCAGCTTGCTTTGGATTTTAGTGGACAGTGTGCTCATCTGTGAGAAATCCGTTCTGGGTGTGTATGGACAGGAATTTGCTTCCTGGGAGGAAGCCAAATTTAGAAATTGTCTGCTCTGGCAGGGGAAGTGCATGGTGTAATACTGGCACGTGCTTCATAATGGCTCTGTGTATCCCTTGTAAACTTGCTGTAGTCTGAAGGAGCCTGGTGTTTGGAAGTCAAATAGGAGCTGTCAGAGAATTGCTCCTTCCCTCCTCATGGGCCCCAAAGCAAGGAAATTCCCCAGCAAAATGCCTTCTTACCTAGGCTTAGAAACAAGTTTCCGCAGAGTATTGCAAATAACCTTTTTCTCTGTTCTGGCTACACAAAAATAACACCCAGTAGCTCCCAATATTGGGGATGTCAGGAATGAAGAGTGAAGGGCTTGTTCTAGTCTCCTATTGCCAGGTCATACTGGGTGACCACTCTGTTGCCCCTCCACCCAGTCGGTGATGATGTGTTTGGTGTTGATTCATCTACGGCATATGAAGCACACAGTATGTTCTTCGAAAGGAATGTAATGCCAGGCTTTGGGTTTGGCAAGGTAATGGCACCCAAAGTTATTTCAATGACTGATGTGTTTTCAATCCAAATTGATTGGGGCAATCTTCTGAAATAGTTAATTGTGTGATAGTTCATGATATTAAATATAAACATAAGCTTTCATTTTGCCAGCTTTCTGTCTGAAGGCATATGTTTAGCAGCTAATCATGTTCTTAAAGTGGAGAGTTTCCATTCAGTCATGTTGCTGTGTTTAAAAGGTGTGTCACTATGGAGTTTGGGGGATTTTATAAATTTATATTTATTTTTTTTAGCTAAAATGTGCTTTTTATTTTGCCCCAGTATGGGCCTTGGTACGTCTTTCCTCCTTTAGTCTACTGAGTTATTAGTTTGTGTTTACTACACTTTTGGCAATATGCAGTGTTTAATTGGGAAGCCTTATTTAAGATTTGGACAGGGCCAGATTTTCGAGAAATTGATTTATGGTTTTACTCAGCTAGAATATCTTCCCCTTTTACCTATTTAAGGAACATGGGGAACAAGCTGTGTTATGTGGACTTTTCAGCTATATCAATGACAGCATGTTTCCCATTTAAAAATGATAAATACCTACCCTATCTGATGAGCCCCGAAAGGGCAGGGAATCCTTTTTCCCTTCCTTTGTCCTTCAGTGCTCCGCTTCCTTTCTTACTGCCCAGAATAGGCCTACATCACTAATATTCATAAATGATTTACAAAAGTAATTCCTGTGTAATAACTTGGGACGTCAAGATTTTATGATGCTGCCAGATGTGCTATCAAACAAAATTATCTGGTTCAAAAAACTTGTGATAAATCTAGTCAGGGAAAATTCCCTGAGGCAAACTCACCCTCTACAAAAGTAACTATGTCTCATAAAATTGTTAGATTTGCCTTTACCACATGTTTGAAATCAGACTTAAAGCAACAGTTTTATACATGTGAAAAGTTAGATTTGGGATAAACTAACAAACAGGAAGAACTGGCCTTAAGCAACAGAAAACTCTTTTCCTTTCAAAACACCACGGGCACTCAGAGGAAATGTCAGAGTAAATATCAGAAATATTCGGAAAACCAGAACCTGCATCCCTAAGATACTCAACTGTTTTGTCTAGATAATGCATTTTTAGAAAGTAGTCATACCCTATATATAGTGGGTCTCATCAGGGTTGGGCTGCTGAGCTCCTGCTGAGCTCAGATACTCCTGTATCTGAGTACTCTGAGTGCAGTGAGCAACATGCCCAGCATCTGACCCATGTGTGTGTTTGTTCTTTCATGGTCTCAGCTGAGGGAACTGTTTTGGTAGCAGGGTGCATGTTTTGCCCAGTATTTCAGGTTTTGAAGGAGGGGAAGTGCTGCAGATGCACTGGAATTCCCTGTGTGGCCGCACCTCCATGCTGAAGAAGGCTGAATGAAGGCAATGTGCCCTCGGCTTAGCCCTGCAGTTTTATGGTGATCCTTGCTTCTCAGGAAAGCTCCCGAGGATGTTTAGGTGCCTACACAAATAAGCTTTATGGGTATAAGTACTTCAGTTATGCCAGAGGAGCAAGGTTGAGCATGATTTTCATCCCATAGTTCAAGGTGTTTGGGAGAGAAGCTGAAAGTCATGGCTGGGAGCTTTTGGAGGAGAAATGCTGAATTCAGGCAATGGAAGAGTTTGGTTCAGCATTTCTTGGGAGCCCAGAGCACAACAGGAGAGGGCGATCTGAAGGGCTTGTGGTATGCCATGTCTCTCGGGAATGTGCTTCTGCTTTCAGAGTACTCAGAGATGTTTGTGGGCTTGGCGTGCTGCCTGCCATTACACAACACACTTGCTTATAGCTTCAGTTAAGATGGAAGTCAGATAACTCGTGCAAGCAATAGGTGTGGACCTCCAGGTGGAGCTTGATCTTTTCTATTTTTCAGTGCTAAAGGCCAGTCAAATTTGATTTAACCTCAGCATTAGCTTTCCCGAGTGTCATATGTTTAGATCTGAGATTTCCGTTAAGTCTCATACTCAATTTTTTAAAGAAATATGAATTGCAAGAAATAAAGATGGACAGGGGAAAAAAAAGGAAGTACTGTGGAAAACTTGGAAAAGTATTTACATCCTTTTAGGATGGATTTCCTCATCCTTTCTTGGGATGGATTCAGACCTCAGCATGGGCACCTAGCTCCTGCGAGGACTGTGGACACTGCCTGTGGTCACAACTGGAGATCATTTTTTCCTGTATACATGCAAAAATTGTGTGTCACTTCTTAGAAATTAAAGCCTTGATTCCTCAGTTAGATCGGTAAGAGCAGATAGCATTAATTCTGTAAATTTAAGACCTAAGACACTTTCTAAAAGTTGGCTTTTTCTAAAGATGTATTTTTATATTTGCGGTAATGTGGGGAATATAATTTCTGAGATAATATTGTGGGGGGAATGTATGCTTATGCAGTTCTCATTTCTCAAGGCTAAAAGTTTTCAGGTGTGTTTCAAGGCTTTATAACATAAATACCTAACTAGAACCCTTTCCAACCTGTGATGTTTTTTCCAGTCAATTTCAAATACCTAAAAATTAGTTTCTATGAAGGAAATGTGAAAAGTCCCTTGAATACAGCTGTCATAGCATCACTTTTTCCTCCCTGCATTTAAAAATAAGAAGAAAGACCCTTTTTACCAGTACTGAATACTCCAGGGAAGAAAGGTTGTGTCCTGTGGCTGCTCTGTGCAGCCTACAGCTGTTACCAGAGGTTCTGCCCAAAAACCTCTGGGCTCTAACAACCTCTGCAACTGTATTTGAGGGAGAAAATAACTTCACTCCCTTTTAAGACTGAAAGCATCCAAGCCAAAAGCCAGAGTGCTGTCCTGTCACAATCAGGTCACCATCAGTGGAAAATGCAGCACAATTTCCTGGGCACTGTGATTTCAGTTGGGTACTGTGCAAGTAGTAATGTTAATCCACCGTGGAACACAGCCTCTGACAGGGGTGTGATACCTAGCACCTACAGCAGAGCCAGTGGAAATCCCCATTCTTTCTATCCTTATCCATTCTCATTCTCATTCCTTCCAGCCACTTAGCAATACTTGTTTGAGGGTAGCGATCCTGTAGACAGATGAACAGACATTGGTCTAGAGCCCTGAAACCAGGCCACACTGTAAATTTGCAGTGTTTGGAAGAATTCACATGCATACCAGCACTACCTAAAAGCTATCAGCGAAGGCGTGTGGTGGGAAATAGAACTGTATGATGTAACGAAATCTGTTTATTATATATGGCTTTCACATAGCAATTCTAGGATCAAGAGTTCTGTTATTTGAGAAATTAAATCCTGCGAGAATCATTAGAAGTATAGAAATAGTGATGTCATTACAAAATTAACTAGCTATAAACCCACAGTGTGACATGTTGATTCATAAAGGGAATAGCAAAACATAGTGCAGGGCACATCTGCTGCTCGGATTCCTGCAGAACCATCAGCCTATTGGTATCTGCAGACGACTTGAAATTTAACATCTGTTCAAAGCACTCAAAAAAGCAGCGGGAGAACCCGTACACCTTGCAAAACACTTTGCTGTCAGTACCATCGTAGTTTCAATAGTGTATTCTTGCAAAGATTGTTACAAGTCCCCTTCAAGTCCTAGATCTTCCTGGCATTGTTTCTTAAATAGCAACAACATGAGTAATAGTAAAAATAACATGGATTTTTCTAAAGGCTTTCCTAACATTTTTATTGCTTTTTATTTATGGTACCACTGCAACATACGAACTGCTATAGAGTTTTCAAACAAAGACGGATATGATCTCTGTTCCATGTAGCTTGGAATCAAAAAAAGGAAGATGTATGAAGAGTAAGAGAAAAGGATGTGCCTTCTGGGCCAAGTGATAAAGAAAGACTTGGATCCTAGAAAGGGAAAGCTGACTTTGGGGCTTCTAAAAAAATGCCTGGATGCCTAGAAACAAGAGAGCCTGTGGAGACTGATCTGCCTCTTTTGAAGACCAACAATAGGATACTGCAGCATTATTTCACAAAACCTGTGTGCATGGTCAACAATTGATTGTCGTCATTGAACTGTGTCATCTTACCTCTTAACCAGGCAAAATGACAGCATGTTTCCCCTAGCTGCATCATCCAGCAGAGTCCAAATAATTTGCAAGTTTCTTCTGTTTAACAAAACCAGAAATACATTGAAGCCAAAGAGAGAGAGATTTCACTATTGATCAGCAGTGGTTGGTTTTGCAAAATGACCTGACAGACATTTGGAAGGCATCAGCTGCCTCATGGAGTAGCAGCCAAACATCTTGGAGCACGGTTTGCTCTCCGTCACTTTTATTACTTGCAGAAGAAGTGAACTCTGCCAGGGTGTTATTGGAAGGGATATTTGCCATTTTAATATGTAATTACTCGCACAAACTCGGTGAAAGCATGTTGCAACGGCTTTGATTTGTAAATAGGTAATTGTACTTACTTGTAGTGAAAAATTTGACTCATTGTTTGTAAATTATTTGGGAAAATGAATGAAAACACATAACATAGGTAGCAGAAAATGCCCAGTTTTATTCCACAAGTACCAAAGTATTGTATTGGACATATTCCCCATTTAACTTTTTTTAATAACCAAAGAATTTTTTACCTTGTTGTCCAAGATGAAGCTGGAGCCTTCCATAACCAAGGGGAAGCCTAATTGAGGCAGTCTAACACTAGTGCAAGTACATGGAGAGCCACTGATGCAGGCAGTTTAAATGGACTTTTTGCCAAACCTTTGTTATCCTTCTGAAGTGCTCTGTGTATGTGCCAGGGGTTTCTAATAGTGCTGAGAATTTTATGTCATGGACAACCCAGAACTTAAAAACCTAGTGAAGCGTACATAGGAAGAGCAGTAACACAAAAACCAGAACGAGGTATGTGCATTTTTTTTTTCTCCAGAGATGTTGCTTGGTAATCCACTTTTTAATCAGCTCTGGGCCCATGAAACTTCTTTGGCTATCCAGAAGACTCCACAGTTATAGTTCCAGGAAGAAAGCAATGAAGTGATAAGGAATATGTGGCCCTGTTTGGTAAACTTTGTCTTTTCTGAGGGGGGAATAAAAAAGTGTTTCAGAACGTGTTAATAAAGTTGTAAAAGCTGCTTTCTGAGGTTCCTACAGCTGCAAGGGCTGTTGGAGAGCTGGTGCCTCTCCTTTATCATCAGATGCACCGAGCATATTTTGGGGTCTGGCAAGTTTTTTCTCTTTGGAGGAAAAGTGTGCTTTTGGGGTCAGATCTGTTGTTCAAGGCCGGTAAAGTGGAGATATATCACAGAAGGAGCCCAGTGCCCAAAGTCCCTTTCCTTACCTGAGCTTTCAGTCACAGTCCATCTGCCCATTACCCAGGAGCTCTCCCTTCAATCATTTTCTTTACTTTCTTGTCCCTACAGTTTGTCTGGTTGTGTCTGGTTTTATTTAACTGATTTATGTGGTGTTTGTATGCTTTTTTTGCTCTTAATCCCGCAGATTTAATTACAGAAAATGTTTCTGCTCACTCTTTCCTTGATGAAGGAATTGCTTTGTATTTATCCTCAAAGTGGAATAGTAGCATCTTCAGAGAGATATTGTGTTTGCAGTGAAAGAGATGCAAAAACGTTTTTTTAGGAAGGTTAGGCTGGTTATTTACAGCCAAGAAAAGGAGGAGCACAGTCTGGGATGGGGCTCATGCCTGGATAAAGACATGGGAACTGGCTCCTGAAATATGGCATTAAACAACTTGTAAAAATGTGGGGGACAGTGAACAAATTCAGTTTCTGAGATTCTCAGACATGACTCCAGCCAAGGTGTGCTCTTCACCTGTGTCCGCCCAGTGTTGGTCATCCTGCAAGAGTAATGAAGAAGGCGTTAGAGCCATGCTGCTGAGTCACATCACCTTTGAGTTTCCAATCACAAGGTTGATGGTAAGCGTGTGTGATGATTTGCGAAAAATGCTGATGGTTTTCAATTGGCTATCAGTCCGGAAAGTTGGGAACCGTTGACCTAACCTATGTCTGTAAGGTCAGGGAGACCTGTTTCTGAGGATTTGTGCCCAGTATCAGACATCAGCTTGCTAGGAGAAGCATGAAGAAAGGTTGTTGTCACAATGAAGTATCACTTTTCTTAGGATGGACTACTTTTCCCTTATTTTTTCCCCAGAATACTTATCTTGCCTGACCTAATTTCAGAATACCTTGTACTGTACAAGGCACAATGATACCTTGTACAATCCAATATTTTATATCAAAATTGTATATAAGGATAGATGTCACAGGGCAAAAGTGACTCCAACGAGTTTCAGACCAACAAGGGGCAAATTTCTTTGTGATCCTGTTAATCACTTTAAACAAAATTGCTCCCCAAATCATTGGGAAACACGTGTTCACCTCTCCAGCCATGTATACCTATGCAGGAAGTGAATAAAATCATCATGTCATGCTTGGTGGCTCTCTACATGGGCATCATTGACTGCAGAACAGCCAGATTGGTCTGTCCATCTTGATGTTCACTCTGGGTCCTTGCAGATGACCTCGGACTGGATGCCTGTGCCAATGTTTTTCTGTTCAGGAGGTGCATTATTAAATTATTTTAGAAAATGTTAGTCTCAGTCAGCCCATGCAGTTTCTTTCCTAGTAAGAGTTTATTATTTTCTGTGCAGCGATTGAGTTGAAACAGAAGGTCTGGGACGACTGGGGGAAAAGGGTGAAGGAGGGCAACTGGGGCTGCTAGAAGAATTGCTGGTGTTTCTGAGGGACAGAGGGAACAGGCTTACCTGTGACAGACATTTGTTATAGATTCCCTTTAAAATCAGGAAATGAGTACAGCCATCGTTTTGTAATTAACTGTAAGGGGAAATCTCGGGAGATGGCTAAAACAGATTTGTCCACTTAGACAAGAAACACTGGGACTTAACAGGTGTATGGTGCCTGTACTGCACTACTTAGGAGTTCTTCAGGCTCGGCTGAAAACAAAATATTATCCGACGATAATAACATTGTGAACCCAAAGACCTTAACTGGTTTCATTATCAAGTGAGTGCCTGAGGGGAAATACACAGATGGAAAGGCATTCCTTTCCCTTGGTATAATGCTCCAGTGCCAGAGAATTTATGGCCAGGACATGGTTGGCCCTTGCATTGGCGGCTGGTGGGGGAAATACATAAAGTCATTCTGGTCTTTTTTTGTTCGTTTGTTATCTTGCAGGCTGTTTAAGGGCTGAGTTTTCATTGCCATTCCCCGTCTTGGGGACAGCATAGCTGTATACTGAAAGCTACAAGATGGGGTTTGTGCTTGCCCCTTCTCTCCTCTGTGGACCTTGTTCACTCCCTGGGCAATAGGGAGGGAACAGCCTTACTTGGATAACACCTGGTACCCTGACAGGTGACAGGTGGATTCAGGCTACTAGGTCAGAGGGATACTCAACTGGCATTATCTTCTTAGAATGTAATTTATTGCAGGATGTGCAGGGGGGCTGATTAGAAGTGGTCCCCTAAAAGTAAGAGGGGAGGGGGGGGTTGTATTGCTTTGTTTGCTTTCTGTTTTGTTTTGTGTTTTGTTTTGGGTCTTTTGTTTTCTTTTTTACTTTTTCTGGTGCAGAGACAGATCTTGGAAAGAGCAACTCTTTCCTCTGTATTCCCAACCCGTTTGCTCTACTGACTGGAGGCAACATCCACAAGGCAGAGCCCTATAGCTCAGGCAATCTGAAAAGCTACATGTGAGGGGAAAAAAAAATAAAGAAAGGAAGAGATATTAGCTCATCATTTAGCTAGTTAAGGTGTCTATACTCTTTTCCAGTTCCTGAGTTACCCTGTGGTTTCTCAATTATAGTTGTCAGGAGAAAGGTATGAAAGCCTTGTATTTTAAATCTGTGACCAGAGACGCTAGTGTTCCCTGGAGAGGAGTCTGATCTGTCCGTTGTGGATGACTGTTTCTTTGGAGAACCTGAAGTCCAAGATACAGAGCACGTTAGTTAGTTGTCTAAAATACTGTTTATGTTTTTCAGAATTGAACAAATATACAAAGATGGAAATTGCACACAGGATCCATGTTTTATTTGCGAGTGTGTATGAGTGCGTGCACATTTAGATTTAGTCAAGAACCCCAAAGGTTTTAAAGCAAAAACTAAATAAATAATGAAGTTGTAGTTCAATTGTAAATGTTAATGTTTCTGTGAGAGACTGGAGAAGTTCTTTTATTATTCAAACTGGCTTGTTCCTTCCTTGTTTATATATGAGTTTGCCCTCTTTTGAACATTGTATATGATTTCACTGTGAAGAGTTTACAAATCTTAAAATGTTGCTTTCTTGTCAGTGACACCGATCATACTGCAAAGGTCTTTTTAGAATTTCATACAGATCAAATAGCTCTGTTTCTTAAAAAAGGTCAGAAGAAAGGTCACCAGAATCTTTCATTATTGGCAAAACTACCTAATTTTTTTCTTAGACTGGGTCATAGAAATAGATGAACGTAACTGCTTTCACTGAATTTATTGACTAAAAATAAGCAATCACCCCCTTTCCCCACCCTTCCTCCTTCTAACAGACATCTGGCATGGAAAATATAATCTAAGTATTTTTATCAAGGCTATAAGCACCTGGAGTCTCTTATGATGGCTACTGCAGGCAAGCATAAGAGTAAGGAGCTTCAGCAGCTCTGCTTACAGCCACTTCTTAGTTTGAAGAGGATGTTTTGCACAGGTGTTAAAATGAGATGCTAAAGTGTGTCTTGATATTAGCATACTGTCCATCAAAACCTGTAATTAACTGCACCCACCTGTATGCTGGCATTTTTCTGACTCTTGCCATCCTTAAAGCTGTGTGTATCTGAGGATGTAATCCATCTAAACCCTTGGACACCCTGAACTACAAATGAAGTCAGAGAGCTGCAGGCACACAGCTCCTGGCAGGATTATGCACCCAGTGAGCTATTGCTCTCATTATGTTGCACTGCAATATATCATCAGTGTGAAACATCATCCTAATGATGCATTAGTGTAATACATCATCAGGGGAGTCCCACCAGTAATGTATTACTCCAAGTGTGGTGCTACTCAGTAAGAAAATCATCTCACAGTCCTTGTGTTGTTTCAGAACAGCATCAGCGAAGGCAAAATATGTTGCTTAAGATTGATGCAGATTCCCAATTTCATAACTATGTTAATGATGAGGGTATCTTCTGTACGCTCTGACTTTGTGCCT
This sequence comes from Lepidothrix coronata, assembly GCF_001604755.1. NCBI lineage: Eukaryota > Metazoa > Chordata > Aves > Passeriformes > Pipridae > Lepidothrix > Lepidothrix coronata. The sequence goes on from NW_016690244.1 coordinate 271,056, forward strand.
GTGTTTTTAAAGAGGTGTGTTTGGGCTGTCTTTGGTTGCGTTTCTGTTTGGAAGGAGCAGGAATTGATTCTTTAGATGGATGGCTGGAGGGCTTGAATAGGAAGCTGTAAATCTGCTGCCCAAGTGCCTAGTTCTTGGAGATGGGGAAGGGGTTTATGAAAACTTGGTGCCAAAATTTGCAATTTTAAGGATTTTTCTACTGTCACCCTGATACATCTTCCTGTTTCAGTCAAACGGACTAAGATAAATACATTTAAAAAGCTCTGTCTCGTAAAAAGTAAACCCCTTTGTTTCACGTATCAACCCATTGATTTTCTTCGGTCTGCAAGATCCTATAGCAAAACAATCCTTCCCTTGGGAGTTGTCTCAAAGGCAAGATTTACTTCAGGGGGCAAGGCAGTCAGGTGGCTTCGTTTATGCTTTTGAATTACAGTGGCTCACCATAAGGTTGCAGCAGTCTCAGGGACTGCCAAACGGAGGAGCGTAGTTGTCAGTGGTCCACCTAATGTAAACAAGGACTGCACTACTCCACGTAACTAATCTAGTAGGATCAAAGGGAATGTTGGCTACGAAATAGGCAGTTCTAAAATGTGCTTTTATACATGGCCAGTGTTTTCTAGGGTGATTTTTGGATGCACCAAGTTTACAGGTGCAAGACAAGGAAATCTGAAGGGATTCCAAACTTCAGTGTGCTGTTGAGACTGCATCGCGTATTTTCAATGCTGAAATGCTGCACACAAGTTGTTTCTTTAAAAAATCTTCTCTGTCACAGAAATTCAGCAAAACCAAGGGACAGTTCTCGAGTAAGTAGAGCAAAATTTGGTCTCCCTTTGCTTTGCTTCTTGTTCTCTTGTGTTAACGGATAACCGGACTGAGCAGCATGATTGTGGCCCTCTTGTGATTTGTCAGTCACCCCTTTTTTTCCCCCGTAAGGCTCCCGTAAGATCTTTACCAACAGTTGCTGCCTGCTTGTACCTATGTCAGTAAGATAAACTATGACAATGTGACTGTTTTTACAGGAGCACATAATGAGCCTTCCTGTTACTGCAGGAATATGGAGACTTTTTTACTGCCATACCTTGTTTCATTCATTCACGTTAGTTTTTTGTCTGGACCCAAAGTATGACCACATTGGTAGAACACAAGGAGCACTTTGCTGGTGTCATTCCTCTTTTACTGGTTAAGTGTTCTATGGGCTTATTTAGGCAGCAAAAGCAGTACTCCAAGCCAAAAGAACTTCAGTTGTAACTTTCTTGAAGCCTTATTTGGGCAAAGTATGAATGGCCTTAAAAGACAGTAACTAATTTATTTCTTGAAGTGGTGCTGGGTTAAGATCATCATCACAAATCACGCCGTCTTCAACATTACTCTCCCTCACTGCTGTAAGGAAAGCAAACCTGCTCTTTTCAAGTTCCTCCTCGAGATTGGTTTCAGGTCTCAGAGGTCCCAGTTCTCTTTCCAGGAGGATAGCAAGGCTGACAGTGTAGCATGGCTCCTTTGTGCTAATACAGAAGCAGCCGAAGGAATAAGTGTTTGTCTATATGACAGGCATGGGCAGAAGAGTGAAGCCTAGCAACTCTCTTCCTAGTAACTCTTCTTCTCCAGTGACAGCACCATGTCTGTCTGATAGTTGGCTTTGGTTTTAAATAAAAATGAAGATCAACCTTGTTGTCTGCATTAAATAAAGAAGATTCAATAAAACCACAAACTATCCATTGAAAAGCAGGGGTTTAAAGGCAGAGGTCATTTAATGAGTTGATCTTTAAGGTTTTTAAAGTTTTAAAATTAAAATCACTACTTGGTTTCCCTGGTGTTGTTTGACACTACTTTGAAGTCAGGTTTTCTTTCCCAGCCTGCCTGAATTCAGCCCCAATAGTTAATAGTTTTCATCAACAAAAATAAAAATTTTTATAAACTTATTTTTCTGATTTGGCTGCTGCTTAGGGTTTGTTTTTTTACCTTAGGAGTACTCAGCTCATGTCTAGAAGCCTACTTGTTAAAGTAACACTGCCCTTTTCTGTGTGTACAAAGAACGTAATGAATCAAGAATTGCTGTAAATATTGTTTTCAAAGTGAAGTGTTTCTGGCAAATTCCCTCAGCATATTGCATAGTCATATATAGCAGGTTGTTGTGTTAATAGATTATTAGACTCTGCATATGCACTTTAACCTTCTCTGAACTTTGTTCTTGTCTTTTAGAAGGAATTAACTAAATCCAAATTAGTGGTGGGCAGTCAATCAACAGTCATATGGAGGTTTTGACCTTACCAGTATGTCCTGTTGCATTGCATTGTTCTTTGTTCTTCCATCAGGCTGCACCATGACTCAGACATAAACATGACGCGTCAGAAATATAACGTGATGTGACACGGCCAACAAAAATATCAGCGAAGAGTTATGTGGATAGTTTCAATTCATTCAATTCATGGGTTATTTGTTGTCCATGTATCAGTAAAGGGTTCAGTAGTTTTAAACTTGCTGGCCGTTAAATGAAAGGGAAAACAAACAAAAAAAAAAATCACCAAAGCAAAGAAAGGATAGTAAAACTCTTCGTCCTTCAGATGGTTTCCCTTGCATTCAGCACCCAGGCTGTGCACTGCAGTTCCAGCTGGTGATATTTGGAACCTATAAGTTAATTAGAAGAAGAAATTTCTGCAGCTAGCAATGTAGATATTCTGGGGAAAAAAAAACATTGCCCTGGGGGAGGAATGATATTTGAGCAGATTTATAGGGCTCTGAGTGTGCATATGAATGAGATGATAGCCGTCAACATGGCTTTCTGCTATGGGGAACTGTCAGCTTTGCTCGGGTAGAAGGAGATCCATGGAGGAGAGCAATGAGAATGATGGGAAAATAATGATAAAAATTGCATCTGTTTTAAAATGGGATTAAAAAATTCTTCTAAAAGCAGACTCTCTTTTTCCTCTGGAGGGGAAGGAAATAACGTAAGTACTCCACCTAGACAAACATCACAGATTAAGTCTGCTAAATACGGCAGGGGGGAGTGAGGTCACTGGGCATAGAGGCCTCTATGAATGACGAAGCCCCATATCTCTCTTACATTTTGACGAAAATCACCCTGACCAGAGTGTGAAACATTCTGGTTTATTCTGCTCTAGCAAAACATGTTGCTGGTTTTGGTGCACATGGAAAGGTCACTGTGCTACAGAGCAGTGAAAAGGATAGATTCACTGAGAACCACAGAGAGGCCAAGACAAGGGTTGTGTCCCACCCTGGACCACATTTTAGTAATAAGTCACATCTCTGCTGTAGCATGATTCCTCGCCCGTGAGGGTGTTGTCTGTGATTGGCATCCATGTGGGGCTGTGGCACATTACCCACCTTACTGTGCGGGCTGGAGCATGCTGGTGGCTGGCATTCCAAGAGGGGCGATGGATGGGTAGGACAGATTCATTAATTACCTTTCTTTGAGAGAAGAATTGCATTTTCTGTGTAGACGCTGAGAGAATGTTAAGTGGCTCGGCCAGCAGTTTTAAGAATTGCTTTTGAATCACTCCTTTCACTTTTATCTTTCTCAGCTTGAATAAATCTCTAGAGGTTGCTAATTACAGCATGTTTTCTGTAGCACTGGAGTGGTGCACAGCACATTTTTAACCTCTCCTTCCATAGTGCATGCAGCTTCCCTTGGCGTGCATGTGGAGGAACAGTTGTGTGTTGCTAAACTCTGTCATTTAGAGGCCCTTCTGTTTTTAAATATTTGTCAGTGCAGCCTGCTGTCATTTACAGTGAGCCTTTATTGAGATCATTAAACAGAAAGTTTGAGATTAATTCCCTTTCAGGGCAAGAGGAGGAGGATAAATAACCAGTCCTGCTCAGTGTTCATTCTTAATGACTCCAGCTCAGTGTGAAAGCGTAAACAGTTTTGACAAAAGGTGTAATTGATTGTTTGGGTTTAACTGATCACTCAAAAATGTAGCGTATCCTCATTCAGAAGGTGCTCTGTAAGGTAATGAATGTGATACTGTTAGAAAACAGGGTCTCGTGCTAAGTAAGAACGAGGTTTTGTGCTGAAGCTCAGCTCATGGCCGGGCTGGTGACTGCTGGGAGAACTGGTGCTGCTCCAGCATCCTCAACCATGGTGGCTGCTGCCTCCTTTTCTTGGGTGCCCCTCTCAACCTCGAGGAGCCATTTCGGAGAATCAAACCACTACCAGATGTGAGGAAGATTAAAATTAAGTGTTTGCTGCTAGTTTAAATCCGTAAATTGTCATATCAATGGCCCAGGTCAGATGAATATTGAGGCTGGCATGGAGGGATGGGATCTTGCAGCCGTGAGCTCAGAGAGGAGGAAGGCAGGACATGTTGTTCGGTGTTAAATGGCTAGTAGATGTGGAAGCTGAATTCCAGAGCATGGTGGTGGGACACACTAACGGCAAAGGTAATGGCGGTGTAGTTATCCGAAGGCCTTCTGCATTTTCCAGCTGCCACCTCTAGTTTATTGAGAATGAAGATGAGAGCTTTAAAGACCACCTACTGTTTGCATCCTCTGATGCCCTATGGGCATATCCATTCTGTTCACATCATGTCTAGATCTAACCTTGTCTTTTTCTGTCCCTTTTTCTTGTGTAAGTTTTCCTAAATGCTTCTCTTTCATTCCTTAATATGCAAGTCTTTATGCTAATTTCTGTGGCTCCATGATTTCCCCGTCAGAAGTGTGGGTGATAGGCAGATCAGCAGTATGTTAGAGATGAAATAACTTGGTTTTACGTATCTGTGGAAGAGTGCTCCATATCCACAAAGGGGACGTGCAGCAATGAAAATAAGAAAATACAGGAGGAATGCATGGAGCACCAGTGAATGGAAACGCCTGAGAATGCAAGTATTTGCTGTTAAATTCCTTCCATGGGAAGATGTTCTGGGTGCATACAACAAACAGAAGAATGCTCATGATCTTAGGATGTCTTTAGGAATGCAGGACCTCTTGAAAAGCTGAAATTGGGGCCAGACCATTCATATTACAGCTTTGTAATGACAGTCTTGACTGTCTTGGGCTTAAATAATTCTTTCCTCTGTCATCTTACAGAACCAGAAGTAGAACACCTACAAGGGACCACAATTGAACAATTATCTGAGCAAACCAATGGTACCCATTTAATGTTTAGGTGATAGACTGAAAAGGATATCTATCCTTTTGGATATCCTTTGGATCTAGCTTGTTGTTGCATGACTAAATAATATTTTGTATTATTTTTGCTATGTATTTTTTTCACAGATTACTTGTGAAATGAAGGGAGAAGCACTACTGCTGTGGTGGTTGAGGCTAGTAGGAGATCAGCCTTGGGTTTGAGCAACATAATGAAAGGTGGCCAAGGTCAAGGCCATCATGGTTTAATCAGATGTGAAGAGCCCATTGGGTGCCCAAAGCCTGACTGTGGCTGTGGCTGGGTGATAAGTTTTCTGAATCTCTGGATCCTTGCTGCCTTGGGAATGCTGATGTCTCTTTTTTGGAAGGCAAAATTAATGGCAGCATTTTCATCAAAAGGACTGCTCAATGGTACAAATAAATTTTCTGGAAAAGAAAGTTGCAGGTAGAAACTGCTCTGAGCTTCTTCACCAGTCAGTGCACACATATACATAGTTTTTGTCTTCGTTATAGATAGGGATGGAATTCTATGGCTGAAGAGTATGTTTATGCCTTAGGCAGAGGATTGTTGAATAGCTTGGAAAGAAAGCTTTCCCACTTATCAGAGGGATACTGTCAATGTCCTGCTGTTTGTAGCATCAGCACTTATGCTGGGTTAGCTGTATCATATCCTAGTGCACGTTGCTTTGTACTTCCCAGTGCTGCTGCCTCCTCCTCATCATTCCTTCTGTACTTCAGGTTTTGGGCCATGGAGCATGGCTGGATAAAAAGGCTAATATTAGAGGAGAAGGGGTGAGAAGTAGTTTATCTCTTTGTTTTTCCTTTTCCTTCACTGGGAGTTCATTCACTTGAGTTTTCATTGCTGTGCACATCTGGGATTGTTTCTACAGATGGTGAAAGGAGTTTCCAATTTATCCTTCTCCTCAACGAACTGAGACATAGCCTCAGGTCTTGGGCTTTTTTGTTTGTTTGTATGTTTGATTGGTTGTGTGTGTTTGTTTTCTTTTTTGTTTCTTGTTTTCAGAATATGAAAAAGTACTCAGAGCACAGATCATTGTGTTTGTCCTTTTCTGAGTCATGTTCAACTGGTCAACTTCCTTATGGAAGAATTGAGTGCCAGAAGTTTTGGTGTGCCATCAGTGCTTGACTAGCATTATTTACAGTCGCAGCTATCAACTGTATACCCGTTTCCACATGTGAAAGATCTTTTTCTCTGTGACTGGTTTGAGTGGTAATTTTACATTGAACTGGTCAGCCACAGTGATTATAAATTCCTTTAAGTCCCAACTTTTCAAGTGCATCCTGTGTCCTTTTCGGGTGACCTGTATTTTGTATTTTTACATGTGTGAACTAGAAATGAGATGATACTGGGAGGCCAGTTCTTTGAGGTTGAGCCTCCTTTATCAATTATTGTGCTCTCTGGAACTGACCTGGTTTGGTGTTCCCTTACCTAGTGCTGTTCTTCCAGAAACTTTCATAGGTCGTGTTGTTAATAGCGCTGACTTTATCCCCCATTAACTGACAGAATTTGAGCAACATTGGAATGAGATCAAATCCATATAAAATTGCCATAAAAGTATCTGTAATTGCTGATAGTTTCCCATCTACAATTACTTTTTATGATAGATCAGCCAGCTTTTAAATCTATTTTCTTCTCTATTGATTATGTCCACTGATAATTTTTAATTGGAATGTCATGTAAAATTAATTGAAACGCCTGACAGTAGTTTTAAGTGTGTTATTTCCCCAACAGTATTGCCAACCATATTGTAATGATACCAAGCTTATGCAATAAGACTTCTTTTCCATAATACTGTGATGATTTTCATTAGTTATGCTACCATCCCTTAATTCTTTTCTGATTGCATTTGTAACAGAGTTTATGTTATTTTGCCTGAAATCAATACCAGATTAGCTGATCTATAAATACCTAGCTCACCTGCTTGCGCTCTTAAAATATTGGAAGAAAATCAGCTTTTTCAGCTGGCTGCACCTTCCCTCCCTCAGCCTGGAAAACAGGATGGGATTACAGACAAACTCCTATCACATCTTGCTGCATTTTACAGGACCGTCCCTGCGGATGCAGTTCTAGCATGTGCCCTGGTTCATGTACACCTTACAGCCTGGCTACAAGAAGCATATAAATCATCAAGAAGTTGTTGTTACTCTGTCTCTTGCAGTATGTTTGTGAAGTTGTGGTACCAATGCACATGATGACAGTAATCCATACCTTCAGGAGTGGCATCATGCTCTCAATCTTATAAACCTGATCCATATGTTCAGGAGTGGCATCATGCACTCAATCTTATAAACCTGATGGCATCTCAAAAAATGTATGTGAAGCACTAAGAGATATAAGATTGAAGAAAGTATAGAAAACAACAGGTAAAAGTCATGTACCCTTATCCATTAGCTCCTCAATTACTGGGGAGCTTTTTGTTCTGAGGAGCAGGTAGCAAGTGGTACACTAATGAGCACACTTGCACATGGATAAACATAGGGTGATTATCATGATGGAAGAAGAAAGATCTGGGAATAGAGATGAGAAAAATCTGTAGGCTTTGATGCCAGTACATTTCTGTATTTGGCTCGAGGAAAAACTAACCAGAATTTGACACATTCTTTCAAGTTGATTGGAAATTTGTCCTCCCCCTTATTTTGAGAGCAGTTCTGAACTGGCCCATAATTGTCAAAGTGAAAAAAGGAAATCCTGTCGTCTTTGCTATTATGGCTTAAAGCACTTTTTCAATTAAATTATCATTAGGGTTACATCATGAAAGGTATCAACATAATCCGTTTAAGTATATCTTATAAGGCTCTTTACTACCAAGAAAAATCTCCTGTCTTTCAGGTACCAAAGTTACAGGAATTAATCAATCATAGACTCCAGGGGAAAATTCAGCCTTGATGTAACTCAGTAGTAGGCATTCATTTATTTCATGCCTCGGCGTGTATCTTTGTCTGAGCTAGGATTTTGTATTTGTATTATCACAGGACTTTTGTGCAGCTCTTGCATCAGGCTATTACAGCGAGCACAATAAGCACTCTGTACACCAGCATTCCCTGCGATTTTGGTTTCTATTTGATGTCATGCTTTTACTTTACCTGGGGAGTATTTTTGCCTGGAGGAAACGACTGAGAAAAGAGGCATATTTGAAAAGCCAGGAATCAAAGGAGTGATAAAAATTATTTCTGAGCACAGTGAATAATTAGGATTTAACTCACCGTGTCACAGCTGAAGAGTATTTATTGCATGTTATTGAAAACTTTCTCTGAGATAATACTAATTTTACTGAAACCTTTGTGGGACAATCAATCCTAGCATATCTTGTTTGTTAGCCTCAAATATGTATGTTTTTATTTTCAGAAAACTTCAGTGTGGTGAGGGCTATACTTGTCTCCATGTTACAGCTGACGAACCGAGATATGGAGAAACTTATATTTAAAAACATTGCCATTCACCTTGTGTTTGGAAGTCATTCCTGCTTGTGTGGGATTTCTCACCGCGAGAGAAGTTGAGAGCTTCGTGAGGGTCTGCTAACAATTCTGAGATTTACAATCTTGTGAAGGAATAGACTTTCTTCTTCTTTTTTTGTCTTTTCTTTTTTTTTTTTTGCTTTCATTTTCTTTTCTTGCCCCCCACCTGCCCCCAGTTGATAATTGCTTCACCCCCAGTTGATAAGCTGTCACTCCTGGGTGGGAGGAATCATTGCCAAGCACTGCCCAATGACACAGGACGGTTCTCCAGCAGCTGACCCAGAATCTCCCAGTGAGGGAGATTGGTGTGGGATCTGCCATTTTCATTCTGTGCTGTTCCAGACAGCATAAACATGTCTAAGTTACAACGATTTGAATACGTGAATAGAAGGCAGTTTCAGAGTATTGCTATTTATGTGTTTGTTCCTGCTGTGTAAGGTTATCCATCGTAAGTGGAGAGATTTTTGATAGACCTTATCTTTATGTACAGTGCAAGTACAGTACATTTTGGTTCTTCCTGTATCATTTTTCAGAGAGGCAAAATGCAAATGAAAGCCAAAACAAATCAAAACCCCTATGATTTCCTGATGCAAAATAACATTTCCAATTTTAGAGAACAAATGTTTAATCAGTCTGCATCATGCAATCATGGAAAAGGAAATCTAGCATTTTTATCTCAGAAAATAAATAGTTCTGGTTGTGACCTAGAGCTAAGACAAGGCTGCCAGTCCTACAGAAAAAAAAAAAAACAAAAAACCCCCAAAAAACCCCAACAAAACAAAACAAAAAAACCCAAACAAACACCCCCCCCTCCAAAAAAAAAAAAAAAAAACAAAAAAACCCCCAAAAAACCCCAACAAAACAAAACAAAAAAACCCAAACAAACACCCCCCCCTCCAAAAAAAAAAAAAAAAAACAAAAAAACCCCCCCAAACCCCAAAAAATTTTTAGTTACTGGAGCACAGCACCTCTACATTGTGTCAGAGCAGATTTTGCCTTAAAATGAGCTGTATTTTGACTAAATGTTTAAAACCACTAATTTGTAACTGTAAAGATTTTCAGTTTAATGTCTACCAAGTGATGGCATTGTAGACTGTTTTTTAGAAGTAGGAGATATTCTTTAATGTTATCAAGAATCAATATCCCCCATGAGTCTCAAGTTGCTGTTATGGCATGATCCATGTTCAGAAGAAACTGCAGCTCCTTATTCTAGCATTCGTGTGATCTTTTGACATCTCTTTCTTCACTGACCCACACTTTGTAGTGCTTTCTGTCCAGGCACACAGGTCTTTCTCAGTAGTGTCTCTTGAATTTGTGTTTTCCTCATTCTTTATATAAATGATGTCAAACCCTCTGGGTTTGCATAGTTACCTGGAGAATTAAAAAGCAAAGGTGTTTGTGTAAGCAAGAGTCCGTCAGTGCCAGGGAGCATCCTCAGTGTTGTGTGTATGGAACACTGCTGTCGCTCCCGTCAAAGCTGCTGATAGAGATGAGCAGGATGCTGTCAGCGGTTGGCACGCTTCTTGTTCAAAATTCAACTGTGTATTTATCTCTCAGAAACACTCAGGTCTTTTGTGAAACCGTGTAAGCTTAATTTCGAGCCTATAGCTGATCATTTTCTCTGTTTGATGTGAGCTAGTCTCTTGAGGTGGCTGGCATCCTGGAGTGAAGAGATGGAAGTGAGAGATCTGCTAAATCTGCTGTTGCTTAGCGTCCCTGCCTTTGATACTGTCTCCAGAGACTGCACTGATCTCTTCTTTTCAGTCAAGAGTCTACATCTTCGCTGGGGTTTTGATGGGAGATTCCTTTAAGGCATTTTGTACTGACAAGGTTATTTTTTCCGTGCACATGCAGTAGACTTTTGCAAAAGCTTCAAAGAAAGGGTTTTTTTTTTCCCTACTTCTGAACTGAGTTCACAGTTGCTTAGGTTCTTTGTAAAATTACCAAGAAATAAATTATATGAGTGGCTTAATTAACAGTAAGTTAAGATGAAAGAGGCCTGTTGTTTTTCTTTTACAGTTACACCATTTTTTTCATAGATATCTATGGATGTTGAAAAGTAGCAGCTAGTAGAGCTGCCTGGTTTTTATTCTGAACACAACTCCTAGTGAGCATTGGCATTAGGCATACATTAAAAGAGGAACCTGTGTGTTGTGCAGAATTGCTGTCTTTGCAGACTTCTGCCTTTGCTTATGGATGAGGTCATAGGTGTTGAAAACTCCAATAAAGTTTGGGGTTTTTTTGACCCAACAGTTTTATAAGTCTACTTTGTTACAAGCCTGGGAAAATGCTATTTTGAGGGATTTTTCCTCCTTTTTTGCAAGAAAGGTTATACTTCTTGAAAAAAGACGACAAATCGAAAATGGCAGAAATTTTTATTGACTGCTTTTCAGCTAGCGTCCTAATGAGAAAGGTTTGCAACATCTTAGTCATGTGTGGTAATTTTGTTTGTCTTTTAAGAAAAATCTCAATGCTTTTGCCTGAAGTAAACCTAGTTTGTGGTTTCATTGAAAAATTTTTCCATGATTTGGTTTGAGACCCGGTGGAGGTGACTGCTCTGAAGAACAACTTTGTTGATTTTCTCTTGTAAAATATTCTATTAGAGATTTTATCAAGAACAAAAGTATACTGAAGAGATTAATCTTTTTTTTTTTTCTGAATTTCCTTAATTTTAGAGGTTTTCTCCATGATGTACCTGTATGTACCATGTGGCCAAGCAGGGCTGCTGATTTGGCTGCAGGCACAAAGGGGAACTGCGTAACCCAGCATTATGTTTGATCTGTGTTGATGAATTGCATTTCAGGGTCTGCAGCTATGGATAGCTGCATGACAGAGCCGTATCTATCCACAACAAAGCCAGGTCTTCTGACTCTCCCACAGGGAAGATTCTGAGAAGTTTGAATGTTCAGTTTGGTTTCCAGTCGCTGCAGTTATTAAATATTCAAAACAGGGGATTAGGGATATCGTGGAAGTGCAGACAGATCCCTATAAAGATAGTATGAATATCAGGAGCATGCCAATACGATTCAGAGAGAAATTGCAATCCAGGCTATGTAGATCTGGGATAAGATCTTATTCTAGTGCCATTATAAAGTCTTGTGTTAATTGAGCAAATCTCTTTAGAAGTTGTTTCATTTCCCCCATTATGTGTCAGACCAAATAATGACGATTCTAATGTGCTAATTAAATTTATGTATTGATCCACCCTTTATTTAGAGAAGACAATCCAAACAAGATGCTGCAGTATGTATTGTGGAGGCATGTGGCGAAACATGCTCACAACTCGGTATGTCCATGGTTGTGGAGAAGGTACCCTGCCTGGGGTTTCGTTTCAGAATAGCTCAGAGTAGTAATGCAGATGAGTATATTAACCTCCTTAACTATTCCAAAATGAAAGATTGGGTACAATAACTTATTATTTATTGCTCTTCCAACATGTCTGTTCCATAAGATTTGCCATTAAAATTAAAATATAGGAGCTGTAATGGCTAGTTTAAGAGAGTCTATGGCTTTGCCGTTCAGTGCTGGAACATTTGTCACTGTCATTTCCAGCAGGTTCCCTGCCACGCCAGTGTCCTCCACCAATGGGGTGGCGGAGGGTTTACACCAAAACCAGTGGTTATTTAGAAAGACCCAAGGGTTTGGCAGCAGGCAGTTCAGGTAAGTTGCATTGCAGTGTTGGTGAGCCACCGACAGCTGAAAAAAGCAGTGGGCACAGTTCCTTCTTGCTGTGCAGTAGCTCCACTGAAACAAATGGGAGCAGTTGTTTCAGTGCATAAATGAATTCCTGCCTTTCCCTTTCTCTTTGGTTTTTTTTCAGTAAACAACAGCCATTTATTTTTGAGGTCTTGCAGAGGGATTCCCAAACCCACTGCTTTGTGCAGCAGTGAAACCAGAATTAGGTGTGTGGGCATTTTAATAGCTGCCCATGCCTCCAGAAGGCTTTTGTGTGTAATAAACTTTTACTTGGAGGGTGACAATAATGACTATTCATATTCATGTTTATTACAAATTTAGTCCTAATCTTTTGTTACATACTTAAGCAAAATTATCCTTAAGATTCTTTGAAACAAATGAAGAAACTAAAGGTAGACCTTGTAGTAGACATCTCTGCCCACACTATGCTGTAATGTAACTCTTCTGACTATTGATTGATTTATTTCACTGCATATGAATGTGCCAAATCCTATCAAGCCACACTGCTTGAAATACCATATGAACACACAGCCCCTGCTTTTAGAGTTCAACATTTAATCAGAGGAGACGGACAAACAGGAAGAGCGGAGGTAATGGAGAAGGAAAGCATGGGGATTAGGTTTCCCTGGCCAGGGTAATGCATGGAATTTGTAGCAGAGCTGGAAACTAAACCTAGGCATTCCAAGCTCTGCTCTGAGGCCACCAACCCCTTGCAGGATGTATCATCACCGCATATCTCAGGTGGGAGATATGCCCCCCACAAGGGCCCCAGTCCAGTGCTGGAAGGAGGGCCAGCTCTGAGATTAGCCCAGCTCACTCCCAGCTTTTTCCAATCCAGACCTGATCGAGGGGAGGTTTGCATGGCCGCTGTCAGGAGACCTGCCTAGTCTCTTGCTGAAAACATCCTTCTCCGTGTTTAGCCACCTCTGCCTCCTCTAATCCTGCAAAGAAAGGATGATAAAACGTATGGATTATTTCATAGGCTGCTAAGAGTGGGTGGCCAAAATCAGACCTGTGGTCTGGGGCCAAAAATACCTTCAACAGGTGTTTGGAAAACAAAACATAACAGTGGATTTCAAAGAGCTTTCTTGTTTCCCAGGGAAGGCTCTTCCTAATTTCCTTTTGAGTTAACGGTTGGAATATGAACGTTCTTTCCCCCTGCTAGGCCATGGTTTTCTTATGTTTCCTCTGAAGTACTGTTTCTTTACCAAATTTACAAAAACTTGGTCAGTATTGTGTAACAGGGTATTCACCTGTTGGTGGTTATGTTATGTTGCCATTAAGTAGACTACATATTTGTATAACTGATGTTTATATATAGATCTCTCTATCATTCCGCCATTTGAGCTGCCCTTTTATTCCAAATGGCTTTGAAATTCGATTTATCTTTAATTACAACACATGTATAAATCCAGGATTAAGGGTGAAGAGTTTCATTGTTGTCTTGGCTTTTTTTTAATTCATTTAATGGGATTTGTGGACAGTCAGCACTGTTCAGGATTTTGTCTCTGATGTTTCCATTCTTTCTGTATAATAGTAACTTGTCTATCAGATAAAGAGCTTTAAAATGATTTTATTTTTTTCAGCTGTTTGTTGAAGGTATGTGCCCAGAGGGGTCAGGTTATGTGGAGGTTGTGTGTCATCCCTGCTTTCTGCGCAGTGAAGTTTTTCTCTGTTGGGAGAAAAGCTGACATTTAACCCTCAGACCAAAAGTCCCCTTGGCATTCAGGCAAGCCCATGCCCAAAACGAGTGCCATGAGTGGTGCCTCCCCATCCAAGTCAAACGCTGCCAAGGCTACACGTTGATCATCAGTGAGCACAGCAGAATTAAAAAACCTACCTCACTTAGCCAAGGCAGCAGAGGTAACAAGGTGACAAGCAGCCTGGCCTTGTATTCGGTTCACCTGTGAAACTGTTCGCCATTTAAATTTAGCTGTGAATAATCTGGCAAGGATGTTGGAAAAAAAAAGGAGAGCAACTGACAGGCTCTCCATTACCTGAAATCAAATATTTCACCTCTCTGTCACACTCTTGCTCTGGGAATGGGAGGTGACGGTCCTCGAGCCTCTCCGCGAGCAGAGTGGCTGAGAGTGCTGCAACGGCTGACTCAGTGGTATCAGTGGTGCTTTCCAGACCCTACAGGGGTTTGGGCTTCGTCAGTAAAGCTGCGTGTGGGTTAGCTGTAGTGCAAGGTCCTGTATAAAAGATGAGCTCGACCTGAGGTCTCATTTCCACACATATTTGTGCCTCCTGACCTCTGGCCTGAGAAAAGGTGCAACTGGTGCTAGCTCAGCTGTACAGAAACAGAATGGATCAGAGCCGTGGTGTCTTGTCTTCCCTCATCCCTTTTCCCTAGACCTGAGTACAAAGACTGCTCCCTGTCTTTTCCCTCCTCACTTGCCACTGCTGCATTCCCAATGAGAAACAGTGTCCTCTCCTGCCTTGCCCTACCACAGCAGAGGTCTACCTGATCCCTTCTCAGGCCATTGCATGACCAAGGAGAGCAGAGAAGAATGCTGTGGGCTCCTCAGTTCCCCAGTGCGCTTGATCCTTGCCTCCCTCTTTGGCATTGCTGGTGGGAGCAGAAAGCTGTGCAAGCTCAGGCATTGCTTGGCTGTGTAGCTGCACATGCCACTCGAATGCAGCATCTCGCCAGTGCACCTAGGGTGTTTCCCTGTGTCCAAGACTGGAGTAAGGAGAGAGGTCTGTGGATGCGAGTTGCATCTAGACTTTTACAGTGTTTTACTTCATTTTCGTCTGCTTACAGTGAACTCCAGTGAAAAATTTGTGATGAAACAACTGTTGTTAAGCACCTGCTTCCTTTGCAAAACAACTTAATCCGTGAATAGGCGTGGATGCAGTTGGCCAACAACAAAATAAGGCTGTTCAAGGCCTTATTTCTTTCTCAAATGGGTGAACAGGAGCCTCATCCAAATCTGGGTCTCCTGCATGTACCACTGTTTATCTGCTCTCTGATTAGGAGTAGATTGCATAAATCGGATAGTGCTGCGTTTAATATGTTTACAGGCCATTTGTTGACACAGCATTGGCATGATGAGCAGCTGCAGGTCAAATTTGTTGCCAGGCTCCCCAAAGTCTGCAGCTGCTAAAAATAAACATTTTGTGCAGGTGGAGGCTTTGGCTGGGCTTGTGTTCTGGCTTAACTTGCAAAGTTTGGGATCTTTTCTGAGGTATGTAAATCACATTAGAAATATTTGGCAAGGCAAGTCACTGCTTGAACATAAAGGAATTCCAATTGAGAAGCTGGAGCAGCTCTGATGGGTCTTTTGGCACGGCATCAACTCCCTGAACTCAACAGCGTCTTCCATATTGTTGCGTTTTCCAAAGTTTTGGTCATCTTGATGAAGTGTTGGCTTCCTCTCAGAAAAGTTTGTCAGGATTGTGCTTGGTTAGTCTCATTGATTGATTGGTGATCAGTCTGTCGGGATATTTATTCAAGGCCCTGGTGTTGGAGCACCTGGACATTGCAATGATATGTATACCAGAAGAGCCACTCGACACAGCAAACGTTTCACTGAACCGTGGAAATGTGGCAGCTGGTGAAGCTGGCGACAGAAGGACCATGCAGGCCATCTCCAGAGATCAGGAGGTTCAGGGGAAAATAGCATTGCAGATCAGAAGAGAATCCAGTTATCTATGTTTTAGATACCAGTACTGCAGCTGTTGTAAAATAAGCATTCAGGTTCCCTGTGCAGGAAAGAAAAAGATGCTTTTGAAAGTTTGCAAATGGAATTGCCATTAGACAGATAGTGTTTAAGCAAGATTTAAAGAATAATACTTGTTTTAATATACCCATGCAAAAGAGTCCATGTGAATTAGGTGGATTGGATCTCGCTTCTATTTGATGGGGAGATGATCCATGAGCTTGTGGAGACCAGAAATGGAAAGATGAAAAATGATTTCCTTTACTCTCAGTGCTCTCCATTGCTGAGCCAACAACTCCTCATCTAGAGACAACTTTGTATCTTGCAGTCTCATGTCCCTTGGGAATTGGTCTGGGCCTCTGTGCTTGTACTGTACTTTCATATATTTCAGAGAGCATTGGAGCAGGTTCACACCATTTCAATAAAAGTATCCTGGGTCAATATCCGAGATAAGCCTCTTGCTTTCACTGGTGGCAGCCAGTGTTGATAAGGGGTGATTGAAAAAGTTTCTGAGGTTTCATATACTTGTAAATAAATAAATAAATAAATAAATAAATAAATAAATAAATAAATAAATAAATAAAATTAGCATCCTTCCAACACTGGGAATCCAACATATTCAATTAAAAAAAAACACCCCGTTTTATCTCGTTACTATGAAATGAAATTAAGAAACCATTCACCTTTAAAAAGCAGGCTTACAGAAACTGGCTTCTAGCTGTCTGGATTTGATTCACGTGTACTTGTGAAATGGGACATTCAGTGTGAGATTTAATAGCTGGTTAAGAGGAAGAAAAAATTATTGTCATAAATACTTATTCTTTTATTTCATTCCGTTATGGCTTTGTTCAGGGAGCTTTCTCGCCTTGCTACCTGACTGCACACTGAATTTCATTGTTCAGTAATCCAGTCCAGCTGTTCCAGCTGTTAAATATTCAAGCAAATACTGGGTGTTTTTCTTAACAATTCATTTGTATTTAGTTACCTTCTTCCAGTGCAGATTAGCTACTGAATAACCAGGAGTTGGAATAGGAGCTTGTAATTTTAGATGCTTCCATATGTACTTGGCTTAACACATTATTTTTCCTCAAAGATTGTACTCGTAGGTATTTTATATTAATATTTTTCTAAAGTCTTAACTTCTAGATACTTTTTAGATTTTTATACACATCAGTACTTTCAGCTGGTATCTAATTGACAGCACTCACTTTCTGTTTTTTTATTCTTTGAACAGAGTTTGCTAGAATAGTATAGCTTATTAATTTAGGGAATTATTAAAGTACTGATTGACTTAAATTTTTTCTAGGAAATCATGTGAATAGTGTGTTTAAAGCCTGAGGATTGAGGACTTTTTTTTTAAAGTTATATTACATGCTCTGCTGAAGCTGTAAAAGCTTTAGTGTTTGTTTTTCTCTCTCATTAGTAGTACAAAATATTTTATTGAACAATTCTGATTTTTCTTTGACAGTTTTGAAGAGAGGTACTTTTCTATAGTACAGTTATGGGAGTGCTGTGTTGTTGCATGGTGTCTTCTTTCCATGGCTATTTCAGTGTCTTTGAGTTATAGTGTTTCCTTGGCTTGCACTAGATGTTGCTTTACTTCAAGCCAAATCAGGCAGCCTGGAGAGCTACATGGGAGTGTGCAGCAGCAATGCTTTTTTGTGTATCCTCAGTCTAAAATCTCTGACTAGGTTTGGACTGAATTGTATTTGCTACAGTGTTGTCCAGAGTAAATAACATGTGCATAACAGCATTAAGATGACTGCAAATTGCAAGGGATTGATTTGCTGAAATAATTCAGTTTTGGTTGAAGCAAAGTTACTTGATAATTTGGGTCATATTTAGAGAATATTTTTACTTGAAGAAAGAAAAAACACTGTTTTTTCAGAGGAAAGTGATTTTCCTCTGCAGATTAAAATTGGTTATTAGAAGGGAAGGCTACACCCCTCAAGGAGGAGATATTTTTCACAGATTTAATGGAGGGTTAGTAGGAAAGGCACCAAAGCTTGCCATTTTCTCCTGCATTCCTCATTACTTTGGGATTGCAGTAGTAACCTGGCATGTCATAGGCCTAAGTTTAAATTGAGGATTTTTAGCAGATGTTTTCTGACAGAGTGCTCTAGACATAAGGTATTTTCATTTCTGTTTAGCTCCTACTGAAGTAGTATTGAACTTTTACATATTCATTGCTTAAAAAGCATAGGAATTAGCATAGAGCCTGTGGAGAAATCTGTGCTTATTGACAGAGAGATGGGATATTTGACTTACCAACAGAAATCAAAACACAATTTATTTTTTTACTACTGGAGTGGGTTTTTTTCGGTTGTTGTTTGTTTATGTTTGTTGTTGTTGTTTTACTTTTCATAACTTTGTTGTTTTACACTTGACTGCTAAAAGCAGTCTTTGCAAGGGACCTTTCCTATGATGATCTTTGTGTGCGTTCATCTTTGCATGTGAACTACACTCTTTGAGATGAAATTTTATTATCTGGATGTAACTGTGCCTTTAGATGTTCTCTCTTAACACTGTGCATTCAGAGATCTATGTCTGTAGTGACTGCAGAAGACATGTCCCTATTGAGGAAAGGCGACAGGGCTGTAGTCCCTAAGACCATCCATTTTAATAGGGTACATGGCAGCAAAGTCCTGCAGTGAAACAACAGAAATGCCTATCAGCTCCAACAATGTGGTGCACAGAGGGCTTTGACTCCAGCCCTGTAAGGGGCTGGTGTTCCCCTTCTCCGTATGGTCCCCAAGGAGTAGGAGATCAGAGTTTGTATTACTGCCTTACATCTTCTTGTCTTCATTCTCCTGCACTTGTTGCCAGCAGCAACTATTTTTACACAGCAAATTAGTTACAAGGAGAGTCCTGTGCCTTTTGATCAGCACACCTTTGGCTTGTGGTGTGGATGTGGGAGGGCAGACTGTGAGCAGATCTGCCTGTGCTGCTGGGTACAGAAATTAATAAAAAAAGTCTACCTTGCTTTGCTTAACACCTCTGTCTTAGTTTGCCAAGCAAAATAATTGCTCCTCATTTTCTTCCACAGTAGTTGGGGTTTAGGGAAGGAAGGACTTAAGAGACAGTTGTATTTTTCAAGGCTGTTTTCAATCAGAGATCATGCAAAATATCCATCAGTGAGATTTACATTATTTGTATAGCAAGGTAATGGAATTATCATCAGTCTTGAGACTTGTCTCGCATCAATAGGGGAGGAAGACATTTGCTTGGTACAGTTCCTAGCATAATTACCTGAATAATAGACTTCATACAGCCAGAAGAAAGAAAGAGTAAGTAGTTTACGCACTGCTTGTGACCGAGTAGTGTAGGAAACATATTGCAATGTGAGTATAAGAAAGGCTGTGCCGGCTCAGACCGAGGGTCCATCTGGCCCAGCAATCAGTCTTCCACCCTTACTGCAAGCAGACACCTAGGAGAGAACTGGAAAAAGAGGAGTAGGTTTGTCTGTGATCTAAATTTAAGTCCTGGAATATTACCACTAACATTAAACATAGAAAAGGATTTCAGATGCTCACAGAAGTTTCTCTTGAAACTGAAAGAGACCTGGTGCAGATGGGAAAGTGTCTTTCCCCGCGTTCACTCTCCTCATGATCTTTCTAAAGTGGTTTGCTCAAAGAGTTGCAATAGGAATTTCTGTTTTTTAAACCAGAAATCCCTATTGATGCTTAGCAAAATGTTTTTGCAGCACTGTTGACAGTTGTGCTGGAAACACTAATGTAAGCTGCTCCCTGCTTTCAGAAGCCATTCTGTTCACTGCACTGATTAAATTTGCTTGGAGCAGGTTTAATTAAGGTGGTGTTGAAAACCGTCACTCGAACCAGGGACTCGTGTGTGTTGGGGTGCCTCCATGCTAATAGCAATAGTTCAGTGGCATTAAAAAGGGAGGGCTTTGCCTAGTTTCTTATTTGGTTCACTTGTTGAGGGAGGATTACTAGGGCCTCAATATTTATGTACCAATTTGTGTTATTGGTGCCGACCCTGGCAGATTTCAAAGCATTTTGATTTACTTTCGAACAGGCATGGCTTATTTAATGCAGGTATATAAATGGAGGGGAAGACCGTTGGATAAATAGAACAACAATGAAAAAAGGATTGATTGGTACCCTTTGTATCATAATAGAAGAGAAAACACTAGAATAGTTTTCAGTGCTGATGGGCTGTTTCCAGATGTGAATAAATATTTCTGCATTCCAGAGAAGTAGAGCTGTGGGTTGACCCCTGGCTCTGTGAATGGGCTGAATCAGCACTGCAGATCCCCAAAGCTTGTGCTTTCTGAATAACATCCAACTTGACAATACTACCGGGTAAGCTTCTACCTTCGCTTTTGCCCAGTTTAATTTTTATGAATTACCTGAAAAATAGAATAATTTAAAATAGCAAAATATTGTTTTTCTGGGTAAAGTCTGGAAGGCCATTTCTATCTGTGCTGTTAAATCCATTAGGGTTGTTAGAGCTGTGACAGCTGGAAAGCAGAATATAGCCTTACGTGTGCTCCCAGATGGCAAAGGCATTTGGAAATTTAGACATTTGATTTCCTCCATGCTTGAAGGTGTCAGCCAACCATATATTTTTAGGTCAGGTGTGCATACGCAGGCACAATGGATCGCTTTGGGCAGAAAGTGTGTCTCCATAAAAGGACTTGTTGGAGGTAAAAATGGGAATGGGCTGCAGGTCATGCTCCAGATCTTTTTGATCTGTTTGCATGCTATATGTAAAAGAGGAGGAGGAGAAGTATTACCTGGCAGATGATGGGGTAGCTGAGGGATCCCTTCCCCCAGCCTGGTTGCCAGTCCCTGCTGGTTACAACCGCTGGTGCTGTAGGGCTCCTCCAGTGAGCCAGTCCAGGTCCTAGGTCCTGTGGAGAACAGCCCCTGTTTTTCCTGGCTGGATGAGTGGAGTCAGCTCATGGAGATGTCCCGGCTGCCTAAGGCCAGGACATAGTAAGCAGGACAGTTTACAGTGAGACAGACGTCTGGTGAGCAGAAAAAGAAAAGCATCTCCTCCTGTTCCCCAAACTGCACCCATAAAGTACTTTTCTTACAAAATGCACAACATGTTCAGAGTAAACAGTTTCCCTGTGTGTACCTTTAGGTGATGGTGGGGGGAAAACTGGGCTCAGTTGTGATTTTCCTGCGGAACCATCCCTGCTATACAAGCAGGTGCTGGAAAGACTTTGGTGAAGCTTATGGTGTGTATATGTATTTTCTAATTCAATAATGCAGGAAATATGTGTTCAGCTTTAAGCAGTTACTGCTTGAACTGGTGTTGAAACACGGAATGGCAGAAGAATGTCAAGTTACTGGCCAGTTACCATGCAAACAAAAACATGTTATGAAATATGACATCTCATTGGAACAGAGGCATGCTCTGTTGGGAGTGTTGCTGGAAATTTGGAGATATATATATATATATATAATTTCTTTGCTCATGCCTGTATTGCATGGAAATGATCTGGAATCAGAACCATCACAACAGTGACAGTGAAAAGTTGACAATCCCAGTACAAAAGATTTGGTGCCCAAACAAGTGAAGATGCAAAAAGCTAAGTCAGAAATAAAAACTGCAGTTCTTGACCTTACAAGAATACTGTAGTGAATGTTAGAAATAAGTACTCTCTTGTGGGCCAGGTGTCAGGTCTGGAAAGTACAAGTCTTGCTCCATTTTTAATGGACTTTTTGTATGATCTGAAGTCATCCAGCCTGGAATATAGGTTATTATTTCTCCATATACCTACCTCACTTTCCTTTAAGTTATTATAGAGATTTCGCTTCTTAGATGTTCTGCTTGAGGCTAATGTAATCATTCTGTTTGAAATCAACCAACCACAGGCAATATGGAAGTGCAAAATGATACCATATTCTGTTTCACTGACCCGTCATTTGATGCAAGTTGAATTCTGCCAGGAGCAGATTTGTATTTGGTAATCTCTGTTTTGTCACTAATAAAAACATTTTATTATGAAAAGGCAGAGATCCAGCTTCTCCTAAGAGATTCTGCTTCTCCAACGAGCTGTTTCCTTCTGCATGAAATCTTGTTGTCCTCTCCTACCTTTTTTCTTTCTGATGCCCCACTCTCTCTGTCATTGTAAGGAAATGACCCTCTGTTTCATGCAGCTCACATTCTCCAAATTCACTGCCTGAGTGATTAGCCAAGGACATACACATCCAAAGTATTAGGCGTGAAGCTCTTTTGCCAGACAGCTTGCTCAAAAACACTTCAGAAGAAAGAAGAGAGGGGGAAGAAACTCACTTGCCAGTTTAAGGGCAAAGCTTATTTACTATTAAAACTTCTACAGTCAGCAGAAGCAATACTGGCTGCAAAGCTGAATTTGCATTTATAGTACAAATATGAAAAATGAACTCTACCACGAGCATGTCCTTAAAGAGATTATAAATCCACTCCCTTGACTGGTATGCAGTGCAGTGCTTTGATTGTTATATCTAGATAGGTTGCATTTGAAAGTGTAGCGTACAGTGTATTTGGAAAGACACTGATATAAGGATTTTGCAGTCAAAGTAATTTTACAGTGGAAAACCCTGTAATGAGAGCAACCTCGCTAGTACACGACTGCTGTGTTGTTTTATAGGATATCTGTAAAGTTTGGCATGTGGTGGGTTAATAATTAGATACTCTTTGTGTATAGTTCAAGTGAAGGCCACCAGCTATGACTTCACTTTGGCTGGGGTTTCCCTGTAATCCATTTAGCAAATTAAAGAGATTACTTTGATTGGTGCCATTATCTCCTATTCTCTTGCGGTTGAACCACTTAACCTGTGCTTAATTGAAAGAGATAGAGAGGGTACAGTAACAAATACAATCAAATGAAAGGGGCAATAGGATCTGTAGGCCAAACAAATGATCAGCACTAGGCTAACAATAGCAGATTAGAGGTGAGATCAATTAATTAGAAGCTATTGTAGGCGTTGGGTGGCTGCCAAGCTTTCTAATAGCCTAAGCCATCATGCCGTTCTGTTTAGGAGGATTTTAATGACTGGGAGTTGATGTGCTTATTTCAATAATTACCTATTTTAATAATTACTTCATTAGAATATAAAATGTATTGTTCTGCAGGCTCTGTGGGAAAGAAAGTTTTGTTAACAGTGCACCTGGATCCAGGGGTGTGTATGTACCAGCACCAGTTGTGCCCTGCAACCTCTGTAGACTGGAGCTGCCAGTATAAAGGTCACCAACTGCCTTGGGATCTCCAACCTCATACCAAGAAGCATGAGCCACCTGCCTGGGCATATCTTCAGAAGTGCTGCCTGCAGGCCTTTGGCTGATGGAGGTTTTGAGTAACAGGTTGCAAGATTTTGTTGTCTGTGGTGCTGTTGTGGTGCCCAGGTATGTTCCCATTCTTGCTCAGCACCTGAGGGTCCAGGTCATGGTGCTGGGCAGCCCTGGTGGGCCCAGATTGCACCAGTTTTTGCATCAGTTGGAGCAGATATAGTGCCTGGTAGGAGCAAGCAAGGCAGTGGGCAGAAACATTGTCCAGATGTTGGGAGATGAGAAGGTGTTTCCACCACTGGTGCAGAAACATTAGTTGCATCCCCCTGGAAAGCCTGGGGTGCTCTGGTTTGACCTTCATCCCAGCTGCTGGTATAACCTAGTTCCATGCCTGGTGTATGTGCAAGTGAGCAAAGTTGTCAAAGAATGAGCATTGATATCATCAAATACTATGATTTATTAGTGCTCGCTGTCTGTACTGGTATAGGGTGGTTGATATGTAGCGTGTTTTACATTTGTAGTAGAAAATTATTTTTTAAATGAACTTCCTAGGAATCATCAAATTTGGTTTCAAAGGAAATAAGGCTGTAATTTAAGGCTCTAAGTTTGAAAAGGTTTTGAGGGGCAAAAATGTTTAAGAAAGGCTTGAGTGCTAAACACTTTTAAATACATATGTATGATAAATATGGTGGCAGGTAGATTTACACATAGCTATGTGTGGTATTAAATTTTTTTTTTTTTTTTTGTCACATTCTTCAGAAGGCAAATGTTGCCTCTGGAGGTGTGTAATCTCCCAAGGCAGTAATATTTGGAACTGCAGAGCAGAATTTACCTGAAAGTTAATGTTTAAAATACAAACCGATTTTGTTCCATTGGGGGGGGTGGGGGGTGGGGAGGGGATTGGAGAGGGAGAACATTTTCCAAGACATTGAAGTGACTTAGGTGAAAAATTTCAGCAAACCTTTTTTGTGACTTATTCAGGCTGGTATAAATGGTTATTTTATCTTCATGGGAATTGTGCCTAGAAACTTAAATAACGCGCAGGTTTATTGTAATTTTAATTCTTGTTGTTGATGTTTCCGCAAATTGCTAGATTGTGTTCTTATTTTGAGTGTGGGCATGAATACAGTTTGCTGGGAACTGGGATGCCAGATTTCCAGAGGACTAGGATGCAAGGAAAACCTGCAATAGAATAATAGTGAGTGATGCTCTGAATTTGGACAACACCAAGTGGCAGATGTACACAGAGATAAAGAAGAGAGTATAGACACTGCGAAATAAGAGTCCTGATCATATCATTACCCTGCAATAATGAAGAAGATTAGGGAGTGTGGTATTTTGGTAGTGCTTGGAGAGGCTTCATGTTTGGGTTTGTGAGTAAGCGCTCAAAAAGTCTGGGTGTTTTCCAAACTATATAACCCTTCTGGAACACTGCATCATTAATCTCCAGATATGAGAGAGGATATCATGGAAATAGTCACCCTGTGCCATTTTCCATCTCTGATCTCGATCAGAAGCATGTAAAATGCACATGCATATGATAAAACAAAATAGTTATTTAATGTAGTTGAGTTTATTGTAACCTCAGGACAGATCAGTTTTATCTGAAGAGTGGATGAAATCACTCTGTTTAATCCAAACTGCT
This sequence comes from Lepidothrix coronata, assembly GCF_001604755.1. NCBI lineage: Eukaryota > Metazoa > Chordata > Aves > Passeriformes > Pipridae > Lepidothrix > Lepidothrix coronata. The sequence continues at coordinate 295,884 of NW_016690244.1, forward strand.
TGCTCCATCTTTCTAAGGGAGGAAGTCAGTCAGTAAAGAACTTTGTATCCCTGGATGGCCTTGGTTCGGCAGAGACACAAGAATGGCTGACCTGATGCACAAAACAGACATGCTGAAGTTAGACTATTGAAAGTAATAAGCAATCAAACCCATTCTGAAGTCTTTGTGGTACTGAAGTTTTCTTCTACATTTGGCACCGACTATACTATTTTCTGCAGTACAAGACCACTTGGGTTTTAATACATATTGTTTTTCATAACTAACATCTATGTTTCTGAAATACCACATGCTGTATGAATGATTAATTTTGGAGAATAGGATCTAAACCCCTTAGCTGGGATGAGGCAATTTCTTTTAAATGAGTGGTAGGTTGAACAGGCATCAGAGCTAAATATCCACTTACTCCAAGGAATACTAACCCCTCAGGGCAGGATTCAGGTCATTAGCAGGTCAGTTTAGGAAAGCATATACTGTTGCTGCCTCTATCTGTCCTGGCCTGAAGATAAACACAAGACTCCAGTTTCCCTTGTTACCAGATCAAGAACCTTCACAGGCCATAAGAGCAACTTAACAATTGTTAAAATACATTTGTGAGTTTAAAAGCCTAGAAGTTTTATCAATGATAGGAAACGTAGTGGGTTCAGTGGGTTTACAATGAAATGCATTAATAGAATCCTTTGTGTGCCATCAGGATTTTATATGCAAATATCTACTCACATGCTCTAAGAGAAGTGTATGTATGAAGAACAAATGACGCACAGTGGACTGGTATGTTTAGGATTTATCAGCATGCATTTAAAATGGCCACAGTCTAAGGTTACACACTAAAAGGACAAGTAATCTGGCCATACCAACTGTATGCCAATAAACTTGTTACACAACACTATCCTATATTCATTTATATGCCATATGGGCTATAGAAAAGCTATTTAAGAATCTTTTGGAGGTTTTAAGTTTTATTGCAAGTTTTTTTTTTCAAGATTCTGCTCCTGCAAAATGAGGAGGTATGCTTATTAAACAGAAAAACACCTCTAGAAATGACCTAAGAACTTTTCTCTTGCAAGGGTTGACGTTAAAACTTGCAAGTTCTAAGTGGTGGGCACACTGAGCTTGGTGCTTGCTGGTGGAGCTGAAGGCAATTGTCAAACTTTCACAGCAACAAAAAATCTAAATTCCCAAAGCTGTCCCTTTCTGCGCAGAGCAGGGAGAAGATGGCCTCTTTCCTCACCTTCATTGCTTTTAGTGGAATTAACAATGCGCAGCAGTTGAAAGGTTCTGAAGTGAATTGAAACTAAAAAGGACACAAAGTTACCAGGAAAAAGGGAGGCGATGGGTACAGTAAATTCATTTACTATATATTGCGGCAGCTTTCCACATGGATATTATCACCCTGTTGTGTTTGCTTAGACATATCATGTGCATGCATATTGAAGACCTAAATCTAGGATGCTGTTTCCTGTAGAATTGTCTAGAAGGTAGAAAATGTGGGTGTTTTCTATAATAAAGGGGTCTGCATTAAGCGTTATTTGCCTGCACTATTTAGAATCTCTAAGATATTGGACATATCCTCAGGAATTTAGAGACTGCAGGTCTAATACTGACTTAGCTGGGGTGTCAGACCTTGTGTGACTCCACGTGCTTACAGCAGCTCTTATACATGTGGGTATGCGTGCACATGCACAGAGATGTTGTCTAGAACGTGATTTTAATAGTAGCATTTCTTCCTGATTTTTTTTTTCCTCCTTACTGACCTCTCCAGTCAAAAGGTGTACATTGACGGCATACAAATTGAAATTTTTGTAAAAAACCAAAATCTGTTAGTAATCTGGGTTGAAATCCTACCCCGTGGACATCAGTGACAAAAATCCTATTACTTCAGCGGGAACTGGATTTCAGTCTTTGTGCTTTTTATGTTTATAAGATTCATGGAAAAGCCAAGTTCAACACTAAAAACACATGCAAGGTATAAAAACAAAATGCCGACATGCAGACTTTCAATAAAACAGGGTTTAATAAGTTACTGTCCAATCTGGATGACAGATATTCTGTAATACTGTTTTAACGGTCAAATCTGCCTTGATCATGGTTTGGAGTTAAAGCAGGAGATGGTCAAAATATTGCCAGTGATTTTAATCTAAAAAATAAATAACAGGAATTAAAAGAAATGTGTCAAGAGGACGCCTGAGACAAGGTTCAGCAGCAGAGTGCAATGGATTTGATCGCTCCTGCTTTCCTTAGGAGGAGTCACTGTGTGTAAAGTATTTGGAGATAATATGAGCAGAAGGGCCACAGCCAAAGCCCTGTATTTCTTTCTCCAAGTCTCTGATGCAGAACATTCTTAGTTCCTTAACTGCCCCTTGAATTCAAATCCTGGCTTTGTTAGTCCAAATAAAATATAAATCCAGGATATATTTCAGTCCCATCTGTATGTGCTGGGTGAAGTACAACAGGTGGAATCCATTTGCCGAATAATTACTAGGATGCAAACAACAGAGAGCTTTACAAGGAAGTCATCTTTCTTCATCGCAGCTCTGGTGTTAAGGCTGTGTTTGTTCCTGATAATCAGCAGAATTTCAAAAGAGCAGTAATGAAATAACTTGGAGCCTTCTCCCCAAAAGCCATATGTTCCAATAGTGAAAGACTTGCTGTCCTTTCAGCAGAAATTAAGACAAATCCTTTGAAGATTACCGCAATTATCCTCCTCCTCCCCCTTTTAACCATAAGCAAGATTTCACAGCTTTCTCCTCTGACAGGGGTGTAGAAAGGGAAGTTCATTTCTGGAGAGACTGAATTCTGGGTGCCTGATGTCAGATCTCCTCCTGCCCATCCCTCCCTCCTGCCCTCTCGAACTTGGTGGTAAAAGCTCCATTTTGTTAATTTCAGCCGTACAGGATCAGACCAACCTTGACCCGCAAGCCATCTGCCCCTGGAGAGACATCTGTATTGGCCTTAGTAAGAGATAACCTTTTATTCTCTTACACCTTTTAATGCCATATGTAACTCTCACCTCTGTGTGTTGATAAGTGTTGGATTAAGTTGCCTTTGCGCATGGAAGTTACTCCACCTACATCCATCTTGTGCTGTGCTGCTTCCTTCCCAGCCATTGGTGGCTGCAGATGTTTGGTGACCCCAACATCATCTTTGTTCTGCAGACACTAAATACACCTCAGGGACTGAAATCAGGCCTCCTTGGGAGCAACTTTGTGTTGTAACTCCAAAAAAAAAAAGATCGTTTTCGTATTTTTCATTAGTGATGAGTGCAGTTTGATTCTGTCCAGATGAGCCTGGAGAACATGATGGGTTTGTGCAGGGTAGAGCAGCAAAACTGGTCACTTCTCCTAGCAAGAGGTGGGAGTTGCTTGTGAAGGAGCATGGGCTGTGAATAGAGAGATCCTAATAATTTTGGATGCGTAGGGTCTATCCCTCAGGGGAACTGTGGGACTGGCCTTTCCCAAGCAGTCCCATCACCTCTTATTACCTCTGTAAAATGATGGGGAGCCATAATGCTTTAATTTCTTGTTTTATTTGGCCCCCTCTATTTCTGTAAAACTTTTAATAATATGATGGTAGTAATGTAAAAGATATCAATTGATAAGTAAGGAAAGTTGGAGGCACTGCGTTCTTCAAAATTTTTTACCTTAAATTACTTTAGTGGTTTATGAAACGCAGATTCCTTTTTGATAAGGTATGTCAATGGAAATTTCTTGTTGAATCGAGGATTCACATAGAAATAAATGTTGGGAGTTTTTTCTCGTGTTAAATACAGTAAAAAAAATATTTCTCATTTTTATTTTCTTTTAAAAATATTTTTTCTGTTCTGTATGTTTGATATTGTATCTGCGAATAACAAGATCCAACTAAGGAAAGACTGGCATCCTAGATATTAGTTTGATTTGGCTTTGACTTGAAGCATATTCTGCCATGCAGATTTGCCAGTTTTCTTCTCGGGTTGCTGTTTGGAGCATTGCATAGGTTGCTAATTGTGCTGCCTTTTACTCTTCCAGGACTTCAGTTTGTGTGTGGCTACCTTTAGTCAGAGTTTAGGCAGAAGATCTGGTCTTATAGAACAACATTTACACGTCCAGGTCTTGAATTGCCTGTGACCTACTGACATGCAAAAATATTCCATCTGACTCCAATATGATATGTTGTTTCTCAGTAGCATGTTCTCTGGGTTTTTTTGCATTTCACAACAAGGTGATGATGATGATGATGATGATTATTTTTGTTGACACCTCCCTGCACACATTAGCATCATTTGTTGTTGCAGAGTAAAGGTTCTTTCTTGAGAATGTGTTTGCTTTGCAAAAAAACCCCAAATAGATGACAACCCTGTGATGCTGTGATAAGCTGGAATCCTGCTCACCAGTAATTACCTGCTGAATAAGAAGTGGATCAGTGACCAAACCCAACAGAAGCCGTTAGCTGCAATAAGTTTTTTCAGTGTGTAAAACATTTGCGGGAAAAGATTGTGTAATAACTACCATATTCCCGATAAACTCTTGGAAAGCCTTAAATCTGATCTTTAAGTTTGACAGATGTGGTATATTTTTGTGGTGGATTTTACCTACTGTAGCTCTATGTCCTCTGAGTACAGCTAAGAAAAACCTGTGAGATTGTTAAATGGGAGCTTCACCTGCCAGTCTGTACTGCAAGATCTCTATAGCAACCAAACATAAATCAAGAAAATGGCCCCTTTTGTAAGTTGGTTAATAGGCACAACATGCTTCTTTAGAAAATCCAACTATTCTTTCAATAGACTTTGATTGAAAGTCAGCCTTTTCTACAGACACATTCACATTCACATCTAGTAGCAGCTTGTATGGCTGTCCAAGGTCTAATTTATTACCCTTTAAAGATTGGGCAAAGAAAAAATGGTTCTCGGAACAATGTTTACATTCAGAGGCATAAGCACAGTGCCACAAAAGAGCATCCTTTTGTTCTGAACCCAGAATATTAATCTTTAACCTACTACTTATTTCAACTCCTCCTGCTTTTATTTGGTTAGCCATATTCTTCCCTTGTAATTGAAATCTTAACGATTTAATACCTTATTTATTAGCAGTGCTGGGCGAACAGATCTCTCTGCTGTTGTTTTTCCTAAATCTTGATGTGTATTGATACATTCCTTAGGCTCTTCTGCTGGTACTGGGAGATGATTCTTTTCCTGAAGAGATTTCTGATGGCAAAGGGAGGCATTTTGGTTACTAGTGTTTCTGATGTAAAATTTTGGTGTTCTAACTGAGGTGTTCTGATAATCATCTTCCCACTTAATTTAAGGAGTTATGCGTTGGGATATGCGTTGGGTTATGCGTTTTTTTAATAAACACATCATGTTCAGGCCCCCAAAAATGCCAAAGGAAAACACACAAGTGCTGTACCGTAGAGGAGGAATTGGATGCCAAAGTGTTTTTATGTGAAATCTAGAGCTGACTCAATAACCAAAACATAGATTTTCCTTCAAAGAAGAAGAAAAACTTTGCAATTCCCCCTTTCTTTCTGGCTGGGGCCGAGGTGGGGGAAGTACATCTGGTTCAAATATACTGCAAAAGGAATTAACCCGTTTACTTTCAACTAAGACAGGAAGCACTGGAGAAGTGGTTTTCTGGGAGCAGATAAGTTAAATGCATTCAGCTTGGCATGGGGAATTGCAACAGGGCAGTGCATATCCTCCAGCATGGGGGCATCTTCCCTGGATGGAGCTAGGGAGCAGAGCGGAGCAGAGCACTTCAGGCACCTCATCCCTGGCCAAAGTGGGAGGGATCAAGTGATGCCTCCTTCTTCTGAAAGTGAACTGAAGAGAGTTTGGGAGGTGGTGGAGTGGGAATCTGTACTCTGAGAGCAAACTAGGACCTGTCTTCAGCAAAATCCTGAAAGCACTCCTTATGGTTCTCCTGAGAAAAAAAGGGTTTAAAAATATTCTTTGCCTCAGAAGTGTACCACTGATTCACACATGGATGCCAGGAGATCTGTGTACATACATATATATACAAATATGGATGCATGTGTACAGCGCACACACACACGAGTGTTTGCATGCCTAAAGCAGGCTCACTGCTGCCTGCTTCAGATGGAGGAACAACACATAATTTGAATCCTCATTTTACTTTTCTTGTAAAAAGTTGCCAAAGTGTGCAAAGTTGTGTGTGAAGCTCTTAGCAATTCAGTGCCTTGTTCAGTGCCACTTTTCCTTCTGGAGTTAGTGTGGGATGCTACTTGTGGGGGGTTCTGTGGCAAATGGTGCCAGCAGGCATGGCATCATCACCGTGACAAGTGCCAGAATAATTTTCGCCCCTCTTGTTAATGTGCAAAAGGATAGTGTACTTTTACTTCATTGCATTAAAAGAATCACAGAATTACAGAATGGGTGAAGTTGGAAGGGACCACAGTGGGTCATCTGCTTCAACCTCCCTGCTCAAACTGGATCATCCTAGAGCACATTGCACAGGATTGTGTTCAGATGGTTCTTGAATATCTCCAGTGAGGGAGACTCCACAGATGCTCTGGGCAACCTGTTCCAGTGCATAGTCATGCATACAGTGAAGAAATTCTTTCTCATATTCAGGTGGAACTTTCTGTGCATCAGTTTCTGCCCATTACCTCTTGTCCTATTGCTTGGCCCCACTGAGAAGAGCCTGGCTCCATCCTCTTGATGTCTTCTCTTCAGGTACTTATAGGCATTCGATAAGGTTCCCTTTCAGTCATCTCTTCTCAAAGATGAACAGGCTCAACTCTCTCAGCCTTTCCTCATGAGAAATGCTCTAGTTCCCTTATCATCTTTGTAGCTCTCTGCTGGACCTGCTCCAGGAGCTCCATGTCTCTTTTGTACTGAGGAGCCCAGAACTGGACACAGCACTCCATATGCGGCCTCAGTAGGGCTGAGTAAAGGGACAACGTCACTGCCCTCGACCTGCTGGCAATGCTCTTCCTTAATGTACCTTGGGATACCACTGGCCTTCTTGTCCTTATTGCCCACAAGGGCACACTGCTGGCTCATGGACAGTTTGTTTTTCATGAGGACCCCTAGGTCCTTTTCGACAAGGAGTCAGTCCCCAGCCTGTGTGGGTGCATTGGGTTATTCCTCTGCAGGTGCAGGACCCTGCATTTGCCTTTGTTGAATTTCAAGTGGTTTTTCTCTGCTCATTTCTCCAGTGGCATGCAGTATATGCCCTGGATGTATTTATGTCATTAATAGCACCAGTCTTAGCAGACATTTGTCAGACATCTGTCACCCCTCAGACTGCAGTTGGTGAAACAATGCAACCTGCAATCCCTTCTCCTCCCAAAAGCCTGTAGAAAAAAATTAGCACCGCTCGCATTGTGTTACATTCAAAATGGGAGCGTAGGTAGTCTGCTCCAGAGTAGTAGGCATATGGAGGATGTTTCCTGGCATGTTGAGGGAGCTTTCAGTTTAGCTCTGCTTTCATTTCAGCTCTAGTAGCCTACCTGGTAAACACTGTGGTGGAGAAGGTGTCTGCTGTATACTTTGAAAACAAATAACAACAAAGAACAAACAAACAACAACAAAAAACCCCAACATATCTATCTTTCAGAAGTGATCACAATTTTCAGAACCTGGGCAGATGTGTCTGACTGCATGCTCAGGATCAGAAATACCTTTCAAAAATTATTGGCTTTACATATTAAACCTACCACCTCTCTATACCTACCTCCAGTTTCCTGTGAGGACAGATATCGTACACCCGTGCACATTAGGGCAACAAGCTCCTGGCATGAAACTCCATTAAATCAGCAGTTGATACATTCTGCATTTGTTTCTGCATTTTGTTTTGCCCTGTGGAGAGTGTGTTACAGCAGTCTAATTCCAAGTTGACAAAAATACGGATAAACTGTGACAAGGTTTGCGTGGAAGGGAATAGGTCATGCCCTTTTCACCGGTCTTGAGCAAAGGGAAATGCTCTTGGGCATGACCGCTCTGTGGGTACCCAGGAATAGTCTGCAACCTAATACACAGGTTTTAAATCTATTAGGAACTGACAAGTTGTTTTATTAGTGGCAATGACATAATTTTTCCCAGCTTTTCCAACTGCTTTCTTCTGTGCTGCTAACACTATCTTAGTCTCATCTAGGCACAGGGGCAGAGTCCCACATTAAGATGATGATGTGAACAAGGGAGCTTGAAAGCAAAGCGTGACCATAAAACATTTCTGTTCCTTTTGTACTTCTGAAGCTTCCCAGGGAAAGTAATATTTTGTACCTAATTTTTTTTAATGTTCCAGCCTAGTCCCACATGTGGGATTAATTAGACAAGACAAATGGCTATGAGGAAACCTATCTCTTTCTGGGAGGTTGTTTTCTGATGTTGTCATCCCATTATTTCCACTTTTCAGTTGCTTGTTTGAATGACTGATGGACTCAATCACTTCTTATGTTTGATAGGCAAATACAGCACTCCACTTTGCTGGTGTGTGTGTGTATGTGTGTGCCTACGATAAACATTCATTTTTAATTTACTCTGTTTACCTTGAGAGACTGCCAAGAAGTGATTCAGATATTCCAGCGCAAAGGGTTTTTCTATTGTGATACAGGACAAAGGAATGTTGAGCATATGCTCTTTCTTCAAAGAAAAAGAATATTATTTATTTGTGCAGCTACAAGAGGGTTGGTTTTCCTATGTAAACACTAGCTTGATTTTGTTTGTCGCACAGTCTACTTAATCTTTTATTTTGGTGTTTAAAAAGAAAAGTTTGCTGTGCAGTGACAAAGAATTTCAGCACACAGTTCCAGTGTTGTTGCCCTCCATGTGCTGTTGCATGGTGAATATTGCAGGTTTCATCCATCTCATGCTGCCAGCAGTTTGCTTTGGGGCACTTTCCTAAGGGACCAATTTATGAAAAAAGTGCCTTTTGCAGCCCTATTTAGTCCTGTGGACAGCTGCATGTGGTACACATCACCACTGCTTCAGAAGGCAATGCTGACCCAAGGCTGTGAAGCCAAGGCTGTTCGCTTGTGATTGCGAACAGGTTACCTGTCTAGCTGGTGACATGGCTCAGTGCTGCTGGACCTGCAGTGACACCTAAGAAAGAGATGCAGATTTAGAAACAGTTGCATAGAAAATTGGTCTGAATCCAGACAGATAGATGGATGGATGGATGGATGGGTGGATGGGTAGAGAGAGCTTAGAGAAAGCAGTCACCCACCCTGTTGTCAACAGTAGTCCTGTGCTAATTTAATGTGGAATCTCCTTGGTGGCTCAAAACTAAGTTCTTTTTGGCTGCGGCTGATTTTGGACTTTTTCCTTTGAAGTGTGCTTTGGAGTTGGTTTCTCCAAACAGTTTCATTGTTTGGGGGCTGTGTTTTTTGAGTGACAAGGATTCAAGGGGCGTGTGTCAGAAGAGGTTTTTCAGGATGTTGCATTAAGCCTTTGGATGCAGAGAGATGTTGTGCCACCCTATTTTTTCAGAGGAGACTTTCAGGTGTTTAGACCTTGCTGTGATCCAATTTAGTCACCTTTTTTTGCTGATGGAGGAAGGTAATCTTTGTTTTCAGGAGCACATGGGTGGTATCATTGGTGTCTGATGCCAATATTTACCAAAAAAACAGCAGGTTGGCTGATGTTTTATCTACTGCTTCTACAGCAGAGTGTGACATTGACTGAAAGACAGCTCAAGATCTAACAGAGCAACAATACTTTGTAATAATATCATCTGATTAAAGACTTTCTTGATGAAAAAACTTGTTATCAAAGGGTGGCAATAAAAATGGCATGTTAACTGGAAAACAAAGTCAGCACTGCAACCTGTCCCATTGAGGTTCCTGGAATTGCAGTGTTCATGGATTTCGTTCTGAAGTTTGAATACGGGTTGATGATGGTTTACAGTTATATGATAAAGGACTGACTTCACATTCCAGTCTGCTTTTTCTCCTTTTCCTATGATTTATCATCCCAGGAGGTGATATAACAAATTGGGGATGTTTAGTCAGACTGCATAAAGGATTTCTAAGTGTATAGGAAAATAGCTTTCTGAAAACAGATTAATTTCACCTTTTTCTGGTTAAGTTCTATAAAACTTTTATTTGAATGGTGCATAGAGTTTTTATGAACTGTCCCCAACCATCTATTAGAAATTGTCATTATGATTTGTTTGATACAATTAAGGAAGAAGCTTTGTCAGAAAATTTTAAAAAAATATTCTGTAAGGTCACAGCAATTACAGTTTAGCATGCAACAAACAACGTGATGGATGGAGAGGGATGATGACATGTCTTTTCATTTAGATTGATTGAAGAAAATTGCTATATGAAGCCTCATTCTGGTGGATGTTGGAATAGGAGCTGAAGAATACAGATAATTTTGAAGGGAGGATTCTAAAACATATGTAAACTGAAGATGTGATAGTTATGTCCCAACCTGAGAGAATGGGACGGAACTGCAAAAATCCAGCAGTCCAGTTTTGGTATCTTTTTGTCATATACTGAGATTTTGTAAAGCTACACTTTGCAACTGTGATTTTGTTTGGAGACAGACTGCAATTTATAGTCATGTTTAGTAAATATTCCTTGAAGTATTTGCTTGGTAACAGTTCCTCTTAAGATGGGAGTGACATACCAGACAAATATGACAAGGTGCAATTTTGATTTCTTCATATAAGCTAGGAGTAAGTAAAATGAAAATCCATGACTAAATTAACATTGAAACAATGACTTATGTACTTACTGCTTTTTGGTCCTAAGATTTCTATAGGTTTTTCATTCAGCCAAATATCAGCACATCCATAACACAGATTTCAAGTCTATTCTTACTAAACAGGCCATTGCCATTGCTATTATGGTTTTCTGGAGTTCAGTTAATCCCATTTATTTTTCTTTTAATATAAAAAGTACTGTAGATACAGGTAAAATAGAAACCTTTTCGTAAATGCCCTATCTTGGAATATATTTTATGAGTAATTTTTTGAAGCTTGTATATCCATCTTGTTCATCCTGCCATTTAAATGTGTTATTTTAATGTGTTTCTAGTAGTAAGAATTATTTCTATACTCTATGTTACTGTAGTACTGGCTTTAAAAACACATGGGTATTTCTAGTGTTTGCACTGTTAGAGCCATGGTCATGTAAGATAAAAATTGAGGTCAGATTTGTACAGACTTTTAATTGTCCATGTGTGGATTATGGACAATTAAATAATTGTTTGCTTGATGGTGGATGTGGAAAAGTTTAAAGCTTGCTATAATAAGTGTGTGAGAAAATCCCCAAAGCAGTGTGTTTTCTGTTGAAAGGTATCAAGCACACTTCCTTGGAGAGGACTAACTCCTCTGCTTGGAAGGAAAATGGTCAAGCTTTTGTTTGTTTGTACTTGCGTAGGAAATCACTTTTTGTTCTAGTTCTAGGAGATACCAAGTAAAAAGCCCTTAGTTTGCTTTGTTAAAAAGTAAACTGACACAACCACAGATAGCTCAAAATATTTACCATTTAAAAGAAAAGGCCTGTGACAACAAATAAACCATAGTGATGAGTTGAATACAACAGCCATATGTGGGGAATGAAAAAACTGACAAAATAGCAAAGCTGAGAACTAGGCAGAGGGTTATTTGCAGCAGGGAAGTTCCCGGCATATCTGCATACGCATTTGCAGACTTCTGTGGGCACTTCTGTATGCCTGTAGTACAAGATGGTTTCAGTGTCAGCTGCTTCAGAGACCCGGTATTGGGACACCATTTCTGAAGTATGGCTTTGTGGGCTTCACACACCTATGCGTTTGTCCAGGGGAACAGAATATTAAGGCCTTAAAGCAGAATATAATATGCGTGTTTGGCATATGTGGCAGTGGCTTGTCAGAAGTCTGTGCCATAAGCTGGCCTGGCCAAGCCTCACACCTTCAGCAAGAATTTGCTCCCCTGACCCATCCCACAGCTCTCCCTGCCCTCACCCACTGCTCTAGGATCTCCAGGGTTTGCAAAAGCCATATCTTTGTTCTTCTCCCTCTGAAGTCCCTGCTGGGAGGAAGGTGGCCTTGCTGTGTTGGGCAGAGGTGGGGGGAACATGCATAGTCCTTCCTGATCCCACAGGCACTGGTCAGAAAACTGAGCCCATGCCAGGGAGCAGGAGATCCCAGAGGCACTCCAGCTGGTGGGTGGCTGTGGCTCCTCAGAGCCAGAGCTGAGCAGGACTTCTGTACACAGAGCTACAAGTCTTGCTGCATGCACATCAGACACAGGTAAAAGCTGAATTCTGCTTGACTTTAGAATAATAAAAAATAATAAGAAAAATGTGCAGATAACTCGTGTCATTAGAAGTTAATTAGAGAAATGTGGATAATATTACACCCACAGCTCTGGATTCAAAGTGATACTAAAGCAGCTGTTTCACTCGGGGGACACAGAAGAAGACCAAGAACTGATTTTTTTAAGTTCAGGAGAAATAACAGTAAGTTCAATATAAATTGCTACCAAAAATATATTTATTGCAAATGTTTATTTTGCTTGATTGCCTTTGATATGTTCATACTTGTTAGGAAAGGGAGAAGGAGTTGTCTGCAAGGAATTAGGCAAGTGACATGGTGAGGGAATTAGCCTCTGTTAGATCCCAGCCCTAATGGCTCCAGCTCCCTTTCGGTAGAAGTCCTTGCCCTACATCTGGCTGCCAACTCTGTCTCCTGCTTTTCATTAGTGCTCCAGCCTAAGTTGCTAGAAAGAGTGACTGCATAATGCATCCTCTGCACTTCCTTGGAGTGGAGCAGGGATTAATCCAAACGTGAAAAACAGTTAGGGCCTGAAAACTGCCTTTTTTTTTTTTTGTGCAATCTGTCTTTCTAGAGGTGTGTCGTGCAAAGGGAAAACCAAAAGGTGGGTGGCTAACAAGCACGCAGGGAAAGTCCGAGCAAGTAGAGACGCGACATACGAGGCGCTGCATTCATTTTCCCCTGTTTTTGCAGTGCCTGGCTGGGCCTGCCCTGGGTGAGAGACGGATTTGTTGACTCTGCAGCATGGGAAAGAGCCGACAACAGATTTACTACGGAGATGACTTAGCAGCCCCCTCTAAGTGTTATGAAAAGAGTTTAAAATGTTTATATTGGCCCCTCTGATGTACAATAAATTGTTATCCGAAACAATTGAGAATAAAGAAGGGAAAAGTCATAATTGCCTCTCAGGAAATGCAGGGGCTGTTTCGGCGCGCAGGAGCAGGAGGGCGTTGGGTTTCATTGACTTGGTCTGGCTGGAAAGCAGCCTGCCCCACAGGAAGGCCGCGCATTCCTGTCCTCTCGGTGAACCTGCCTGAAAGGAATACAGGAGTTATTGGGTAATCAAGGCTTGTCAGCACCTTGGTTATGCAGCGTGGTTCAATCCGATAATGTGAATGGAACCTGTAATAGCGCTGATGAAAAGCACGCCAGTTTGAAAGGGGCCTTGAATGATTTTTTTGTTCATTTTCTGTTTACATGTAACGCATTATTGATGTCGTTGCCTTCTAATGTGCCTGCTTGTTTCATAGAAAAACTGGGAATTATTCATTATTTTTAAAGAAGAGGAAGAGAGAAAAAGAGAGGGAGAGGAAGGAGGAGTGAAAGAAAGAACCCTGTTACGTGAAGAAAATTGCATTCGAATGCTGCGACTGAAACATATTGATTTTCTGGTACAGACTTTTTAGATTAAAAATGCCAATACTAAATCCTTTCATGACCTATAGTTCATATGAAGTTCACGTGTCATTTACTATTATTCTAGAAAAAGCAGAATCTTTAATGAAAACATAGTTTGAAAGAATGTCCTGCCATCCTGGCATTTGCATGCGATTGTAATAAGGCTTGATAAAGAGATAAACACGCTACCGAGGTGGAGGTTTAGGGTGTGTTTTGTAGATTGAAGTCCATTTATCTTTTTTAATTGCTTGCTTGTCTTTGCCATCATCTAGAGCTTTATATCTCCTTTCTTTTCTTTTGTTTTTCTTTATTTTACTCATTTGTTATATTATGATAGGAGGCCAAAGAAACTCATTTTTCCCACCGCTAAGCACAAGGATCTTGCTTCAGATTTTATGGCATTCAAGGGATCAATGAGTCAAAATGCTATTTTGATCTGCAGTACAGCAAACATTTCTCGTATAAATTCCCAGAGATGACCCTGACTTCTCCAACTGTTTTTACCCCTTCTTAATGGAGACTTTAAAGGTACTGATGCCATGCTACAGTAACATGGGAAAATTGAAGGCCAAATCCCTGGCTCAGGTGATTTCAAACTGCTGGCTATTTCCTGCTGCTAACAGGGCTAAATTTCACTTCAGTTTTTTTCAAAAGGCCTTCATATTTGTGAGGGGAAGATATGGCAATAGGAAGCTGCTGCGTATCTGCTGGCTTCAGCAAGACTGTGTGAAGGACACGTTCATCCCACTGTGCTGCGCCGACCTTTTTGGTCATGCAGGCTGGTCCACGTTATACCTAATGCTGGCTTCTAGGTGGGAATGCTCATTCACAGAGGGGGTTTTTTGCATTTTATCCTGAAACCACACAACCCTCTATCACCCGTGACTGTAGTCACTGGAATGAGCATGGGAGCGCATATTTATCAATGATGTGGCTTTGGCGTGGTATGGGTCTGACTCAGGAAAGCAATTGAACCCTTCCTTATTTAAAGAGGGGCAGAGGAAATCTGCGTGATAAACGTATTTACTTTTCCACAGGTTTGTTTGCCAGCCGCGCTGGCAGGAAGCGGCTGTTGGAATTCAGGCGGCCAGCTGCTTTGCTGGGGTGGCGGCGGGAAGGGCCTCAGCGCCCCGAGCACTGGCAGGGGTGTCCTCTGGGAGATCTGCCTCACTCCAGCCTCTGGCACGGCCTGGCATGCTCGTGAGAGTCCCTGTGGGACCTGCTGGGGCCGGGAAAACTGGTCTGTTGGCTGCGGGTCATTCAGTCTAGCAGGGAGACCTTCTTCCTGTGCAGGGAAGGGGCAGTACCCAGTGCTATGGGAGTGGGCAGGGCTGTTCAGGCATTGCCACTTCCAGGGCTGACTTTTGAGAGAACTTAATAGATAAACTCTGTTTTAAAATATACAACATTTTATGCGTAAGTAAGATCTGTACTTGCTGTTTATGAGCACTCTGTCTCACTAAACAGTTTGATATGTCTTTACACGGTTGAAAGTGGGAGCTCTTTCCTGGTACCACCTGTGCCATACCATCTCAGGGACAGCCTTTGCACACCTCACCGTGCACAGGCCCCTCTCCTGTTTGCAGTCAGCATTGTGCTGGAGATCCACAGCAGCAGTGGGGCAGTGCCTGCATGGCGTGAGGTATGGCTGGCGGGGCATGAGATTGGCCTTTACTGAGTGGCACACTCCCATCTAGTGTGCCATGGTGGCCACCAGGCTGCCGAGCTGTCCTGGCCCCAGTGAGTGTTGGCAGTGCTACCCCCTGAGTACAACCTTCACTTTGTCTGCCTTTGGCCAAAGTATGCCATGCCACCTGGTTTTGCCACTGTTGCTTTCATCTCCCTCTTCCATTTGTTCTCTCAGGGAGGACCAAGAAGGAAGGAGAGACCCACTTGATCAGTTTAGCTCTGTAAATATACCAAATAAGAGAGCAAGGTTTTTCTTGGCAGGACTCTTCAGTGGCTGCCATAACTCCTGAGTGATCAGAGTTCGTGCACTGCTTTTCTTTTTGGCACCATACTTTGGAAAAAAGTATGGTGCCATTTCCCCTTTGGAAATGTCAGATAGAGGTGGCTCGCCGCCTCAGTTGCTGGTGGAGGGGCAAAGCACAGCCCAGGACGTGAAGCAAGCAAGAATTGAGGTTCATCTGCAGCTTGTCTCTGAGGCTCTGTCCTGCTTCAGATAAAAATTTACAGTGACTTGGTTAGATACACACCTTTCGTGTCTCCTTTCTGTTCCTATATCACACTTGTGGGTGAACGTGAGAGTCACAGGGAGCAATGCAAGGCCAAAGCAGGCTGGGAAAGCTGCTACCTTTCTCAGCTGCTTGTTACAGAGTTTTACTGGACGCCTGTGGTGTAAGGTTATCACAGAGGTTTGAATTCTTCTCATGATATATACAGATTTTTCGTGCTTGTTTATCAAAAAGAAAGTTATTTATTCAACAATGGACATTGTACAAAATATTTACTTTCTCTCTGAAAACACACAGAGCTGGGTGCATTGTTCCCTTCTTGGTGGCAGCACAGCAGCTCTCCTCAGTCAGAAACCCCAGAATAAAAACAAACAGGTCATCTCATATCCAATAAGAATTAGGAAGAACATTTAAACCAGGGCTGAGGTTTCTTTCATTCATCACACCCTTAACCACTATGGCTCTTGTACCATAAAGGAAAATATGAACACATCACTGAAAAAGCAAGCTCCTGCCTTACCTTGATTCAGATGCCCTTATTTTTCTGAGTATATTTAATGATTTTGAGCCAAAGCAAAATTTTATTTTGAATTTGTAATGAATAACATGGACAATTTCTCTTGCTTATGTAAGGTCTCATGAAAGGTGCTGGAGTGGCAGCTGGAGACTGAAGTCTGCGTAGGTGCAGGGCAGGCAGCAGAAGTGCACCTAGGGCAGCAGTGGTTTGCCTCTCAGCCTCATGCTGGACCTGCATGATTACTTTTAGAAACTGCTCAAGGAGCTACACTCAATATCCAGTCTTAATATTAGGCTTCCATGGTGGGGGAAAGAAAGGAAGTAAAGAAATTGATGTAAATAGACCTCAAGTTAAAGCTCATAGAACAATTGGAAAAGGGAAAATCCAACATACATATCTGCAGATACACCCCTTAGAAAATTATTTAAGAAATGTAAGTTAACAGTAGTTATTTTGAAAGCATCACTGAAAAACCAGGGGTAATAGAGAATTGAGACTAATAGGGAAGAGAAGCTACTCTGGTAGTAGTGAGCATTTAGTTCTTAAGTGTAATTTCTATTCCTGGGAAGAAAAAAAAACAGGTAATATACCCAGAAAAATATCTTAAGGACCATGGAACTTATGCAGAAAGCAACATAGTTTTATAAATACAAAGCAGCACATGTGAAGTTTGGGCATGATGTACATCAGTTCTTCATGCAGGCAATGCCTGATATTCCTCAATCTTTGTTCTCCTCTGCACCAGGCTGGCAGCAGGCATCTTCAGGAATCCCAGTGGTCTGAAGTGTTGGGTCCCCCCCTGCTTTCTTTAGCATGTGGTTGTTTTTAATGTTTGGCAGAGCAGTAGTTCTGCTAAACTGTGTTCACAAGAGTTTGAGATTGCTTCTTGGTCTGGGGCCAAAAAGTTTCCAATAGCCCCATTTGTGGGCCTGTGCAGAGACATTGTGTCTGGAGGAGACAAACAGGCTTTGCCCTTTGTTGTCACTGAGCCTAAAGCTGAAAGAGCACAGGAAAGGCCTAAACACCTTGTGGACAATTTACCAAAACTGTTAAAAATGGTTGGAGAGGGTCTGAAGAATATAGAAGGGATCCAAACAGGTTAACCAGATAGCTAGCAAGGAAGAGGACTATTTAAAAAAACATAAGTAGGGTGTAATACATCAGGAAAATACAGGAAATTTTCACATGATGGGAAGATAATGTAACCAATAATAATGGAATACTAATATTTTAGTAGACACTGGTTTATAAGCATAACATCCCCTCCTCCATACATAGGGTATGGTAAACTATCAGAAGTATAGAGAGAAGGTTCTGATTTTCCTCTGTGACTTGTTTATTCCAGGACAGTTATCATCCTCCCTAAATTTTATTTAAAGTTCACAGCAGTCTATGCAGCTAGTGCAGTTTTAGGTTAAGCATATTTTATCCATAATTGCTATATTTGGTTCTCAAGTTATTATTGTAGTTCCTTGGGGTACATTTAAATCCACCTTATTGTAATAGATTATGGAATATAGTGGCTAATGTGTCTAATGTAAAATAAATGACTATAATGATTTATGATCCAGCACTTCGGTTTTATTGAACATAAGGATCATTGTACTAAAATGGATGGTGTATTGCTGGTTTAGCATAAAATACTGAATAACATATTCAAGGAAATGAATGGATTGGCCAGTTCATAATATTCTGCCCCTTCAGCTGAGAGGTCTTTAATAAGCAAGAGTGTCATTACACTTGAAAATGTATGTGTAGGTAATCCATTATCCAGAACAATGACAGTGATCGGATGAAGCTCTTATTAAAGAAGGGCCCTCCTTACAGGGAAATACAGAGCACATCCCTGCCTGCTGGAGGCTGTGTGGTGTGTCTGTGTGTTTCTGGTTTTGTTACAGATGTTAAATCAATCTTTAGTATTGTTGAATTTAAAAGTATCCATTTTGGGGGGTGCGTTAAAGGTGGTTTTAAAGGTGGAAAGCAATAACACAACAGGGTCTGGTTTGCATGGGTTCATGCTGAAGTGCATCTTTGCTGGTTGTACCACATGTACCTATGAGATGTATTTTTCAGCTCTTCATTTTTATCTTATTTGAAGGCCAATATAAATTACACCTTTGTATGCACCTTGCTTTTGTTTACATCCGGGTTTAGTAGTATTGTCTTCTACTAAATGTCAGGGAGATTGATGAACACCATAAGGGGTGATACTACTTGGAGTATTGCTGTGAGTGGGTGTTCAGTGTCACCAGCAGTGCTCCCTTTTGGACAGTCACAGCCAGCAGTGTCCCAACTTAAATCCTTGAATTCCTGGGGTTTAGCCTCAACTCTTTAACTCTTTGACCTCAGAAAGGAAGAAGTTTTTATTAGCAAGACGGAAAATTAATAGGAGTCATAATGTGGACAGAATACTTGAAATTTAATCTTTCTATTAAAGCATGTCTTGAAAAATAAGGAAACAAAGCTAAAATTATGAAAAAAAAATACAAAAACCAGGGATGCTGTTTTAAAATGCATAACTGAAACTGTTAAAGGAACACAGATGATTGTGTACTTTAGTATTTTCACATTTTCCTACAATCAAAATAGGACAGCAGGTTGTAAAAGACTAGCTTCCAGCAGTTTGCCTATAATAATTTGTAGTAAAAACCACATTTTGTTATGTATTGGAAGAGGAAAAAAATAATATGTTTTGGGGATGTTATCCTGGAATAACTACACATCCATTTTCTTAATAGTGCTTGGATAAAGCTGAAAGACAGAAACTATTAAAAAGGTATATTTGCATTCATTATATCCATAGTAAAAATAAATTAAGAACTCCTATTGATATAATTACAGCTTAAAGTATTAAAATAAACATTATCAAAGTACAGTAGTTCTGTTATAGCACTTGCAAACAAGTCATATCTCCATTTAAACAAGACCTCACCAGCATTTTGAGTGGGAAGGAGTTTGTTGCTATATTGTCATCTATTTCTAGCTTTTCCAGTCAGTGAGCACATCCTTTGGCAGGCATGCAGGGAGACTTTTAAACAATTCAAAATAATTTTGGCAAAAACTGAAGCACCTACAGTTGCAAAAACACATCTTCAAAATTTTTATGTATCCAAAAACGTTCAGGCTGGCTTTGACATGTAATTGGATCCTGTTTTATAGCTGAGCCATTTCAAGTTTTTAATTTCTTACATCTTAGTCAGGGTTTTAAGTAGATCAGTCATACCAGCACACTCAGAAAATCCTAAACTAGCTGCAGCTGTGTTTTTAATGGAAGCATAAGTTGTATCAATAGCTGTGGTGGGCTGATCTCCTGCTTTGGTGCGGGACCTGGCTTCTTCTAGTCTTTTGGGCTTTCAATTATTCTTAACAATTTTGTAGGCAACAAAGTTAGTGATGCTACTTTACTGAAGCCTGCTATCAAAGTTTTCTTGCTGCCTTAAGCTTCCAGATAGTAAGGTGTATGTTTTGAACATGAAAAGTAGTTGGAGAGCATGTTGGCTCCTTGTTGACTCCAAGCTTAAGGTCTTCTCAGTATCATTGCAGTATGATAGCATGTGAGGCTCTATTTTAGTGACCTAGGTAGGCTTGAACAGAGGTACCTAAAGAGCTCCGAAGACTAAGCGTGTTGGAGCAGCATCTCGTTGCCTGCTCATGTGTGGTTGTGTTGCAGCTCAGATCCCCAGTGGAGTAATGAAGCACCCCTTTGCTGGCTTCATGGTCTGTTACAGCTGCTGTCACCACATAGTGACATCCACAACATAGTGACTAAGGCTGCATAAGCTGATGCAGGATGATGCCCAGAGTTACTGCCATGCTGGCTATGCCCCTATTCATTCCTGGGATGAGGCTCATGAGCACTAGCAAGGTGGCAGTGCTGGGATGTGGCTGACTGCGGGGAGAGTGGGGCCCAACCATGAGCCCCAGCTCACCCCATTTCCCCCAGTGTTTGCGCACAGGCCCATCCCACAGCGAGAGCACAGATGTGCTTTATCACATACCCCTGCATGCAACTGTGCAGCACCCTGCCCATCGCCAGGACCCATTGAGGAGAAGAATAACTCAGTCTCTGATGCCGAATTATGACTCTCCTTGTTTCTGAAAGCCCTTTGAGTCTTTCCTCTGCCATGGACATCTGGTTTTCACATCACGGTTACTTCAGCTCATAAGCTTCCACAAGAATTTTAAATAAAATATCACTACTAACCAGATCCGCGGGGGAAAGCAGTGGCTTTGCTCACAAATAGGCACATTGTTGAGGCTGGAGAAAAAGGGGGTTCTTTCATTCACACTGGGTTACATCACTGAGCGCCAGCCAAATGACGGAAAATAGCAAGAGCTGTTATAGGAACAAGTTTATGTGCTGCAAATGCAGGAAACATCATTGCTAATGGTGCACATCTGATGTGAATTCAGGTCTAGGCTGTAACATTGCAGGAGATGGGCCTAGTGATGGCCTGGGAGCTGTGGGCATCAAATTGCAGAAAGGCGGTGGTGGTCGCCCTCAAACATGGCGTGCAGGTCGCATGGGTTAAAAAGAGCCTTTTCTGCACTTCTGCAAAGGCGTATGTGGATGTCTGGATTTATCTCACCCAGTTTTAGACATCTCTAAAACTTATACACTAATTCATTACTGTAAGCCCCCTTGACAGGCAGTGAACAAGCACTTCCAGAGTGCCTGTCTAGACAGGGTGATACTGAGGCATCCTTACAAATATCTACTTAACTCTAAACATTGATTGGCTAGCACTGAACTAGATATCTAACTTCTAGATCCTGAAATTAGGCCAGAAACTTGCTCTTCTTTTAGCTTTCTTTGTGCTTCTTTGTGTGTATTTTGCAAATCTTGGTAAGTGCCTGCAGAATAAATTAAAAGGTCTGTAGCTGCCTCTGCACATAACTATGATTTTAAAATAGGAACCAGATCCTGCCTTAGGAAAATTGTGTTAAATCCCTGCTTAGTGAAGATCAGTGACAGCTTAAGCACATATATATCTCCAGATACATATACACCCATATATACCTATCTATAAAAAAACTGTATGTCTTTATATTTTGTAACAAAATTTTTCTCTTAGTATGTTTTGTTGAATGGGTTTGACGTTTATTCTTCTGGATGAGTACAATTTCAAAAATAGACATAAAGAAATAAAAGAGATATTTTCTTTTCTGATGCAAGAGACATTTTAGGGCCCCAAGATTTGTCAAAGGATGAGGAACATCTTCCTGTGTCTGAACGTGGATACAGTACTTAGATGTAGAATTCCCCGTAACAGAAAGAATTTTATACTCTGCGGAATCAGCATAAAATAATGAAAATAAATGTAGTGGCTTATTGTTTGCATTAAATATGAGATCATTTCTTTGAGATATTATGGATCCTTGGGAAGCTGTGTTGTGTACATCCAGCCTTCTGAAATTGAGTAAGATTTATCCAGCGATTTCCATGGTGTTTTACAGAAACTTTTTGTTGCAAAACATGCATTTGACTGCCCGTGATGATATAGGATATTACAGCCAAGTGCTCAATTTTCCTTACATACTTGCATGACTTATCTGTGTGTGTGCAATGATATGTGTGAGTTATGCACTCTTTATTATTTAGAACACCTACCTGTGCATGCACAACACATATAAATGTGATGATTATTGTCTTATTTTCAGGTTGGTTTAGTTCCTCTCAACACGTAAAAACCACCTTTTTTTTGCGAAATGAAATAGTGTCACTGTGTGGGCACTGCACTGAGTGTCACTACAGGGATGTTCAGTAGGCACACTGCTGCCTCTGTTACCTCATTCATTTGTATCCCTTTGCCTTTGCAACCATAACTCAGTTGCCAACATCTTCCTACTGAAGGCATTATGAAAGACTGTTTGTAAAACATCTGGAGTGCGGTGCCCCATGGACACCTCATGCTTTGCCTTTTTTGGCTGAGGCTGGTGCTGCAGGTCCACAGGCAGCTGCCATAGGCCACTGCAGTCTCCCCTCAACCCCCAGCTCTGGCCACATGCCACCAAGAACTACCTTTCCTCTCTAATTTCTGCAGAAAGGGATCACACCTCTTCCAGCACCTTGTCCTGATTGCTCTCCTGCTCCAGCAACTGTCAGCCACAGAGGGACAGAGTGGCAGGGAGCGTTGTTGGTCTAAGTTCAGCTTGCCCAAGTAAGACCCCACCCTGCTTTCTGCTTGTCAATAGAGGCATTTGCTGATACTCTAATTATTTAAATGATCACCTGACAATATCAATAAGATTTTGTAAAGTTACACACAGCAATTTCCCAGATCCTCCCACTCAGCATTTGCTGCAATTTTTGCCTTTGCATTTGTGATTTCCTCTCGGACCAGTGCATTTCCCACCATGCTCAGACGAGGCAAGTAAAACCTGCAAAATGCAGCATGCATGGTTAAAAAAATCCCTCACAGGTTCAGAGGGCAAAGGAGAGCTTCATCACTCCTTATTGCTTCCCTTTCCTATATGGCCTTATTTGAGGCTGGTGGGATGTTCAGCTTGGTCTACAAACATAGAACCGAGCCAGGTCTTTTCCAGGCTGCGGAGCACAGTGAGTAGATGGAGTTAAACAGTTTCACATTCCTGAAGAGAACAAGAATGTTTTCACAGTGGAATCTGCTCTGTGTGAATTACAGGAGTTTATTTTTTCAGGATGAACTCCTTGGACAGTTTTTTTTTTTTTTTCATTCCCTTTTTTTTTTAAAGAGGAGATGATATGCTATGAAAACATCTACTGTGTTGTTATTAAGGCTTGATTGGGAAAATTTGGGTTAAAACCTCCAACAGCTATCGAGGAGCAACAGGAACAAACAACTTGCAGTATTTTCTCCCTCTCGTTTCTGTGCGTAGAGCTAGCTATGGTAAGCTCAGACAGTTGTGCCATGTGTTGGTTGCTGTCAGGTATTTCCCGTTGGTATTTCCTGGGGAGCAGGGAGCGATGATGTTGCATGGGGTGAGCGGCAGCGGCTGTGTGGCAGTTCAGGCAGACTGGACCATGCACTGCTTTTCTTTTCAGGGATTGCACTGTCATGTTTTATCTTGTGTGCTGCAACTAGTAGTTGAGATAGAATATTACAACCTTGGTTAATTGTTTTTGCCTGTATTAGTGTTGCTTTTGGGTTCTCATTAAAGTGTATGTGTGTTGGGGACAAAACCTATGGAGACTGCCTGCCAGCAGAGGAGCCCAGGGCACATCTCTGACCAGACATGCCTGTTACTGAGGCTCTGCCAGTGAAGGGATTCTGTGTCACTGAGGTTCCTGAAATGCTTTTGCTGAACAGGGTTTATTTCCAACTTAAAAATACGACAAAAAGCACTACATTAAGTTCATATTAACTTTCTTGCTTTTCTATCAAGAAGGCCAAGGAAACAGTGAGTTGTGCTATTCCATCATGCAACATTATCTGCATGTCACGTGACTATATGTGGAGCAGATTTTTATTATCTTTTAATTTGAGCTGTAAGGGTAGGATTGAGTTTTACCCTCAGACAAGTTCTTCAGGCTCCCTGTGGGTCTCTGTGGGAGGTTTGCATGCTCATCTATGGGCAGAAATCACCTACAGCTTTGGAGCTTCCAC
Organism: Lepidothrix coronata; assembly: GCF_001604755.1. NCBI lineage: Eukaryota > Metazoa > Chordata > Aves > Passeriformes > Pipridae > Lepidothrix > Lepidothrix coronata. The sequence continues at coordinate 319,782 of NW_016690244.1, forward strand.
ACACAGACATGCTCTTGTGAGGTCCCCCCAGTTGCTGTGCATCACTTGAGTCATGAGGACTTGCCTTATCTCACAGCACCTTTTGCAGAGGAGTTAATCAGCCTCATCTCTACCACAGGGTACACAGAGATACTAAAGAGCATCCAATAGAAAATAACCTTTTAGCACAGGTAAATGGTTCATGAGGTCACATTGAGGTCCTGTTTGAATTGACACATTCTCAGAAATGGTATTAATTGGATACATGCCAGTGATGTCTGGGAGTTGAGTGGTCACTCGGAAAGACCTCAAGTCCCTTGGTGAAAGAAGTTGGAAAGTTGTTAGCGGCACCAGCTCTAGTTCAGGTGTCTTGAATGATCCACAAGAGGACTCTCTCCCTTTAGACAGACTTGCTAGACAACTGGGAGATGAGAAGAGTAGAACAGGACAAAGAAGCAGCAGCGATATGTGTGAGCCAGGGACTACTCTGAACTTGTGTAAGAAATGGTATGCTGTCCTCTGTCATGGATGGCAAAGATGACAACAGCTCTGGGCCACAGAGCAAGATTTTGTGCTCATCTAAGCAATACTGGCACTTTGTAGATGTTCCATCTTCTTTTCTGCTCAGTGAGAAGTATGGAAGCGCTGCCTTGACCTTCTCGTGCAAGATGAAAATTTGAAGGAAGTAAGCTTAAACAAACAACAAGGAATGCAGGAAATCTTTCTGTAGGGATTTGTGTATTGCATGTGGCATTATCCCGTGTATTTCACTGTTGTGCTTCAGTTAAGGACTTTCTATGCTGTCTTTTTAACCAAATCAATATACTGCTTATACTGACAGAAAAGTGAGTTATATTCTGTATCATCCTCTCTTCCACATTAAGCCTAATATGTATTTCAAGGCAATGGCAGAGAAAGTGGAGTTGTAAGCTACCCCGTCTGTCTTTTTTTTTTAGCTTTTTTACATCCAGGCAGTGACATGACCCATTCTGGATACAAAAAAATAAAATTAATGAATTCCACAGGTTATGTGAGACAAACTTCGATGTACAGAGGCAACATAATGTGAACTTTTGATTTTGCTGCATTAGACATTAAAACACAGTCTTAATCGGAAACCTTAATCAAAAAGCTTATGGTGGATATTAGCTTCTATTCCCGAATAGCAAATGCTTTACATTTCATCATAGAATCAAATGATCCATAGAAGCAGAATTTTTTTTTTTTATACTGTATCTTCACTAGGTTAGGTCATTTTATATGTGTAACTTGGTAGCAGGCTGTTTCATAAATGCACTGTCTAGGGTAGTAATTTTTTTTAAACAAAACCAAGAAGCTAGGAGTGCTCAGCCCTTTCCACACATTAAAACTGGAACAGTTGAAATTTTATGCAGTACGGGACTGGAAGTGTGTTGTGCAACAGGAGAACGAGTGTCAGCTAGAAGCAGACATGGAGAGGAAAGACTGAAAGAATTGGGTATGTTTAGTCTAGTAAAGTGTGTGCTAAGTACCCCAGAGGAGAAGGCTGTGAGAGGGGAAAGTAATTACTTAAATCTAGAGGACAGTGTTTGCATGAGAGCATTCTGGGAATGCACAGGTCAGAAAACGAATGCCTTTTGTAGAGGAAAGGAAGTTCTGCTGACCAGGAGAGGAGGGAGACTCCAGAGTAGCCTCCCAAAATCAGCTGCAGGGACGTAAGGTGATGTCCCCTGTGTTTTGTGAGTGGACTTCAATAACACAATTTTCTTGCAGTGATGCTGGTTGGAGTCTATAATCTGGCATGTCCTCTATCATTGTGCAAATCCACAAGTCCTTTGTAGATTCACTGGATTATGGTGCACACAAACGTGTAAGTTTTCTTCACTTAAGACTTACTGTTCACTGAAAGGAGCAAAGTCATTGATATGTGCTAGTCTTTCCTACATAAATAGTTTTTGGGAGGAAGAGGAACAGATAGTGTGGGAAGATGCCTTCTGCTCATTGCCACTAACAAAGCAGTGTAGGGCATCTGTGTGTTTTGTGCACATTTGTGTGCCAGTGATGGACATGTCCTGTTGCTACCATACTTCTGCTGAAAGATTGTGCCCCTTCATGTCTTTGGATTGGTTTGTTTGTTGGTGGGTTAACACAAAACACAGAAACACTCATAAGGCCGGTAAGAGTGAACGATGCTCCTAACTATTTGCATAGCACAAGTGCTATTCATGAAGGTGTGACTAGTCCACCACAGCATGTGTGTGTTTCCCAATGACATGTAGATACACCCAGGCTATGCTCTAGGCTCATTAGTATCCTTCTTTTCATGTCTTCATGCGATTTTTCTGACCTGAACTGAATGGCCTGAATTATGGTACTCATTACCTAAAGGTTAACGTTAGTATTGTGAGGATTTTGATTTTTCCCTTCTGTACCACAGGCTGTTCCGGGAGAGAGAAAAAAACTGCTCAGGCCTTAGTAAATCACTCATGGACCTGGTGTTAGCATGCCTTGCCAAGAGCCCCCCTGTGTATTGCAGTGTTCCTAGGGCTGTAGGTAGAAGAAAGCACCATAAAATACCATCCAAACAGTCTGGCTCAAACTGCAAATGCAGGGGTGCATGGAAAAGTAAAAAGCATTTTGACAGATATGGTAACACCAGAGGTTCTCAGTTTTTAGGTAAAAAAATCTCACTTTAAAAAATAGAAAGTATGTTCAATAATATTGGTTATGGAACCAGGCCACTCATGCAAGTAGAAATATGGTCTTTTTTTTACTACAAAAAGCAATTCAAGGATCCTTCTGTGTTGCGATGTGTTGTACTGTTCAGGCTATGCAGTAAATCCCACTTTTGGTGTGTTTTTCTGTAAGCAGAAAGTGCTGCAGAGCATTTGGCTTTGTCACCATGGGGTAAGAAGTGTCTCTGTTCCCTTGACTAAACAAATAACACTGAATTTTTCGAGGGAACTGGAGCTACACCATACAGACATAAGGTGGACATCTAGAGATGGGCTACAGAGAGCAGAGGCAGAAAGGAAGGAGGTGTGAAATCCTGCAGAATGAAAAAGATACAACATGCCAGGTACCACTGCACTTGCAGTGTAGTGTCTATTGTGAGGGTTGCATTTACTGAATACAGGATGAGAATATGGGAATTAGGGGACACTGTGATGGATTGATTTCTACTGCATATGCCACAGATACTGGCATTTCTACACAAATGTTTCATATGTTCCAGGTACTTTTATAATTATCTAAAAAGCAGGGGAAATAAACAGCTTCTCAAATGCACAGTAACGCTGACATAAAAATAATAAGCGAAGACGTGTAGGGGTAAAACACTAACTGTATTTGTTCTCAGCCATATCTGCAGAGAGTGTATGGCAATTTTCAAAGCAGGCAGACAGCTACCAACATTTTTCTTCAAAAGGGCAGAATTTGACTTTTACCCTTTACAAGGGCATTGAGTCGCCTGTCTGAGGAATCTTCATTTTGCCTGCAATCAGAAGGGGCACTGTGTGGACTAATGTTGATGTCATTTCTCAGCTGAAGCTTGTTCTGTCTAAAATATCAGGGCCCAGACATCTTTATAGCAGCAGAGCAAATGAAAATACGTAGTTCTGTTTATAACTTCTCGACTGTATTCACACTTCAGATGCCAGTTTTTACAAATAATTTCTAGATACTGCAAGAAAAACATTCTCTGTAAAGGTCAAACACTGGATGAAGCTTGTTTGGCATCATATGCGTGATTCCATACGTTCACATGTACAGTGACCCAAATTTAACCTTGGCCAAAGATAGTAAAACACTGTCAGAGTCAGTACTTGCACAAGGATTGCCTTTGACATGGTATTTCCTATATCATTGCAACCTATGGGAGCTGCTAATTATCTGTGGATAAGCAGAAAGGTAATACCTGTAATTTCCTTATCACCCCAGGCTGTCTACTCACAGTTGCAGTGTGCTAGTATGGGATGCCAGTTCTGTGCAATGTGGGTAAACTCTACAGTGACAAATGACTTATGAGCCATTTTCAAGGTGAGATTTTGATCAGGGAGCTTGTGCCAAGTGTTTTCTATTAAGCATTTCATTTCACTGCATGGTTAATCAGCAAAAGATTCTTAAAAAAAAAAAAATCCACTCTGTCATATGTCATATGTAATATGTCAGAATCATTTCTCCTTGCTCAAAATGAAAGAGGGACCATAAATGCTTAAAAATAGTGAATCTTATTTCTGCTTAAAAGTTTTAAAAAAAGGCAAAATAAACATATAGCTTTGCTTCTGACCTTGTTCAAAAGCTATCTAGATGAGAAGCCAAAAATGTAAAGGTTTACACAGCTTGACATGTTATTCATTATACAAATACTTTCAAAAGCAATGCTAGCCTGTGTAGTATTATGATATTTGATAAAATCAGTATTAACTATGTGTGTCTTTTGAAGCTGTAATAAGTCTAGGTCATTTTATATGACTGCAAAGACCTTTTGGAATACAGATCAAATCCTCAGCATGTTTTCCTTTCTTAGCAAACCCTTTTCTACATCTAGAAGGCTCAAGTACTAAGATGACATGCAAGCTTTATCAGAATTGGTCTTTCTTTTTCATTTCTGTAAATGAGAACTGAATTTTATATATGCTTACTAACATTATGCTTCTCTTTCAAGTCAGAGTCAGTCTAGATTCAGTTCTAAATGTGCTTGAAACTGTTTCTTGACTAGTTGATTCTGACAGGGCTACACATGTATCTTGTTTACTTAAGGCAGGAGGTAGGCTGAAACTTTGGTTTTCTCTTACTGACCATCACAGTAAGATGTCTAAATAGTTTCCAACTTGCCAGCTTTTAGCTCAGGTTAAACTCCTTTGAAATCTTCAAGAACTGTACAATCCATAGATTCATTTACAGTCTTCACTTCTGGTATGAATGCCAATAACTTTGAAGTAACAAACGACAGAGCAGACTGGCAAAGTGCCCTTGTGAAATGGTGACACAAAATACTCTGTCTCACCCATCCTGCTATGCGGTAACTGCCCCAAAAGGGCAAAAAGTGCTTTTGTCTCTTCTGCTTCAGGAAATGCAGTTTTTTGGGACTCTCAATTAATGGTACCAAAATGGGAATAATTTCTTAATGCCTTTTGGTGCCCAAAGGAAAGAAATAGCCACTTGACTCCTGAAATAACCTTATCACAAAACAAGTCTTCCCATAAAGGCTCTGGTGAGGCTCAGGCATTTTATTAAGAAAAAAACCTGATAGTTTCCATGTGTCAGTGACAAAGACCTGCAAATAGACACACTCTGCTAGCTTAAACACTGTCCTTTCCAAAGACTATTGTCAGTGATGCTGTTCTTGAGAGAAGAGACCTGGACAGAACCAGATGCTTCCCAACAGTAATCCCACCTCACTGTTGAAAGTGGATTATGCTTTAAACCCATTGCTGGAAGCTGTGTGCTTTCATTTATATTCTTCAACTATCACCTTTTCCCTATTGTCTCCTGACAGTCATTGCCTCTGAGATCTGTGAATGATGCAAACGAGGAATCTTTGAATTTCCACAGAATTTAGTTTCGAGTGCTAAGCTCTATCAGGTTGACTGAGCAACACAGGAGCCACCCATAGTGGATGTCATTTTGGTCCTCCTTCCAGAGGTGGAAACCTATATTCACATGCTGCAGGAAACTAGCATCTGCCATAAAAACTTCCCCTACCCATCCAGTTCTTCACTCGAACAACTGAAAGGGGAAAATCAAGAAGCATGCAAATCCTTTGTAAAAAAGTATGATCCTAAAGATTTCTTTTGATTCTCTTTGAACTAAAAACTATTTTCAGCATGAGAACCACTGGGGAATTATTTGAAACACTTTTACAACTGCCTTCAGTTTTACAATTCTCCTTCAAGACCAGGCTTGATGGGGCTCTGCGTCACCTGGTCTAGTGGAAGATTCCCTGCCAGTGACAAGGGGCTTGCACCTAGGTGATCTTTAAGGTCCCTTTCAATTCAAACCATTCTATGAGTCTATGATTCTGTGCCATGTGAACTCCATGAGACTTTGTACGGAAGAGCTATTGCAGATTTCCTTACTTTCTCCTGGCATGATGTTTACTCCGACATCAAAAGAAATGAGCGGACAATCACCATGATCCATCTGTCCATTTACATTATATCCACCCTTTCCCCTGAGCCCTTGTCAGGAATTTCTTTCAGTGAAGACTTTGGTGGTCAGACCTCACTTTTTAGTGAAGCTGCTGCTTCTCAGTGTTTATTCATTCTGAAGAGGCTCAACTAGTGCATGGGAGCTCTTTTATAAGGGATAGAAGTGCTTTCCTGCAGTATCCTACCTCCCTCTGAAACCACTTTCTGTACTATTCCCTGGAAATGGTCTGTAACACAGTGCCTATGTCTTTGCTTTCTGGGGACATAGACCCTCTCAAACAGTATCCTCAGCTAGAAATTCGTAGTCAGATTTTGCTCCCTTTACTTTGCAGTTGGAGAGGACAGTATGGCTGTCTTAGGGTCCCCAGTAATGCAAAATAAAGGCCAGGGGTAGAAGTCTCAAGGGCTGTTTGGTCTGGGACCTCTGGAAAAGTAGAAACAAGTGAAAAAAAACATTACAAAAGTATATAACTTATTCTTTCTCTATCTGCAGGAAAAAGCAGGCTGACCAAGTGTATTTATGCAGGTTATATTGTCCTGACTCTGTCTTTAAGCTGGGAGGATCATGGGCAAAACTGCACCACAGTAGAGAGTGATACTTAGAGAAAGGACGGCTCTTACCAGGAAAATCCTTGTTGCACTTGTGCTTATTTGAGAGGCTTTGTAGACAGTTTGTGTAGAGCTGGTTTGAAATGATTTGGGAGAACCCAGATTGAGGTTGCAGCTGCTATAAGGAATCTTATACAAACCCTTGAGATACGTAGAAATAGTGTCCAGATTTTCATTTAAAAAAAAATTAAAATAGCAAAATTTATCAGTTAAATGTCAAATAAGAAAATGGAAACAGGACAATGGCCAGAAGAAAGGAAATCCACTGTGGCTTTTTTTTTTTTTGTGACTAACTATTTTTCACCAACCAACAAAAATGCCTACAGCACGTCCTCTTGTTTTGCAAATTACCTTAAAGAATGTGTTCATACTCTCATCATTTGTTTCCTCCCCCTAAATGAGGACATATTTATGTTTTCATGCTTTGATACAGCCATTACTGTAATTTTTTTGAAAAACCCCTTGCTAAGGTAGCTTAATTGATGCAGGTGATAATACTGTCTGAGCCTGGCAGGGTGAATTGGAAATCTTACTGCAGTCTGTGAAAGTAAGTAGCAATTCACCTTCCTCCCTACTGGGCAGTAAGTAGGAAAACATACCCTCACATCCACCAAAATGTTCTTTCCTTAATATCCTTGTCTCTGGTCCTGAGGATAAGATTTGTTTGTTTCCAAATTTGTTCCTGTGCTACTCATAAAAACACAGTCAGAGCAGTATTTGTATGATAGATTTGACAGGAACAAATATTGGGCATACTAGATCCATCAAATCCGTGCAAGAGACTGACTTGGGAAGTGCTGTGCCCTCAAAAGACCTGATCACTTTAGGAGATGCCAGAAAAAACGTTGGCAGAATAGGCAATTATGTTTGAAGTTTAGGGTGCCATTTCAGCAAGGGGAATGAATTTCCTTCTCTGAGAAGGGAAAGTGAGTGGTTGCTGAGAAGGTAAAATAAAAGAAAACAGGGAGTTGAGGAGCTGCTCTGTGTATATGATGATGGATTATTACTGCTTTTTCTGGCTATGAGCAAGACTGTTTTCCCAAGTGTGGGGGAGAGTGGGGAGTGAGCAGTTTGACAGGGTAGTAAGATCACTTAAGACTAGAGAAGAGATTCTCTGCTAGCTTTGCCAGACAAGGATGAAATGAGTAGGATAGCTAGGTACAAACCTCTTTTTATTAGATCAGATGTCAGTCAACTACCTTTTTAGTATTTGTAAGTCAACACAAAAGTGTAAGGACATTTACTGCATTGACCAATGCTTCTCACAAAATACTATGGGGTGAGGCATGTGAGGAGTGTGCCACCAGCACAAGACTCCGGGTATGAAAAGAGCAGCAGGGCTAATGTCCTTCCCTAGGGGAAAACATGATGTCCTCATTAAATTATTGCTATCCATATTTCTTAATTATCGTGTACTCATTATATAGGCTGTTATTAGTGACCATTTATACAAGAATATCTTTGAAACTGTGTTAATCTTTCAGACATATACATTTCGAATTCAGTAAGCTAGTCTTGATTTCTTTTAATAAGTTTTAAATGGTACTCAGATCGTTGAAAACATCTTCTTCTGTGATTCATGTTATTATTTTTTATTCCATCTTTTCTTTTTCTTTCTCTTGGAAAACTAATGTTGGTATTACTGTTTTTGTTAGCAGTTGTTGGTTCTTTCCCACACGTCTGGAACTGATTTTGTTCGCTGTGTTTTTAATGGAGCTGGAGTGAATGAAGCTCTTTGTTTAGCTTTCTTTTTGTGCCTCAATATCATTAGGTGTCTGAAAAATGTAGAGCTTCTGTGGCACTTCACAAACATTAACTCACTGACCATGCCCAGCTTTGCAGGAATTTTAGTGCTGGGAGTTGCCTTCACCTGGCACTTAACTCAGGCTTGATCCAGCTGTGTTCCAGGACCTCTTTGTATCTAACAGAACCATGGGGCCCTGTTACACATGCCTGCATAACCAGTATCCTCACTAATGTCATAACTCATGATTTCAGTGTCTGCTCCATATCTGCTGCTTTCCTAGTGCTGCTTTCCCAATAGCTTCTTCTCAGTGAGCAACACTCAGAGGGCCTCTGTTCCCACTGTCTGCCTCTCCATCCTTCTACCCTACAGTGTACCTCTTGGATGACACAGTTTCTAAAAATCATGTTTAAAAACAGAACTGTATTTTATTAGGGGAAACACATTCAACCATGTGGAATTTGAAGGCTCAGTGCTTGCCAAACAACTGTGTTACACTCAGCTTCTTGGCATCAAAATGCAAAGGTGAAGGCTACCTTCTGCAGGTAGCTAGATGGTGTGCTGAGAATCTGCTGGGAGGGGGCTGGTGTTAATCATTGCATTTGCTGTGGCAGTCATTGAATTCTGGACCTTTCTCAGTGACACATACTGATGTGCCTCTTCTCGTGTCATTCTTCTCTTCCATCTCTTCTATCATGCTTTCCACTGCCCTCCCCCCTCTTCCCTATGGTTCTCCACTCTGTGGTCCTCTACCCATTCAAGCCTTTCCGTTGCTTGATCTTTCCTGTGGCACTGCCTTCAGTAGCCTTTTTTTCTTTTTCCAGGGCCTTTGCCTCCCAGTGACAACTCCACTGGCACTGGTGGTTGGGTCTGTCCATCTTAGGTCACTACACCCACACAGCTGCCTTTGCAGCAGCTCTTGGCTGCGTTTGGCAAGTGCCAGAAAAATTCCTTCTATTTCTACAATAACAGTTGGAATTACAGAGGACAAGTGGTGTCTTGTAATGCTCTAGTTCTTCCTCATCCTTTTGGGGCTGCAACTGTGTGAGATTTTCCACTCCGAATGGTTGTCTCCCAGAAAGAAACCCCCTATTGAAACCTTGCTCATGGTTATGCCAAGGGCTTGGGGTATAAGAGTTCTATCATGAAATGGCTGCTACAGTGCTTGTCTGTCCTTCCAGCCTCAGCTCTCCTGGACAATTCCTCTGCAATGCTGAGAAGCACATGGTAGTGATTGTCTTCTACCTTGTCTGGAGATAGCTGTTCTTCTTTCTGTTTCTTCTGCCACTTTCTCTGGTCACTCTTTTCTGCAAATGCTATCTTTAGCATTTATCAACTGCAGGAAAATTAATCAAATTTTCTGAATTGGTTAATTTACCTATGTTTGACTGAGTGACAGTCTACATTCTTGCTGGATTTGGTGTTAGTGCCATTTGATGCTTGTTCCCAATACGTTGCAGGGAGTGGTATGATTGTGCTTGTCTTTCTGGTTTCTTCATGTTAATTTAATTTGAATTAGATATTATGGTTGAAAGCTGAATTTTTATTTCAGATCTTTTGCTTTGATCAGATTATTATTCTGGCTGTTTGGTTTTTTTTTCTTCTCACATTCTTTACATACATGAATCTTCATATTTTATTGTTTAAAGACTGTTCTTGGTCGTTTCCTCTCCTTGCTATCTGGCCTTTCTCCAGGTTGCCATGCCCAGCTACAGGAGGGTTCCTGGGAAGATCTCCCACAGCACTGACTACAACCACCCCAACCTGGCTGTACCTGCAGGTGTTGGTGCTCATGGCAAAGCCATGATGATGCCCCTGGGAATGGTCAGTGGTATCCACGGGGCCATGGGGAATATTTTCTTTCTCTCTACAATCGTAAAGTGTTCCACATGGTCCTGCTGCTCTGAAGCACGTGTCTCTGCCACAGCATCCTTGCTATGGTTGCCTGACATTAGCCTTCATGCTCCATTGTGCTTCACTTCTTAACTTTCTTCCACGTGTGTATATTCTAGAGTTTTCTTAATGGGCTTTTTCCCCACAAACACTTGAGAAGACTGGCGGCTGAAGGGCTGTTTGGACTTTGTGAGTAATGTTGTTATGAGCTTGGCTATGCTCTCCTGTAGTAAAAACTGCTGTCCACTGTGTTTAAAGGGTTGGGGCTGCTGGGGAACATCTGATTTATTAATGGCCTCTTTTCAACTTCCTCCTCATCTTAAGAAGATATAAGCAGGTAACTAGCTAGTTGTCAAGAAAACAGTGGAAATAAACTTTAAAATTCCTCCTTGTAAAATGATTTATTTAACAGTTTTATTCTGACATGTGTGTTTTATGTTTTAATCATCTGCCTGTGACTGAGAAACAGGCCAGGTCTCTTCATCTTCTGCTGTTAGATTTTAGAGGACTATTACTATATGGTTTTGTTTTCTCTTTTGTTGCTGCATGTTGAGTGTTTATGTTGGCTTTCTGGTAGATGCTTAATTGGATTGTAACTGATTTTACACTAAAGACTGATGTCCAGTTTTCTTTTAGTCCTATCTGGATTGCTCTGGTTTCTGGAAGGAATCAATATTCAGAAATGTATTGAATTCTTTTGCTGTGGCTGTCCTTCAGGGACATTACTTACATTTGATCATCAGTGCCAGTTGCCCAGGGTGATGGAGGTGTTCAGGTACCTTGAGTAATGTCTCTGTTCCTGTAATGGTTGCTGTTTGGAACTGGAGTTCTGGTATCTGCAGATATTTCCACCTGAATGCTGATAAAAAGGAAAAAGACTAGCAGCTGTTGTCAGGGCTCTTCCAATCACCTTTCATTCCCTTTCATCCTTCCTGATAATTTCCTTTGATGGTAATTCTATTTTTCCAGTTTCCAAAGCTCATAATCTCAAAGCCCTTTTTGAGTCTGAGCCTTCTTCAGAAGCTCATATTAATCAGATTATTTGTGAAACAGCCTTAGTATCACCCCAATAATCTTTATAGGTATTGAATGACCTGTACCCTCTGTCAGGAACTTACGCTAGGTACACAACTCTCATGAATTATCCTCCTTTACCTGCAGGCTGTCGTACTTCTGCTTCACTTAAGCATTTTCTGTTTGTATAGGTCTCATTTGTCTTTCAGATCATCAGAGGCTCTAAGCATCTTTCTCCTCTGCTGAAACAGACACAATAATGTTTGAAGAAAAAGATTCATGTCTGTAATTCATCACTTGCCACTTCTATTCACTGTTAGAGCAAGAACATGAAATGACCAAAAAGAAAAATCTCTTCCCTAAAACAGGAGCCTGGAAAGGCCCTTGTCTGAGGTGCCGAAGACTCATATTTACAATTACATCCCCCAGGGAAAGCCAGAGGGATTTACAGTAAATATCAGGGTTTACATCCAGAACTGCTGACAAAACAGCTTCCTTTTGATAGATGGATTCATTATCACTTTCTAATTACAAGCAGATTTCCAGGTGTGTTCACCATGTTATAAATGAAACCTGTCCATTGTTATACAGAGATGGCCTCTGGGTCAGGCGTAAGGGATCTATAGCTCCTCTTCTGTTGTTGGACCAAATTAATCAGATGTATTTTTAACAGATAACCTTTACAAAAGTGACTGATTAATCACTGGGTAATGCGGACTGCTATCAAGTTCATCATCTCCAAATAAAGGAAGGAACTCGGCAAGACTACAATATGTCAAATGCATCACTCTCAGTGTGTTAAAATACTTTCAGGGCCAGATGCTACTTTTGTGAAAGGATAGAAATCTGCTACATCAAACATAGATGTTTTTCTGCATCTGTGGGTCAGATTCTGCTCTCAGATGAAGGTTTTCTGCTAACGCAAGCTTGCTGCCAAATCGAAGCCCCATGCACATACATCTAAGGACAGAATTTGATCACTACAAAGTAAAACGATTTCCAACAGATTCTGTTGTCATTTGATTTTTTTTGAACTGTGATTTTTAAGGGGGTATTGAAAGCTGTACAAATCAGTGAAACACAGTCAGTCTTTGTCTAATCCTGTATCCAGTGATAGATTTAAGTGTGATTTTTTATGTTCCAGTCACTTCTTTTGAAGATAAAACAGCCTGTCTTTTAATTTCATATTGAAGAATATGCTTGACATCTCTCAAACTGAGATTAGGTTAGCAAAGGCATACCCTCACTTATGCTGCAAAAAGAAACAAGTTCCTAATTGTCAAAAGATTAATCCTTGGCAGTCATCCAGGGCAATATTTGCTGTAGCAACTTGGTATCCATCACAGTTACGGACCAAAGGTCTTGTCATATATGTATTCCTGGCAGCAGAGCTGTAGCAGGGCAGTGCAGCCTCAATACCCTGGGCTGTTAGTCTCTGGGAAACTCTATCCATTCCTCAATTAGTGCCCTCATGGGGGTCACAGTCTGTAATGACTGAGCTATTTCTAAAGACTGAAATATAGAGCTCAGTAATAAAAAAAAAAAAAAAAATCTGGGGGTTGCCTTTTGTTGCAGTTTCTTTTTAGAGGTTTTATAATTTACTAGAAGTAAATTATATCAGTACTAATAACAATAATATTATTGAATGGTGAGGCCTTTTTTTAATTGTGAAAATCACCATTATCTGTAGGTTGATACAGCTTAAATTGGCTAATTTTTAATTTTATTTTTATTTAACTCACTTGGTATTGAACTGCAAAGCTGCTATAACAGCATCTTCATCTGCCAGCATGGCCAGTTCTGTCCCTGGTTTTAAATACCGACTTTTTTGTTCAGGAATTCATGGGGGGAGCAGAAACAGGGACAACCCTTCGTTGTCCTGCAAACCTAACAGAAGAGTAGTTCAATATTAGAAATGGCTCATATAAATTACCAAAGGTAGCAGTCCTCAGCCTTAGCATAACTAAAAACAAACACCAAAACCAGCAAAACATTACCTCCATATCCCTCCTTCTGTGTGAGCCACCTCTGTTGTGTTTTGGGTGATTACTTCAGTGCAGATTTGAAAATTCTTCAAAGGGAGTTTTATCTCCCTTATTCATCACAGTAATGACAATTCAGAACATGATCTCATTTGGTTCGATATTCATTGTTGCTGATGCTGTGTAGCCTGTGACTTTCCACACTGCTAGCTGGCAAGAAACTCTCCACACATTTGCACGGCAGGGGAAAAAATGGAGAAAAGTTCAGTTGCTGCAAACTGATAATTTGGGGCAGAGAGGTGGGGAAGATATTAAAAAAATTGAGTGTGGCTTTGTTTTCTTTGACTCCCATTTTGCTCTGCTGAGGCTGACAGGATTATGGGGTGCGGGTAGGATCACGACTTGATCCCTCACTGATGAATCTCTGACCATTTAGTGCTTTATAGACCCAAGGGAAAGGGATAAATTGATAGTGTTCTGGTGCACTGCAGTCTATATTTGGATCCCTGATTTAAAGCTGACAGATGTGTAAAATCATATGCAGTCAGAAAACTCCCTGCATGAGGACACAGCTGCATATATCAATGAGGCAAAGTTACTCTTGTTAAGGCTGGCATTAATTTATATGGGGCAAATTCCCTCCAGATCTCTGTTCTTGGCAGTGTAATATTGAGAGTAGTTTTGGGCTTGTTCCACCCACTTTGGATCAAACCATGTGCTTTTTGGATATGAATGGAGAAGACTTGTAAATCCAAAGCACTGCTCTTCTCAGTTGCTGGGTAAATGCCATCATACCCTCATTTAGATGTGGCAGCTGTTGTCAGTTACTTAATATCATAAATAAAATAAAGCCAAATTTCTACAAACTGAATCCACCTCTATCACATGACCTCCTGCAATACCTTAAATGAAGTGCGTATTTTTGTTTCTCAGGAATCTCCCTTTATAACCCACTCTACTGCTTGATTATTTCCTCTGTGTCATACAGGAAACAGTAAGTGATTAATAACCTGCCTCAGTTTTACTTTCCCCTCTTGCTGCAGCCTTATTGTGGAATAATGTGACCTACAGATGTCTGAGCAAAACAATCCATTGCGTTAGTGACAGATGCTGTTGGGGCTTGCTCAGTGAAAGTGAGCTATCACAGGCAGAGAAGCTCAGGTATTCCTGCTACTTTGATCATCTCTTTTTTTCTTCTGCATAAATTTTGAGTGTGCTGAAAACTCCCAACAAGGCACAACACAACCTACTCTGGAAAACAGCCTGAGGTGACTACCAGTCCCAGAGGCTCAGGAAGAAGCTAGGAAGCAGATTTGCTGAAGAAAGGCAGAGTTAGCACTATAAATTGGCATTCACTAGCTGTAGAAATGTTGGGAGGGATGTGAAGTGCACCATATATGTCAGTGCTTGCTTGCTTCTTTCTCTGCTAAAAGGGAGACAATGGAAAACAAGGCCTCTGCATGTAAAAAAATGAAAACTTTCAGTCATAGTTAAATATATCACACGTCACCTTTGTTAAACATTGTCTGGAGTGAGTGAGTGATAGAAATTAAAATCTCAGAAATTAAAATCTCAGAACTAGTTTTAGTAGGATTTAGTTAGGAGGCTGGTGTATGGGGATAGTTGGCAGCAGAAATTTCCCAGTAGTAACATTCATAGAGTGGGGAAGATTCAGACTGACAGTCATTTTCATAGAGCACAAGTGCACACTGAACTAAATTACAAGCTGATTGAATCTTTTAAGTATTGCTAATTGTTTCTACCATCAGTCTATAATACACTCTTCAACCATCAGCTAATGCACTGGAGTCAGCTGGGCTCATAGCTGGAGAGTGCAGGCAGCCCGGGTGTGTGGCATGTGTCAGGCTGGCTAATGGAGGCGTGTCACCCAAGCACTCTGCCAGATCTTTGTTTTCCTGAGTGTTTTTTACCAAAGGCATGTTTGAGCAGTAAGGAAGAGCAAAGTTGTATTATATTTGGTAGCAGCAGAAGCGTGAAATTGTACTATGTAAAGAAATAAGATTAAGTGGTGATAGTGGCCACTCCTTTTCATAGCAAATCAGAAAAGGAAGCAGAACTCACATGCACACAGATTACTCATAGTAACTGGTTTGAACCAAGATAGGGAAGTCTGCATTTAAATTCACTCTGTGGAGAGAGAGGTGGTTACTGAAAATTTAGATTCCAGCTGGAGAAACCTAGAAAACGGTCTACAGGCTCAGTAATTTATCTGTTTAGTAAAGAGTTAACCAGGGCCCCAACTGCTGGAGGATCTGCAGGGATTTCTGATGTTGAGGGGGAGGGACGTGTGTGTGTGCGTGTGTGTGTGTGTGTGTGTGTGTGTGTGTGTGTGTGTGTGTACCTTTTCCACCTTTACTATTTCAGCAACTTTCCATTGCTGCTCAGAATATCAGTGAATATCAGCACATCATTTGTAAGCATTTTGTTGCCTATCAACTTTTTTAAAACAGCAAGAAGGAAAAAAAGTTAGTTGTGAAAAGGAAAGGAGAAACTGAGATATAATTCTACAATGGATAGAAAGAATTACAGTACTTTGCAACCCTACAGTTGTGTGCCACAGTTCATACAATCCAGTGCTTAATATAAGTAGCCAGGGCCTTGCCCTCTTGTTTCCAAAAGCCTGAGGGTCTGTTCCAAAGTCCTTAGCTCAAGGGGATGAAGGATGTTCTGCTTCTCTGTGCTCCCTCCTTTCGCCCTTATGCCATTATCTTGCAGTAAGGAAACCTGAAAACAACAGTGAAGAGTTAACATCAAGGACTTCAGCAAAACCACCAACAAAATAATCCACAATCCTGCTCTAAAGAGGTTTCAATAGAACATCTGAGTTAAGCATGCCAATTACAAAGAAGCTCAAGTGGTCTTTGCTTGAAATTGCAAATGTACCACATTGCATTATCACAAGAATTCGCATGCAAGAACAGTTTGCAGATGGTTTGCATTGGCATACTTTATGTAAACGCTCTAGGGAACAGATGGCATCATGGGTTCTTGTGGCAAATGTGAATTTATAGCACTCACAACATGCTAAAGTCTTTTGCCTGTAGCTGAAAAGCAACAAAAATGAAGTGGAAACTCATCCCTGTAAATCAGTTTGCCAGTGTCTTTGCCATTGTAGCTATGGATAACATTTAGTTTAGTCTTTATTGTGAAATTTGAGTTCTTTTAATTGTCATCTACTTGCAATTGGGTGTGAGTATATGCAGCATGTGTGTATGTTTATGTGAGCGTGCATATGAAGCTTTTAAATTAATTGATATTGTGTAAAGAAGAGAAAGTTGAGACCTCAACCATCATTTAATCCAAAGCTTTTGAATTTTTGATCCAAAATTGAATTCAGATAATTCTGATTTTCTGTTTATGCAGAAATTGCTCTGGGTAATCAACTGATTGAAAAAAAATGTTGGCAAATATTGTCAGAAGGGATAAAATAACAACATAGGTTATAATTGTGAATTACTGACCTCAGTAATTTTGCACATACATATGCAGTGGGATGAGCATCAGGGCACATTAGTATAAAATGTTACAGTTCTTTCTTGTTTGGACAGAAATTGGAATTTGAACATCTTCTGTAAAGAGGAGGAGTTATATAAGAAGCCAGACTTGGGAGAGGGGAGGGGGGAGGAATTGTGTAAACAAACAAGGAATTAGTTTAATTCCTTTGGAGCTATTATATTGAACTTAGAATATAATTATTATTGCAGTATACTCCCTAATTGTTTAGATGCTTGTAAAAATTGATTTTATGTAAACACAGCTTGTTCTAAAACAGCCAGGTCTTTGCAGTGAACATAAGTTGTCTAAAATTTATTGACCTGTCGTTCACATGTGTTACTTTACTAGCACTTAATGGTCTGTTTAGATAGTCTTGGTGTGTATGAACTCCCAGTGCGCTACTCCAAGCACCACACGTTGACAGGTAGCTGCCATGTAGATAAAATAAGGGGCCCTACTCCAAAGCATACAGGGACACACAATCATTAGTTATTTTCTAATCTAAAGCAGGGATTTCCTTAGCAGCCAGAGGGAAAGAATCGTTCTGATTTTGCATTATCTCTGCAGCTGAGTTCGGCCCTAAGTCCTGAACCAATATGCAGGAAGGCCAAAAGCAAACAAGCAGGAAACCCAGCCTTGCACCAAATGGAGTTGATTTAAGGAGCCTGAGCTTTGAGGGTTTCTTTTTGAATGGGTCATGTAGACAGTGGCCAAGATTAGAAACTTATTTTGGCCTTCAAACACTCACAGAAGATTTAAGACTGATAATGGAAACGTAAATTACTTTTGTAGTAGATAGAGAACATCTTAAAAAACTGGTTGTGTTAAAACTTTCTGTAGTGTTCTTTATCCCATGTATAAATAAACCTGTCCACAAAGAAAAACTTAAACAACAAAAAGCATTAATTCTTATGGTACTTATTCTCCTCTGGCTCGAGTGTGATTTTTGCCTTTTTTCTTACTTGCTAGGGCTCCCATGTATTTTGTGAGTTGATACCGCTTTTTTTTCTTGTTTAGATCTCATGAAAAAAAATTGTGCTAATGATCAGATCAGCCTAGCCCAAGTAACTAACCAAACTGTTACTCTGTTTCCACATTTATGAGACTGAGTATTTCTAGACACACACAGCTTTTCTGCTTGTTGTGATTCTGGATCAGCAGCACAGTTATCTTATTTTGATGCAAGCAGGAGTTGCATCCCTAAAATCCACTGTTGGAGTGTCATCTGTCCTGCTCGACTCAGTGGTTATCAGTGTGTCTATGAACCATGAACACTTGGCCCATAAAGAAGTATTTATCTTAGCATTAAATGCTTGGTTTGAAAATGCTGGCCCAAATTCATACTAATACTTCATCATTCTATCTGAAAGCCTACTCTTTGAATGTTTGTGGCCCTGGGAATTCAGCAGCAAATTTTTCATAGGGAAACTATTGTGTTTAAATATTTCATAGGACTCTTAAGTAAAGAATATATTATGTAACTATTTTTTTTCATATATGCAATTGCAGAGTTGTTTTTCTGCCTTCATGTCAGGCCAAATTCTGCTCTATTTGACCAGCAATAATTTAGACTAAATAAAATTTCCAGTGGATTTACATCTATGTAGCTTGACATGATAGGTACAGTAAGGATAAGAAAAATCAGAATCAGATTTTGTTTGCTATGGCAGTAAAGATGTTTATCCATCCACTTTTCAAGCTACACTGACTTCACTATAGACTGAGCAATCCCAGTATCCCTAACTCTTAAAAACAACAACAGAAACCCCGAAACTGTTAAATCCTTCACTCCTGTGACATGCACTTGGCTTTAAAAGCATATGAATTTAAAACATAAATAGCTATGGAAAATGCTTTAAAAATACGTTTTGCCTATATAATTCATATAATTCTGTCTATGCTCTTTTTCCCTAACATAGCTCTTTTTCCCTAACATAGGATCATAAATTTTGTTACTAGCCATCCATTAAAATTGACAATTAGAACTTCAAACAAGCAGGCCATTACCTACCTGATATGTTTTAACATAGTTTATCAGCAATGGAAATGTCATGTAGACCCAATAGATTATATATTTTGAGATCGGAATGGAGTTCACAGAAATAGTTAAAAAAATTTATTTGAGAAAAGCTCTGCTCAATAACTCCATCTTGCTCCTCTGCAAAATATGTCAATTTTGTGCTTAAGTTTAATATTTCTTTCATAGTTTTTGCCCTAGCAGCAGCATGATTAGCTCAGGAGGGTGTTTAAGCCTAGATCATCAACCTCCAGAGCTGTCTTGTTTTAAATGGTTATATTCAGTGATAAAGTATTTGCCATCAGCCCTGTTCACTAACAGGTGCTCTCATTTTAACGTGCTGAACATAAGAAAACCCTGTTGAAGATAAGAAAGCTGCAGTAGCGCTGTGCCTCTGAAAGGTTTAGGTTTAGAGATTTTGCTGTTGAAAGTCCCCTTTACTGAAAGCTACACAGTTGTGTCTCATTATGCCAGCTTTTTCCTCTCTGAATGTGAGGTATGCGCTGAATTTGACTTTCCAGTGATTCCTACTTTTGGGTGAGATCATTGAAAGGATTTAAGGATTTCTTTCCCTTGGCCATAGTGCTCAGCTCTACACCAGTCTGTTGCACTGTGCTGTACCTGCCTTATTCCCTGGGGGATAAAGGGCAAGTGTGAGGACTGGCAAGCTGTGACTCCTTGGGTCTCTCTGCTGCTGCTGGGAAATTGGCTTCCATGGCACCTGCTAAGGAGTGTATCCCTTCTCTTCTGTCATCTTGGCTAGGTAACCAACATCGTCATCCTGGAAGTAGTCCTGTCCCCCTCTTGACAGAGGACATTCAGGGGAGGGTAAGGAGCATATAGTAGACACATTAAAAAACTTGCCTTTTTGGCTAAAGTTCTTTTAGCTAGACAGGTCAATGGTGACTGTGATGACTAGCTAACAGTTAGACAGAATTGGGACCAAACTAATGAGAGACAATAGGGTAGGGCCCTCCCAGAAGGGAATTTGTTATTGGTGTGATAAGTTTGGGCGTTTGGGTTATCTCGACACTAAATTTTACACTTAGGCGAAACCTAGCAATTTTTACTAACCAGGATGCCACTTTTTCTTGTAATTAATTGGAAACCAGTAAAAGCTTCATCGTACTCCTGAAGTGTTAGTGACCATTAAGCTCACACCAGTTTAGTGTCCCAGTGGGGGCATTGAGAGACATGTTGTTGTTGCAGTTAAACTCCAAATAGCTGACCAGAAATCCCACGTGATAAATTGTCCTCTTGGTGTGTTCAAGAGATATTTTCCTAATTTTTGACTGTTTAAGAATGTCTTCAAAAGAGGCATTGCATCACTCCTACCTAAGCTGAGACCATTTGAGACATATATGCAGGAGAGAAAACCAAAAAATCTCTTTCCCCTCTTTCAGATACAGCTCCATATCTCAGCGTAAGAGGAGGAGGATATCACTGAAGGCATTGACTTCTTGCATATATACTTAAATATTAGGCAGTACAAAACCCACAGAAATTCTGTGTTTTTACTAAGGGGATGTTATATAAGATATGTGAGTACCCAAGGATGGGCAAGCGAGTGAGGTAACTGGAAACTCCTAAAGTTTTTGTATGGACCCTGAAGGTAGTTGATCAGATTTCCTGTGTGAGTCCAATGAGGATATAAAAATATTGCATAAATGTTGCTAGCCAAGTGGTGCCAGTTCTTCCACAAACAGAGCAGCTCCAGCGACAGCAAAGAGCTTTTGTGCAAGGACTCCAGCCCTCTGCTAACAATGCTGCTTGAAAAGATAGTGCCTGTCACAGTTCCTACTTTCAGCCCACAGTTCCTGCTTTCAGTCCACTTCTCGTGGGCTTGAAGTCTCACACCTAGTCATACAGGCTCTCCACTACAGTGTGATGAACCACCCTGAGAGGAGCCATAGGAAGCTCTTTGACTTGCTCAGTTCCTACACATGTTCCTGGTTAGAGTGGATGCTGCAGGGCTTCAAAGGCTATCAGAAAAACAAGCAGGGTCAGGGCAGGGACTGAGGTCGTGTCCTGTGATTTGTCCATACTGACAGCTGGCACACAGGCCTCCTCTCCCCAGCAATGCCAGGCATGGACTATGGGTCAGCTGAGCAAGGATCTCCACAAGTATTCCCAAGCCAATGCTGTCATATAGTGGGAAGTGCTTTGAATGCAAGCTGAGCCTCAGGGCTGAACAGGGCTCTGGCCCATTGTATTTGTACGTGAAGGTACAGTCAAGAAGAATTGCTGTGCCTGTGCACAGACCCTCTGGAATTAATGTGGGAGAGAGTTTGTGCTAAAATGTTCTTTTTTTGCTGCAGATTCCCAAAATGGACAGAGGGTCAGTTGTGATGCAAGGTGGTGGCTGCACCTTGTCTAAGGCCAAGGCTGATAGACAAGGCAGGTATACTTTGCTAAAATGCAGACATAAATATCCATGTATTTTCTTTTGGCTGTGACAGTGTGGAATACTGAGCAGAAAAAAAATATTTCTTTTTCCCTGTGCTTAACTGGCTGTTGCCCTATGGTCACTAATAGTGGAGAGCTAGGCCTGGTATCTTCACATAAGCTTTGAATATGCTGTCAACTTTCGTGACTACAGATCTGGAGGTTGGGGGGTAGGCAGGATGGTCATGCCACCTTTCATAATATTCATGTTTTCCTATGTATTTAGACATACTTACGTCTATTGTTAGATTCAGATCCCACATCTATAATCTTTTTATTAAAAACTTTCTGGAAAATTGTATCTTCCCACACTGAAAGCATTTTTTTTATGAAGATACTCTTCTGGTCCCACTGGCAGGACCTTACTAGCAGCATTCAGAAAGCCTCCCAACAGGAAAGCCATGAGCCCTGAAGCTGTAGCTTTACTTATACAGTCATTCCCTGCTCCCTCTCCACCATTTGAAGGCCTGTAAGATCTTCCCCTGTATTGTTTTTAGGATTATGTTTGTTAAAGCTAGTAAACTGAAGGATAAATCAAAGGGATTTTGTGATCATAAAGATTTACAATCATCACTATATTACATACTTGAGAAGGGTTAAAATAACAGCTCAATTTTAATTTAAAGGGGGGATGGGAAGAGTATATAAAGAATACTAGTTTTTATGTAGTTGTCTAGTAAACAACAATGTACAGGATTACACAGCTTGGACAACAGTTAGTATGGAATACAAAGCTGGTCTTTTCAGACTGTTTTCAGTACCTTTCTGTTGCCTCTGTTGTAGGTCCTGAATTAAATTTAGTATTTCTGAATTAATCAGTGTTACCAGTCAAAAATATAAAATAAGTCATAATACTGACATACAAATTAAAAGGCTTAGTGATAGTAATTTAGAGTATTTCTCCCTTATCCTTTAGTTTCCTAGCCTTTCAACATGTCCATCTGGTCATGTTTGTAGGACATTCTTCTGAGTCCTTAAAACTCGAGACTCCTCAGATGAAAACTGAGTTGCTTGTTGACTGCTGAGACTTAGGTAAAGAGAATAAAAAGGGTTTTTAAATCTCACTATGAATTTTATACATTTGGCAAAATTTTTTAAGATTCTTCCCTTACCTTAATACCTTTCTGTAAGAGCAAGGGATAAGATAGGAAGTCTTAATAAAAACCCTTTCATTTAAAATCATCAGAGCATCCGCTGTGACTCGGCTTTGCAACACCCATCACAGATCCTCCCCTTTGCCATATGGTTGCCCAGTGTAGCGCACATTACAAAACTTCCCTTCACACAGTCAACAACTCTAATACACAGAAGATATTCAGCCACCAAAAATACCTTCTGTAATGAGGAAAGAGCATGTGAGCTTGTACTTGGCATTTGCTTGCACCCTCACTGTCACCGTGCTGCAAGTGGTCCATGCAGCCAAGAGTAATTACGAGAGATGTGTTGTTTCGTGAAGTACAGTGCAGGCTCTGTACAACTCTGCAAATGGCTGAACAGAAACCCAAGCAGCGTAAGGTCATGCTGGGATGAGGTGAATGTGTGTTCAGGGGTAATTAAAAAAAAATTAAATAAGCCTCCTTTGGATTCTAAAGTGTGGCGTTAATTGAAAAGTGTTAATGTTAAACCAGTGACCAGCAAGAGGCTTTGTGAGGGTTCTTTTGGTCTTGTATGACGGAACTGAAAAACAAGAAAAAGGAAAATTAAAGAATAATGCAGTTCCATTCAAGGACTGTCTATACCTTGTAAAGGTGCAACAAATATTCCCAGTGTGGACTTTACCACTTCCCAATGAGTGATGTACCCAAGTTCATAAAGTCTTCATAAAGTCAGATGATGCAACATTTGGATCCAGTTTTTGATAGACTAGCAGAAATCTCACATGCAGGTGCAGGTCCCTGTTGCGAACTTGTATTTCATGCTTTGTTGACTGCATATCTAGGGCTTTGGAGAAAGTGAGGCACACTTTGAGTATCTTAAACCAGTCTAAAATCACAGGCTGGCTCTGCATTTCTGTGAAGAACATTACAAAATACTTTTGTTCTGGACCTCATATGATTTCTTACTAAAGCCTCTAGCTTCTAGTGTCTAATATCCTAAAGAAGCCTATTAATTCTTTAAAAAGCTCTGCATTATCAGTTGACTTTCTGTGGTTCTTCTTGTCACTCTACTGTCTGTTTTCCTACTTGTCATCTTTTCTCCCTCCTTTAGTTGGGTACGTGTTTGAAGTTAGTTTTAAAGGAATAAAATTACACACATTTATTTACATAGCAGCTGTCAAAGCACGATACTCTGTTCTCGAGAAGTAAGGACACAAAAAAAAGTTCATCCCCTGGTTTGCTATCTTGAAATTGCAGGGACTTGGGTTTTCTAAACCCTCCTCCTTTTTATGAGTAACGATTAAAAGGAAAAAAAAATTCTGCCAGGAGCATGACACCTATAAGTTATTGTCACACCAGTGTCACTTGCGAAAGCCGTGTAATAGGTTTGTCGGACAAACCTTCACAAGAAAGAACCATCTCTGTATCTTTCAGTGGGAACTTGAAATAGAAAAGCTGTAGCTTAATTCCTTATGGTGTTTTCTTGGCATCAGCTCTATCTCCCCAGCTCTGATTCAGGCTGAAAGAAAGGGCTGTTTTGTTTTGTTGTGTTTCTGCAAGAGAGTAAAATAAAATATTAACTGTGTTTTTCTTTTTAATATTGGGAGCATAATAAGGTCGCTTAAGAAAAAGAAAGCCAACTAGTAAGCCTGGAATGTCTCTCATTTCTTTAACAGCTACATAGTGTGCGCAGCTGAGAGCTGCCAGTTGGATCCTAGCAGGGGAGAAACCACTTTAGTTTGTTTGGTTTGTATATGGAATAACATTTTTCTTACCGTGGAATACTTGTTTGTCATCACTCCCCTTTTGTGTTTATGTTCTGCTTGGAAATAGTCTCTGTGCTGTATATGCATTTGCCAGGATGTGCACATAAACAATGTTCCATTATGGCCCGCTCTGCATAATCCTTATTTACACCATATACATTCAACAGTAAACACGGTGGGGAATGACAGAGAGCAAAGTCTTCTAGGCCCCTTTTTTTCAGTTAGTCCAGACTTTCTGCCATATGCTTGCTGAGGTCCCACTTCTATTCATGTTTTTATTAGGTAGAAAAAAAGTGTCCAGACTTCACACAAAGCAGCTTTTGTGTTCTCTGTCAAAAAAAATCTTCTCCTATGAAATGTTGATAGAAGTACCCAGAGCCCTTGTGGGGGTGCAGAGTTTGAATAGGCCCGTGGTGAAAGCACAGGAGGGGAGAGCAGGGGAGCTCTTGCTTCTTATGTGCCATGAACGAATATCACTTAACTTTCTTTTTCCCTACTTTTCTATTTGGCAACCAGGGTCGTACCCCTCATCCTGATGCTTGTTATGAAGGTGACATCTTTAAAGTGTTAAACTCTTTCAGAATTTTATCTGGAAGGGATGAGGGAGGCAAAATATTGTTTACTATAGCATAGAATGGAAGTTTGACTTAGAATATACACTGTTTAGTAAAACTACAGAACCATGGAAAAAAAGTGTTAGAGTGGCATAAATCATTTTTAATGACTCTGTGCATGAAAACAGTCCGATTAGTTCTTTCTCTCATTGATTTTGTATTTGGTTAATGATTCCAGTTCTGAGATCATAAAGCTATATAAGATGTAAAAGATACGGGAAAATATCTTTAACCTCTACATTTAAACCATGTGTTTCTTTTGACATTGAAATACTGCAATGACCTGGTAATGTTTTCCAATGTTTTAATTTTTGCTGATGTACAAAAATATCACAGAAGAGCTGAATCGTAATTATTACACATGGTATTGCATAAATTTCTTCCTAATTAAAAAGCTTCTAAATTCTGAATAATCAATTTATGAAGGCATGTGGTTTTGACAAATTATACATTTAATTTCTAAAGATTTATTGGAAATTTGACCTGCAGCTAGTTAATTATGGTTATAGTACTCATGCAGTAATACTGGAGATTGATATAATGATATGGTTGCAAATCTATTTTGGTATCGCCTACCTTTGTAGCAGGACATGGGACATGGGACCTATATATTTTACCATCTTGTTTATGGTGCAGGAAGGCATTAGTTTAATGAAGAGCACAAATATTGGATAGGTGTTTGTAGCATTTTTATGAAAAGGTACTTTCAACAGAGCATAAGCATATTGAACTTAGTCCTTCAAGTTTTACCCTTTTAGAGGCTACATTTCCAGTGGCATCAATGATAGTTTTAGATGAATGCAAAATATGAACTTTTTAAAAAACACTATAATAAGAAATTAAATTGATTCTTGATAATTAGTTTTCAGATCACAAAATATTTCTGAAGTATTCCTTTTTGGACTAATCTCCCATCCATTATCTTGATACTCCCAGTTTTATAAAAGTCAGCAGGTAAGTTGTTGAAGATGAGCTTTCAAGATATCACACAAGAAGCCAAATTAAATAATAAATATAATTTTAAATGGTATCTTTCTATCCCATCTGGATTTGCAAGTGATCTATGGGAACCATAGAAAGAAAATGCATATGAACTTTTAGAGTGCAAATCTTTAGAAAAGCAAGGCATATCTTAAACATGTGTCCTTTTAGTAGTACACAAAGGCTACCCGTTTTTTAAAGCAACTAAGAAAAAAAGTAAACTCCAACAAGACTGCGCTATGAGAGCAAATGAATTTCTGGTTTCTTCTGACTGGTCTAAATGGGGCTCAGGAGCTGCTATTGAGCAGCGATTATGCTTCATGAAGAGATGATGGTGGGAGTTGTCCATTACAGGACCTGCCCGCGTTCATGGGTGAGAATGGTGGGTGAGGGAAGAGGAGCAGTAGAAGACCTGGTTGAAGGCTTTTCTCCACTGAACCTTCATGTGAGAGTGTCCTTGGTTCTTACTGAGGAAAGGAAAGGTGTAGCCTTAACCTGCTTATCTGAAATGGGGCAGTGCCCCCAATGCCTGCCATTCCAAGCCTTTGGTTAATGCCTGCACTACCGAGAGTCCCATTTTTTTTGCCTGTTAAAAGAAGGAAAAGAGGAAATAGTCAGATCTCACTTACTATGACCAGAAGGTGGACAGAAGTTATGTGTATATCACATCAGCCTGATCTCTTATTTTGTCCACTGGAAGCCTATCACCTCCTTTTTCCTAATAGTACGCAGCAGTGAAGTTTGACCACAGGAGGGACGCCCTGAGTGAGGACATGTGCCCTTCCTGGTCCCCAGGGACCATCTGGCTCTCTTACAAAGGGGAAAACTAATGCAGCTGAATCATAACATTTTAAAAATAGAGAGGTTTAGGAGTCTTCATCTTAGATTTTGGCATTTTTTAGATTCGAACTTTGTTATTTCTGATAACCAGATTCAAATTTTCTTATTTCTGATTACCAGGAAGACAGGAATAGTCACATCGAGTGACATTATATAGTCATCATAGTATGGTAATGATATATAATCTTTGTCCTTACATTTGTATAATATTTCTGCTTATACTTGATGTGTATAGACAGAAGTGTAATGCAGTTCTAAAACCAAAATGAAATGTAATGAAATAAATAGAGATTCCCATGTAATTACTTGATGCCAGTAATTAGAAAGGACTATCAGAAAAAAACCAGCTAATTTTATAAGATTTGCAGGAGTTATCTAAGAGTTACAATAATCAAACTGTACAATTTTGGATGAAAGCAACACATTCTCTGATGGTGAAAAATTCTCTTGTAGATTAATTAAGTACCATCTCTACCAGCTGAGCACTTTTTTATGCTTCAGTAATTGCCTAGACAGAAGTCAATGAGCAGGCAAAATTTGGGTGAAAGAGACCACTGGTACTTGATAAATGCAGTCCGGAC
Source organism: Lepidothrix coronata (assembly GCF_001604755.1). NCBI lineage: Eukaryota > Metazoa > Chordata > Aves > Passeriformes > Pipridae > Lepidothrix > Lepidothrix coronata. The sequence continues at coordinate 346,991 of NW_016690244.1, forward strand.
AGCAACCCCACAAAGGATGAACTACTTTATAAGAAATACATTTTATGCTTTACATATGTCACAACACCTGATGATACAAAATATAATTTAGACCCACCTGAACTCCCTGCATTCTCTGTTCATTGTACCATCAGTATCCTGTGGTGAGTCAGAGAGCTTTGCTTTTATTCTGGTAGCATTCAGTGTATTTTTTCCAAAGTATTTTTGCAAACCTATGAAATTATTCTGTAGCAGGAGAAGGAAAAGGTCTCTTAAATCACTCCACATACATGAAGTGGGAAAGAGTTAATCTGCCCTCAGGAGTTGCTATGTAACTGAGTCCTGCTGGGAGAGTCAGGGTTTCCAGCCAATGGGACTCATCCCTACAATACAATGCATCTATCTTGTGTTTCTTACATGTTGTCAGTTATTGGAGTTTTTTCCTGAACTGGAATTACACTCCTGCTCCTTTCATACTCTCCCACTGAGTCTTAAGTAATTGTATTCCACACCAAAGTCAGAAAATAACAGTACAATGGTGTGCATTTATCCCTGAAAATGTTACTTTGGACAACTCTGAGTAGTGTGTAGAAAGACCTCTCATGCATCAAAACTAGGAGACTTTTAAAAGATGAGATTTCCCAAAGAACTTCAGTGTACAACACAAACACTTGCCTTAGATCACTTTCAGTCCTCCAAAAAGCCTTCTTCTACCTTCTGTTCTCACCTGTGCATGCAGCCTTCAGCATATTTACTTGTGCAGAAAGAGCAGCAAAATGTCTCAAACTTAAACTGTTATTTCCTGCTTAAGGTATTTCAAGCCAGCATTGATTTTCCCCGCATTCTGACTAAACTCTCTCCTTAGCTATTCCTCTTCTCTAAGGCCACTCAAGGCTTGAGGGCTGAAGTGTGAATTCTTTAATTTCTCCTTTAGAAGAGCCAGGTGTGTTTTCTCAGCTCAAGCAGAACCTCTGTGGTTGCGCCAATATATTTGTATGGAAGAGGTGGCACTTCTGAGGGTTTTTTTGTTGGTTTGTGTTTTTCTTTTTTTCCTGGAGGAGATCCACCCACAGTCCCTTTGAAGGCTACTGATAAGATGAGGGAGAGACTAAGCTTGGCCTGTAAAAACACTACTTAGGAATCTCTGCTTTGGCTGTTGGCTTCTGATAGAAAGCAAGAGAGTGGAGTGGTATTTGTCAACGTGTCGCTCAACTCTCAGTAAGTTTTACACTTCACTTAGATCTTTGTGCCTCATTTTTTCCAGTGAGGTTCTGTGTGATAATTTGTGTTGGCAAAGCTCTCAGCCTTTCTTGCATGCTTGTGAAGTCTTACCTCTGAGCGACATAATGTTCCTGCATTGTTCAGCTAGCAGGACAGGCTTTACTAGCAGAGGTGTGCGCTTCTACTCTGAGGAAGTCTGTTTTAAAAAAAAAAGAAAAAAAACCCTCAACAATTTTTAGATAAATTTAAGAATCCAGCAGGTGGACCTTTAACATTTTTAAGTCTTTAAATAACATATATTCACTATATTGTCATTTAGTTTAGACATTTAGGATCTGACTGTAGGTAACATCATGCTGTACTTTTTAAGGATAATTACAACATATTTCCCTGAATTGGGAATGTGCACACACCTCATTCATGTTACTAAACTACCTATAGATTGAGACTTTCTTTACCTATTCATCAATCTTGATAATTCCTTGAAAAAGTTGGGTCACAACCCTGTCTTCTGGCATATCCTTTGGGATACTTCATGCCAAAGACAGAACGGATGGATGCAGCAAGGATGAGATCTTGGAGGCATTTTGCAAAGGAAAGAGTATCCTTCCACACATTCTTCTTTGCATGTCTCCGTATGAGATTGAGTAAAGTCTATTGTTCTGACAGTCTGATAACAATACATGGAAGATTAGTGTCCCATGAATGAAAAGCTTATTCTTGAAGATGTTTGCCCAAAACTCCAAGTGGATTAAAATAAATGCCTTTTTTTTTTTTCTGTGTGATGACAAGGTCTGTGCAGAATAGTTCAGTCAGAAGAAGGCTCAAGATATCCAAATGAAGAGGTTTGGGATGGTTTATGCAAAACCAATTTGATAGTTTTATAAATTAGTTTTATAATATAGTTTTATAAAACTTTTTATAAAAAATTTTATTTGATAGTTTTATGAAGCCTAATATGCTACCTTGCATGCTTAGAGACCACCTTGCACATCCTCCACTACATTTGACACTAAAGGTCCCATAAGGGCAAAAAATTCATGATACCTCACAATGGCTGGGGCAATATGCTGTTGACCACCACAATCTCTAACTGCAACCCAGCTCTGTAAGTCCTCTTTGATTAAAGCATGTGTGTCAGTTATGATTCCCTGAGCATGGACATAATATGTCTGGATATTCAATCCCTTCTGTGGCCCAATATGGGAATCTTGCAGTTCAAGGGTATGGGAATTTGCAAATCTATTTAATCATGTGGGACTAGCTCACTGAAGCACGTTGAGACCCTGCAGATTTATCTTTGTTGGCTTAAATTTCAAAAGTCAAGTAGAATTTGAGGAACACACTAAAGAAAAATTTGATAGGTGTATTCTAGTAGAGTTTGAAAACCAGGAACATCTTGTGAACATTTCAGACCAGGCATCATTGATCGTGCCACTGCTTGTTCTGAATGCGAGGTCCAGCCTAGCCTGATTTTTCCTGAGATCTCATCTATGTTTCAATGTTGCATTGGTATAACAATGTAGGTGAGAAAGCAATTATTCCTTTTTGAAAGAGTTTTACTTGTAACAGCCCAGTTGTGGACAGTGACTGCAGTATGAAAGGAATATACAGAATCCCTTACCTGCTCAACAGTAGTTACACTATGATAACCTGTAAGCTTGTAAAACTGACCCTGTTAGTAAAGTTTACTTTTCAGACTACATCAATAAAGTTACAATGATAACAGTGTTCCTGAGAGGACATGTGCCCTCAGCTAATTCACACATTATTGATGTCATATGTTTTACAAAAGAAAAGAGACACCATTTCACCAAATATATACCTCAGTTTCTGAGTAATTCTACCTCATTAACAGCAAAAATTTATGCAGGCTGTTCCCAAGCAGAAGGTCCATCTGCATGATAAAAACAAAGGTGTGAATGTACAGTGTGTTAGCACAATAGGCAGAATAGAGCTGTTGGCTTGATGACTGTCATTACCAGCAGATTTCAGGCTGTGTCTACACATTGTCATTGCTGTCATTACCTCTGCTAGCCAGGTAGCTATACCAGAACATTTTCCAGTCACTCCTTCATTTTGCTTTTTAAGATGCCCACAGATAGGATACTGGACTCTTCTTTCAGTGTTTGATGTAGGTTTGGGAATGAGCTAAGCAGGAACTAGATTGTCATCAATACACGTGTCAAGCTGCTGAGCACGGGTATATTGCAGTTTACATTAATGGCATAATCCAGTCCAATCTGCTTTGGACTTTACGTGACCAGAGCTCCACTCAAGTGTTTCAGCTACTTCAGGTCTCTGGGATCCCTCTATATAGGGATCCTTACCAGCAGCACAGGAGCACAAGCCTTAAATGCTGCTTAATTCTGTCTTAAGTTAAATAGGGCTTAGGTAAGGTTCAGTCTTTGTTAGAATATATGTATGTACTGAGCTGGAGTTCCAGTTACTGCTTGGTAATTTTGGTCTTTTGCTGGAAGAAAGCCATCGGGGCTATCTTTGCACTAAAAGTTTAAGCTGCCATTAGTGAACCTATAGAAACAGTTGTCCCACTTTCTATTCTGATTCTGGTTACAGCTAGGGTTGTAAGTCATCTATGTTTGGAACTCCCATTTATTCTGCATTTTCTAACATTATTTATTTATGTATTCCGAGACACCTTCCAGGATATCAGAACATCAGGAATACTATCCTTTTCTTAGGTAATTTCTGTTTCCCTCCTTAAAGAAGGCAGAAACAAAGTAGTTACTCAAATATCCTTTTTGAATCTCTCTTTTAGTTTTAATGGAGCTCTGTGCTCTTTTGCTTTCAGCCAAGCATGAGCATATTTGGCATATAGGAAACTTTATTGTTAGACATAGTATTCTCTGCAGTTTAATATTCAACATTTCTACTTGCTCTTCTGCTCTTTCATACACCACACTTCTACTTTGGTTTTATAGATCTCGCAACCTTCATTCTCCCTCCATTATACAGTGCAATGTGTCAATGCCATGCATGGCACTCCAGTTACCTCAGCATTTCCATTATAACTCTGTTTTGAGGGATTTATAGGCTAGCAGTAAAAATCTCTTTCTTGGCTAAGCCTCGAAACAGCAGTTTCTGATCATTTTAAAAGAAAACAAAATGAAACAAACCTTTTTTTTCCTCACTTCTATTTTTTTCTGACAACCATTTAGCAGTGATGTTTGCACTGCAGGATCCTCCTAAACAGCAAGTGTAGATTCAGAATGTAGCCAATTTTAATCTAATAATGCATTTTCTTTTTCTATCCTTCAAAAATGCATATCGTTCTCTCTTTATGCATATGACATCATTCCCTCTTTGCCAACCTTTCTGGAGCCTACAGCAGTCAGCCTCTGAGGCCTCAGAGTGGTGTAGTTTGGTCTGTCTTCTTTATTTGTAATGTGGATGAGTTTTACAGTGGGTTTTTTGGTTTTGTTTTCGTTTTGTTTCGGTTTGGGGGTTTTTTTTAATAATTATCCTTTGTCTCAAAGCCCACTACTTCTGTGTCAAAGAGCTACAAATTTATCACAATCCAAAAAGACATTGGTTATATATGAATATCTAGAATATCAGGGCTATTACCAAAAACAAATTTGGAAGGGATATTAAATCTCATGCTTTAATGCTTAAGTGATTTGCTGTTAAAGAACTGGCTATTAGAGGACCTATGGGTGAGTTATACTTCACCATTCACTAGGGGTTCTTGTATTTTCCTTAGAAAGGTCTAGTAGCCGTCACTCTTAGAAATAGATTGCTGAGCCAGATACACTTCCAGTTTTATCATATAGGGCAGTTCTTTACCCCTGGCTCCAGGCCAAAGAACTGTATGGATTCTAAGAAACGTGGTTGTGTGTTCGAGTTTGTGGAGATGAATTATTTTTATAGCCTTTAAGTTAAGCAATCAGCTTTAAAGGCAGTTTTACGAATACATACCCACTGATTAAGACAGACAAAAAGCCTCTATCAGTAAGTGATTCGCAGACTGCTTGCATGCCCAAGTTCTGGTCTGGAGCTGCTTTTCCCATCTAAAATAAAATACTGCTCTGCACTGAATAGTCTTTCACCAGTTGCTGTTATGTTTCAGGCCTGAAGTAATTCTTCCTGTGCAAATTCCTGTTTTGGTCATTGCAAGCTGTGTATAGTAGTATATAGCAGTCAGAAGAAACCCCTTTTTGACTTAATTTCACTGTATTTCATGTTTTTCCGAGTCATTTGCGCCATTTCATGCCAGTAATTTTACTGTTTTATTTTCTTCAGGGTGATTCTTGCTCAAGATTGATACTCATTTACTAGGCCTACCTTAGAGTTTTAAATATTCAGCCATTCTCTTGTGACCTAGTGATTTTCTTCCCCATAACCTTTGGCATCATTCATGTGCTTGAGACACGAGGAAAACAACCTTTAACACTAAAAACTACATGTAGTGAAGGGGGAATTCAAGTTTTCAGATTTGAAACCTTGTATCCTTGTATCACCAGTTTGGGAGGAGAAAAAAAAAAGAAAAAAACCATCAAAGCAGACAAATACTGTTTCATATTAACATCTATCGTCAATGAAGAGGTAAAAATCAAAGCCCATGTGTGAGGCAGGGTTAGTGAACTGCCAGTGATTCTCCCAGCAACTGACACAAAGGAATCTGTGAGTATCAAAGCTGAGGCAGCAAGCTTAGTGTCAGTTCTTGCCTAGGGAGTAGAAGAAAACATCACTTTGTCTCTGCTTTCACTGCTTAAACACACACATCATTCACTAGTAACCATTTACTCTGCTGTCAAAACTGTTTCAAGAGAGTGCTACATTTGATTAATAGTAAAATGGATGCAAAGGAAAAAAAAAAGGCTGCCTCCCCTGAGGTACTTCTATTGGGAGAATTTTTGCACGTATTTCTTAATTTTTCCAACCTATAAATATGCCTGTAATGTTCAAGTACTCTGTTGCTTCTAGTAAAGTAATTTTTATTAGAGAGCCTGGTGTACTCATCCTAATTCTAGTTAATGCTCTCTCTCTCTTGTTGAACCATATTATGGCATCCTCAGCCTCTTGTACTAACGAAAAAGTGACCAGCACAACCATGTGTGCAGTACATGATTCATAGTGCTGCTTTCTGAATTGTCCGGTGGGTAATTGTAATACAAAAACCAGAGAAACAGATGTAGACCCTAAACCTTGGCTGTAAATTTTTGTTTTATGATTATGGGTTTCAAATGTGCTATGTCACACTGACAAATATACAGTAACACCAAAGGAAATAGATTTCTGACTTGAGCTTGAGCTTTTTATTTTACTTATAGCTAAGAATATGTTTATTGTAAAGTTTCTGCCATCACAGTCCGAGAGAAAACAGATCAAAGCAATGATGTGAAGTCACAATTTCTTTGCATGGATAAAGTGGAAGATATTGGAGAGTTGTTGCCTCCTTTGCCTCCTTGCACCTCTATGGGAGCTGGGTAGGCATTTAAAATATGTGGCAATACTTAAAGTTTCATTACATTTGACTTAGAGGGCTATTAGTTATCACAATAATTATGGTTAGTTCTGATCTAGATTAGAAAATACCCCCCATTTTATGATTTTTTCCTGATACTCTGCTTAAGAAAAATGAGTATCATACTATTTCAAAGTGAAATATGAGATGCATAGATTATTGTGTTGTAGAAATAATATGAGAGCAAACCATTGGCCTGTTTGAGGAATTTGTTAATTACATGTGGTTTTAGTAACAAGTATAAAAATTAGTGCAACTATTATTTGTAATAAAGCATGAGCTACCTGGCTCATTTAGATACAGTGAGAAAAAGTAATCTTTTTTCAGTTCATACACAGTAAAGCATGACTTCCCGACATTTACTTTCAGAAGTTGCCAGTCTATGTTTTGAGTATAACCAACAGGTTTTATTTTTGAATACAGTATTCTAAGACTGCTAATAGAAAAAAACATAACTGTATGTTTCTGTTTGTCTGATTTTGTTTACTTTAACTCACATGGGCAACATGTTTTTCTTGGCATAAGCTTAAATTGTTCCAAGAACCTTGGTCCACACAAAAAGCTGTTTTCTCCCTAAATTGGAGACTGACAAAACATACTGTGTTTTATGTCATCCTTTCCAGTTATTTTTGTGGTGACACATTACATATTCCAAACTTCTCGTGTGTCCTGTGTCCTCTGGTTAGAAAATACTGTCTTTTAATTTAGCTTTGCTATTCAAAACAAAATTGTAGCAATATAGCCAGCTGAGATATAAACAGAAATTTAGCCGCTTTTCCACTTGCCTTTTTAATACAACAAACACTGTTTGCTGTGCTGAAGTGGTTTAAACAAGCCTTCCCTGAAGGATAGTTTTTTTGGTAAGCGTATGATGTCCATAAATTTTGGATTAGAGAGTGTCAGGGGCTTCTTCAGCTGGAGGGATACAGGCTAGGGAACGACACCCCAAAGGGCTGAGAAAGTCCTTAAAAAGTCCTTAAAAAGAATCTGTTAAACTCTAGCATTTGTAACTCTTCTGACTGAAGAAAAGACGGGAAGAGAGGCTGTGTGCTGCACGGACAACCACAACTCTCCCGTCGAGGGAAAGGAGGCTAAGAAAAGCTTTTGTTTTTATCTCTTCAAAAGGATTCGCTTTCAGATTGCAGCAGCTCTTTTTGCTGGCCTCTAGTTTTCAACGTGGGTGTATCAGTTTCAGGGAACAAGTGTGTGTGCTGTGTGGGGGGTTTTGTTTTGTGAGTTGGTTTGGTTTTTTTTTAATTCTTGAACCTGTGTGAAAAGTTTTGTTAATACAATCTGCAGGCATTGTCAGAGAGCTTTCGGTTCATCAAAGGACTTTTTGTGGAGAGGGGACACCACATCCATTAAAGTGGCTGCGCAGGTCCCAGGGTGAGTCTCTCTCCAGCATTTCTTTACGGTTGCCAGTGGTGCGCCATGCCTGCGCACAGTGTCCCCTTCTCTGCCCGACCCCCATGTTGGGCTTTGCAAGAAACAGGCAATAATCAAGCTTTTCGTTTTCCAGTTTCTGAATCTGAGCTTCCTTGGAGTGGGAAGCAAGGCTCCTCTGTGCCTTGCTCCTGGGTGATGCTCATTCTGCTGGGGCTGAGGTGGCTTGGCTCATTCATTTAAAATGGTAGCATGTATGTGGTTATTGAGCTCATGTTCTTTCCACTGGGGCAAAGGGAGTGTTTCCAGGCTGTTGCTTTTCATTTTTAAATTGTCCATAGGAATGAGGACTGTTGGAAGCGTCGATGGAGTCTTTCTCAATGAGCAAGACTTTGCAGAAGGTAGTTATTTACCTAAAAAACACAGAGCTCTCTGCTGGCCTGCTGCAAATGGTGGGTCAGCCCAGGGCTGGCTGTGGCATCCTGGCCACACACCTGTGAAGGCTTTGACACCTACTCCTGCCATGAGGGAGAGCTGCCACCACTGTGTTTTCATAGAGACCTTGGTGGGTGGGAGCAGCCCCTTGACTCCAGAATGGCTGTGAAGGGGTGGCTGGGGCATCCTGCCCCAGGGAGGGGGCAGCCACAGTGTCCCTGCTCGGCACCATGGGCTGGGTTCTGTTCCCCATGGATTAGCTCGTGGCCTTTGTCCCCTCCCGGAGAGCTGGGGCTCATTAGCCCTCTGAAAGCTGATACAGCCCCTCCGGGGCCACGGGAGCGGCCCCAGCCCCTCTCTGCTAATCAGAGACAGGCAGGACCCGGCGGCGGGGCTGCGGAGGGAGAAGAGGCGATGCGTGGCTGCCTCCTGCCCTAGGCTCAGTGGTGGGGACAAACCCTCCCGGGCACTGCCAAATCCGGCCCATCGGGGAAGCCAGGGAGTGCTGGGTGATTTAGAAGCCAACGTGAGGGAGGGATGGTGAGGAGAGATGGGGCCTGACTCCCCCACGCCTCAGGAGGGACGAGCTCCTGAGATTCCCCGCTGGGAGCGGGGCTGGCACCGGCCATCGTCTCTGCGAGTGGTATTGAACGGGGTCCCTGCGGGTGGCATTGAGCGGGGTCCCTGCTGGCGTGTGCCGGGGCAGCGTTGGGATGAAGCTGCTCCGAGCCCAGACCCGCCGCCCCAGAAGCCGGGGCGAAGCCCGTGTCCCTGGCTGTGGAACAGCGGCAGCGCCTGCGCCTCGGTCTTGGCCTCTCCGGGGAGGAAAGGAATGTGTGTGGGGGGGAGGTACAGAAGTTTTAGAAAATCGAACTGGAATTTAAAAATCCTCCCTTCCCTACAACTGCTGAAAACATCGCTGTTTGTTTCACACCCCGTTCCCCTTCTCCTCACAGTTGTGCGTGTTTTGGGTTTTTTTTTTAATTCCTTTATTATTTTGGGTCTTTTGGGAAGTTGGGCTCCCCGTCCACACCCGCCCGCTCGGCGGCAGCGGGGCGACTCCGGCAGAGCTGGGGCTCGCCTTTGCCTGCCCGCCTGCCTGCCTGCCTGCTTTTTTTGCAGGGCTGCTGGGAGTTGTGAAGGCGTGTGAGAATCCTGGGAGCTGGTGATGTCAGACCGCTTGGGTCATTTGAAGGTTAGCAGCCTGGGAAGGGTTCACGGAAAGTTCACTCGCATATATTAGGCAATTCAATCTTTCATTCCCTGTGACACAAGTAGTAGGAAGTGAGCTGTTCAGAGGCAGAAGCATCTATTCACGGCCGAGGGGGATCCCGAGCCTCTACCGGAGCTGTTTTATCCCGGGGAGGTGGGCGATTGGCACGGCGTGGGACGCGGCACGCACCCGGCGATTGCCGCAGGAGCTGGACTGACTCTCAAGAAATTTTGGGGGAAATTGGTGGTAGCTAAAACTTGGAATTCAGCTCGCATCCCCCCATCTTGCTGGATTGGCTGGGCAGCCTGGAAAATGGTAAATGATCATTTGGATCAATTACAGGCTTTTAGCTGTGTTGTCTGTCATAATTCATGATTCTGGTCTGGGAAAAAGACCAACAGCCTACGTGCCAAAAAAGGGGCAGAGTTTGATGGAGTTGGGTGTACTTTTATGTGCCATTTTCCTCCACACCTAGAGGAAAGCACTTTTGCAGGCATTCTGTGCAAGGGGAATCATGTTTGACTGTATGGACGTTCTAGCAGTGAGCCCTGCTCAGATGCTGGATTTCTACACTGCGAGTCCGTCTTCCTGCATGCTCCAGGAGAAGGCTCTCAAAGCATGCTTCAGTGGATTGGCACAAACAGAGTGGCAACACCGGCACAGTGCTCAATGTAGGTCCCAACTGTTATTTTTCCACTTTAAAGCAATTACTATAATTATTATTGTTGTTGTTATTATTTCATTTATTTATTTATTTGTATGTATTTAAAAAAGAAAGACTCGTAATTAAGTGCAGAGGTAATGAGGGGTGGGGTGAGTTTTTGTGCAAAATGTGGTTTGCAAGCTTTTTTTATCCATTTGGCAAGAAAGGAAAAAGGAAAGAAGCACCGGACTTCTTTCTGTTTATCCCTTCTCATGTGGCACATTGATCCTAAGAACAGTTGTGGAGCCAAACAGGAACACATAAAATTGTAATGTAATACAGCAAATACTTGCAAAACTCCAGCCAGTGAAGGATGAATTTACATAACGTCTCTGTGATAGCTTTTTTTCTTCTCCTTAATCTAATTTTGTAGCACGTTTGATAATCAGGATGCATGTTGTCTTGAAGTGCATTTTAGCAGAGCAGCCAAGCAATTAAAATACTGCTCTCTACAGTTCTTGCAAAGATGTGGAATTGCAGTGGGTAGGTGCCATTCCAAAAATCAGACAGAAGTTTTAAGTTTCCGAAGAAAAGGCAATATTTCTTTGTACTGACCTTGCTGCCACCTTTCTTCTTCACTTTGTTGCTCTAAGAAGTTGCTGTTTTGCTAGAAAACTACTTACTGTGAACACCCTTTGAGTTTAACCATCAATTATTTCTATACCTTGAAATGCAGACAGCGTTGCACTGCTAACAGAGGAGTGAGAGTTAGTGATATGACACTTCTGAAAATGTACTATTATTTTATAAGGCCTTGATTTGTTGCTGAAATATATAGATGGTAAACAATAGCAGTATTTTAACACCCCAGTTTCAAGTTTGAGAAATGACAAAAAGTGCCAGAAAACATTAGCTTATACTCTGCATAAAAACTTGCAGGATGCTTCACTGCTCTGACGGTGATTTAGATAAATGACTTGGCTATCTATCAAAATGTTTTTAGCACGCTCTCGGGCACTTCAGTATGCCATTAACTGTATCAATCTGTTTTAAATTTTCGTTTCGCAGTATGTTAAAAAGTTAACTAGGAATTAGAAGAGTTCTCCCTTCAATATCTCTGAGGGGTGGAGGGAGGAATTGAAAAATAAATGTAAAACTGTTTGGTGAAATAATGTGTTTCACTCTGCTCAAAAGTTTTCAGTCACCATATGACTTTTGTGTGGGTTGAGTAGTGAAAACAGAATTGTAAAGAACGGTGACTACCAGCCTACAACACTGCAAATGATTTGATATCTTTACAATTAAAAGGAGACTGTGAAGTTCAGCACGGGATATTTATTTTCTTCGCGCTGTTTTCAAAATGCTTCAAATAAATTATGAAACAAAACTTTTACTTCAAAATAATGTTACTAGCTACAGGAGAGCTTCAGTTAGCAAAACCAAAAATCCAAACCAGATGTTTTACTAAAAATGTGTTTTCCTCCTTTCATGGTTTAAACTTTAGTATAACTTCAGCGGTGATATTGCGGAAACTTGGAATTAAATAAACTTTGCTGGAGTAGGAGGCATATACTGTCGTTAAAAGCTTACACTCACAAAATATTCTTTAAATAACTTCTGGTTTTAAAACGTCCTGCTCATTCTTTTGTATGTTGTTAATACCTAGAAGCAGGATTCTTAAAAACAAAATATATGGCGTTTGTTCTTGGGCAAGTTAAACACAGGATTACCCTTATCAGAATGGAATGAGTGGTAAATATGTCATTTACCTAGGGCCTGTGATAAGAGACAAGTGTAGATAACAGCAAAGTTTAGCTAATCAAAGAAACTCATATTAACAAGAATAACTAAAAATACAGGAAAATGCATTCAGGAATCCAGTCTTGTAACTTTGTAAGCAAGAGGATTAATCTTCACTGCATGGGAATTTAAAATTGGGCCGAAACCTGAATCATAATACGATGGCTGTAATTTGAATTGTGAAAGTTAATGTATAGAAACATGGAAAAACAATTTAGTTAGAGTCCAAATTAAGATTACTGTTTGATTACTAGAGCAAATTTTGTTTTCAGTTTTGAAGAAAGTGTAAGCAGCTTATGCATATGAGTAAATATATAAATCGATTTTAAAATACCAAAATTCTCTCAAAGTGTAAGATTTTTATCTGGCATCTCATGAAAATAATGATAAAACCAGATTTTTTGTGGTCCAGAAAGCTTTTAATAGTTTAAAGGTTGCTCCAGTGCTTATAAATACAAAGATAGCAAAGTTTAATTCTAACTCAAGCATTTCCTGATTCTCCTTTTTTAAGAAAATCTCTGTGATTTAATGGAATGTAATAATAGCCAAGTTTTGTAATTGTTAGATGTGTGATAGATAGGGGTTTTTTGGTCTACTTTGTTGTTTTATTTTTGGTTCTGCAAAAAAAAAAAGCAGTACACCTGCAGCCCTTGCTTTAGGCCTTGGAAATATTGCTTTGATAGAGACGTGATTGTAGAGTAAAACATAAATGGCTGTTGAGGGAATAGTACATGGATAGTGCAGACTCAGAGCAGGCCAGTAACAATCCCAGACAGCATCAGGGTTTCAACTGAAACGCTGGCAAAATTGGCCACTGCAGGGTTTAGGGCAGAATGCTGTAGGTCTCCAACTTCAGCACATCTTCAGTACGTTAATCCTATTACGATTCACTAAGCTAGCGCACTCCTGCAGCATCATGAATTTTCTAGTCCACGAGGGTCTGCAAAGTAAAAATAGAGGATAAGGCACAACCCAAACATGACCTTAACTTGTGTGGTATTTTTTTCCTCTCCCCTGTGGGAGGAAAAATCTGCCATGGGTTTGCAGTGCAACCGTTAACCACTGAGTATTGTGCGATGTTTTACAAACACGCAGAAATCGCCCCTAATTTTGCACTCATATATGTTGATGTTTCATGTGATATTAGTTAGGAGATTTAAAATGAAATTATTTGTTTGCAAAGAAAATTACGGACTCAGAAATGAGAGTAGAACCAACTGCACTTTTAATCATAATTCATTCTCACTCCTTTTGTCATAAGATAAAAATCAGGTCAGTATAATCAAATTAGACGAGGAGGGTTCTTAAAAGAACAAAAGAATTGAGATTGCAAGAATGAATAATCTATAGTTTCTTAAGTAAGGTAGAATTTTCTGCTCCCTTGTAGTGCAGCGGCAACAAACACCGAGAGAAAACCAGTAACTTTTGGTGAAACGTGAGCTAACTAAATACTGCAGAAGTGGGAACAGGACAGGTCCTGAGAGAGGAGCTGCAAAGAATGGCGATTTGACCTTGGAAAAACCTATTAAAAAAGTCTTCATTAGTCTTCATTAATTAAACAGGCAAAAAACCAAATGAGCAGGCCCAAAACAAGAGTAAGTTTGTTTGTCATTATGTAGTGTTTCAGCTAATTATATCAAGTAGAAGACTACTGCCTACTGCATTTCCTTAGGGTTAGAAGCATGAAAAATTTGATGAAGGCAAAAGTTATGGATATGGCAGCAGAACACATTGGGATGTTGAGGCTCGTGTAGTATGCAGTTCTTATTGCAGTTTGGTAGGAAGTCTTTGCCTAGAGAGGTGCTAGCGGATGTTAACTTTTAGAAAGTTCATGAAGATGGGACTCCAGAAGGTGTATGTTTTCCTTCAGAATTCTGGATTATTGCAATGTTTGGGTCAGGTTCTCATTCCCTGCAAGCGCTGGAAACATCTGTGCTCAACAAAAAAAAAAAGCTCACTACTTTATTTTCTTTCATCTTTCTGAATTTAAAAACAAACATTTTGAAGTGAAGGACTTGTAATCTGCATTCCCAAGTATCAAATTGCTGCAGGTGTGTTTGCTAGTGCCCAGAAGGCAAGATCTGTTTGAACCAGGTTATTTTCTTTAAAGTTCATCTATAAACTTTACAGCTAAATTGCTAGGATTGATTTGCTTAGGGATACAGTCTTTGTTTAAATTTTTATACTTCTAGCTTAATGCCCTGAAATATGTTATTAAAAAATGTTTGTTTCTGATCCACTACATAAAAAAAATTGCATGGGGATATTTTTCTTCCAAATTAATTGAAAGGAGGAAACTATTCTCTACATAGATTCTAATGCAGTTAGCCTGATTCGTCTGCTGGCACAGGAAAACTCTAATGGACACGCACCGCTGTCAAAAACTCCTGCAGACAAAAATGATGAGAGGCGTTCGCTGGTGAAGTCAGGGTGGGATAAGCTTGGAGGAAAAGCAATGTATCTTTGGGTGACTCCCTGCTTGCCTAATGAGTCTGTGCAGCAAAGGTGCAACTTGTAAGAACAAAGCCAGGCTGGTGAGGCGATGCCTTGAAGAGGGTGAGTTAAGGAGTTGAAAGACCGAGATAGTGTTTCAAACAGCGAAGTTAGTCATCCTCACATCCAGTTAAATCCCCACTTACTGCTGAGCTGTTTTTGTTAACCATGTGTGCGTCACACCAGCACTGCAGCCCAGCCAAGGTGAGGGGGCTTTGCTCAGGGGCGCACGGGGAGTGAGGCGCCCTGGTCGGCAGATTGTGGTTCCACCTCCCCTAAACACGCCAAAAGACTGGTTTTGCTCAGGTCTAATTTATATACCGCCCTTTACGCAGCCGATGAAGTGCGGCTGTGTTACACAGCCAGCATTTAGATTTGGGAGTGGGGTTGTGAAAGGGACATTGTGCTCAGAAGGACTGCTGTCTGCCGCGGTCCGGCCGCGCTATGCCCCATCCTATTGAGACCCCAGAAGCAGAGCACAGCTGCGATGAGTTTCCAGATCTGTTTGGCCGTGGGGACCGGCACTGGTATGCGTGCGAGCCGGGGGGGAACTTCCCTCTCCCTTCACAGTTTCTGCCTAGGGGGCTGGCAGCAGCCTCTCAGCAGTGAATTTACAGGGGCGGGCGACTGGGGCCAAATTAGTTGTGGTTTCAGAGGGCTTTCCAGAGCTCTGCTAGGCTGTAGCACGCAGCCCCATGAGGAAGGATATCAGTTGATGTATAAAATGGCCAAGGAACTTCGGTAAATAGACTTTACCCTTCAAATCCAGAGGTCCTGGCAGCGGCTGTGTGGGAGGGTGGGGTTGTACTTTTCCCCTTCCTGTACTTGGACACTTTTGATTATCCAGACTTTCTGGGACTGAGCAGGGCTGCCTAATAACAAAGCCTGCATAATATAATTGCCTAAATAGGCCTATTGTCCTTTTCAAGTCACTGTGCTGTGAAATCTTTCAACTTTTTGCTGAAAATGTTATATCTAATGTTTAAATGGCTTAGTGGCTACGGAGAGGAGGGGATCCTTTTCCCTCATTTCTCATTGCTGAGTGGTTGAGAATCTGATTATATTCCTGCTCCTATTGATGTTAACTCCTTTTGGGAGGCAAATATTTTAGCCCCTTCTGGCAGGGTAAACTGCCAAAAGTAATAGGCCTGGAAATACAAAGCTATGATTGATTTTGACCTTTGCTCACGTGCATGAAGTCTGTCCCCATGCACTGTGACCCATGCCACTTCTTGCTGAAATCCAAGCCCTTTCAAACCAAATGGAACCACAAAAATACAAGCCACAAAATGCTCAAAACTATTTTAAACTAACAGAATAATAATTTTGTCGGTGCTGCAGGAAAAAATATAGGCATGAGGGTAACAACGCTGAATTTTCTAGCAGGCAAACCAAGAGTAATGTCTTTCGTCTACTGCTGCCGCCTTTTTATGAGAACCATATTCTAGGTATAAAATAAACAAACTGGTATCATGTGGAAATGATTCTGTGCAGTTTTTTGGTCAGAGTAATCTTAGCTGTTCCTCCTAATTGTAATCTGTAAACAACTTGCATCCAAAAATGTGGATTTTAAACTTTTTAAAAATAATCTAAGGGCTAGGATTTTACTAATTTGTCATTGCGTGAGCAAATGTGTTTCAAAAGTTAAGAATGTCAGAAACAGTAGCCTAAAGTTAGCATCCTAAATCCACATTTCATGGCTTCATTTCCAAATATGCTGAGCATCTAGGAGCTCCCTCAGCACTTTTTAAAACAAGCCATTTATTTGAATGACCAATTACTATTTAGAACCTTCATTTAATTGTTAAAAATGTTTATAGGACTGTTCCACTTCCCCCAAACTATATGAAAAAGTAATTCAGTGACAGAGTTCACAACATCAACAGTGAAAATAGAGACATAGGACAAAGTAGGACTTGTTTATAAAAGCATTTTACTCTCTTTCTATAAATTTGCAAGTCAGCCAAGGTTTTTTTCCCTTTATTTTGTCTGATTCACAGGTTTCTCCGATTCTCTGTTTGCTTCCATGCATTAAAGTCTGCTCATCACATATTACTTGTGGTATAGATTTTAATAGCTAGATTATCTTCTTCATATACTCACTTATCGTTAGCAGCTGCTCAGGATTGTTTTCCCAGTGGCAGTGAATTAATATGACTTTGGTCACTGTGCATTTTGCTTATTTTGGGGAGGAGGGAGGGAGGAGGGGGAAATCTAGCTTTCTTCAGCTCATTTTAGTAATCTGAATAGGAGCGTAGAACTTGCATCATGTGACAGGGCAGCTCACCAGCATGGGGTCCCTGTGTGAGAACCTCCCTTGTACATGACAATCTGATAAGGATATCATGTGGTTTAGAAACACATTCCCACAATGTTCACTTCTTTGTCCCTTTACTTGGGAGTGAGTAGGAAAAAAACTTTTAACAAACTAATGCTAGCCTTATATAACTGACCCCACTTTCTTTTAGTGTTCCGTGTGAGCCTTACAGTTTCTTCAAATACTTTTGTTAAGAGAGATGGAAATATAATCCAGCAAGTCTGTTTTAAAGAATCCTAGACATAGAGTATATAATATACCTTCTATTCCCCTTGGACAAGGTGATTTTTCTTTCCCCTGCTTATACCATATGTAAACTGAATATTATAAAACTACATAAGTTAAATATACACATGCAAGTGACACTTGTATAGGTTTAATAGGTTAAAGCTTGAATGAGTATTTATAAATTCTGAGAGTACTCTGGATCTTCACTGCTAAGGACATGATGTTAAAGTCCATCCATATTTTGAAGGGATTTCCGTTCTATGCACTTTCGGTGACTTACATTTTGCCCTCTAAGTGCATCCCCTAAGAAAAAGAGCAGAAAAATGTCTCACAACAAAGAGATTTTTTAGCACCGCTTAGTTTCTTTTAATGGTTTGGAGAATCTCTTTCCATTGAACCATAATATTTTTCTCTAGGCTCGCATTGTATTTTTACCAAGCATCTTTGAACGATGAAATGACAAATTAAGTACATCTTTGTCTTTTACAGCCTTATCTAGTGAAGCACTCAGCCCTCCACCCTTGATTTTAATAAGAGTTTCAGACACAGAGCGGTTGTATGAGTGAGTCTTTAGTGTATTTATGTACCAACACTTCTATGATATACTAGTAAAAGTTCATGCCACTGCGCTGCAGGTTCAGCACAATGAACATCCAACATTGCTTCTTAAAAAGAAGGAAGGTTCATTTTTCTTTTAAAGATATATGACAGAGGTGTGGAGCAATCAAACAGGTTGACTGCTGTTGTACCAACCGGACACAACAGCCACAGTTTGATTTAACACAGATTTCCTTCAGTGGTGCTTTGATTCTAGAAAGCCATTTGTGCCTGTAAGATACAAACAGATACAATTCTACCTGCCCCTCCCAAAAAACCCCCCCCAAACCAAACAAAAAAAAAAAGAAACAAAAGAAAACCAAACAAAAAAAACCCCACCCCACCAAAACAGCTAAAGAACACAAAAGGTGTCTTGAATCCTGCGATTTTTTTTTTTATCTGAATGCAGCTTGAGGTTTTCCCGAAATGGCCATTGCGCCACTCTGGTAGTCTTCTCTGCCAAGCTGGCTGGTGGCACAGCAGCACATCGTATAGAGGTGGGTATTTCATTTCCTACTGGACTTCCATGTCATCTTCCAGTCTTGTCCAAGAATCACTTCTTCTGCCAGCTGGTGACTGATACCAAGAGGATTCCTAGGTTCCTGCATGATAAGTGAATGTAACAGCATCTGAGTTGATTTAAATATTTCACTTGTTCATAAATACCAATCTGGGACAGAGGTGTTCAGGCGCGGTGCAACTCTACCCTGGCTTTCAGAGGTCTCAGAGCCTCCAGCACAGTTGCTCAGGGACTGTCCCTGGGCGGAGCCTGAGGCAGGGAGCAAGCTCCTCTGCTGCTTTAATTCCTCATCTTCTACCCAAAAACTCACAAGGAAGACCAGTGTTGCCTGTCTTTCCAAGACTGAACGTTCACTCACACAGGAGAAAAAGGAGTTGGAAAACTGTGTCACAGTGCCATCTGGCGATACCTGATGCCCGGACCTTCCCCTGGGCAAGGGCTGCGGATCTGCAGGCAGATGCTTCCCCCAGGACCCTGGTTAAGGCGCAGGGAAAAGCCTGTGCTCCCCAAAGCTCGACTGCCTGTGGGGGTTTTGCACAACTCTGGGTTGCTCTAATCAAAGATCCTAACTTCTCTACAAACCTTCCCTTCTTCACAGAGATCTGGCCTCACTGATCCACCAGTCTGCAGTTTCTGGCTTAGGGCACAAGACAAAAGACTAGCTAAAATGTCACGCATGGCTGAGCTTTTTTATTGTTAAGATCAGGTCTTGAGTTTGGGAGGTTCTTTGTTTGGTTTTAAGTCATTGTTCGTTCTTCTGCCTCTCAACTTTTGGTCTCAGGAGGTCTTTCTTTTTTCCCCTCATGATGCAGCGTATTCCTTTGCATTGCTTTGTTCTTTGAGTTTTCTCTTTTCATTCAATTGAGGAAAAAATTTTATTAGTTACTGGATCACGGTGTAAGTCAGATCCTCCTTAGTGGCTGGCTGGAAGGTCTTGGAGACCTGTCTTTGTAAAGATCCTTCTGATTCCACCTCACACTTTGAACCAAGGTGTAAGTGCAGAACAAATGGCAAATCACCTATGTCTTTCAGTGTCTTTGATGATGGGGGGCTAACAGAGAAAGATACTTTTCCCAAGGCTTCATCCCACAGTGAACCTCTGCCTTCGTCTTTCCATTTGGAGAGCACATTCCGGCTGTGTTTTTCTAGTTGCCTATAGAGTCACATGCCATGCAGGTTATGTGAACTGCTCATCTTTCTATGCTTTGTATGTATTGCAACACTCACTAATCTTGAGACCACACCAAGAAGGATCCATTATCTCCCTGAAATTTTGAAAAGAAGCCTTCGGCTGCCTGCAAGAAGTCAAAGCTGACTCACATCCTTCTGTGAGTTGTTTTGGTGTATTTTTTGTTTTGTTTTGTTTTTTTTAATCTTATCCGAATCCTTTCCTTTCTCTCTGTTTTAGAGAGGTCCTGCAAGACTTCACGGTTAAAGCAGGAGCTGTGCGCTAGGAAGCACTGCATGTCTGGAGGCAGTTTGGGAAAATAGCTGTTCTCCCTGAAATGGAGTCCATTATGAAAGCTGCAATTGTTCACAGGGGCTGTTTTCACCTTTACCAAAATGTGAAAGCAGAGCTCAATTACAGCATGGTACACTGGCACTGCCCAGTAATACCATGTTTGTAATGCTTTTGCTAACTTGAATTTCTGGGCAGAACAAGAAAATACTCTGACGAAAAGGGATGAGGAAGGAATGACGCAATTAAAGGAGATTAAATCAGAGTATTGGTTTCCTTGGAACACATATTTGGCTTTTTATCAACAATCTTTTCCCCATTTTTCAAATAAACACATATTTTCACATGATAACTCTATTTGAAATATTAATGCTTCCAGGGCTACATTACCTTTGTTTCTTCATCAAAGTCCATTACTATGAAAAGGCTGCTGTTCCTTAGGCTGTTTCAGCTTCAGAAGAATTTTAGGGCCTGGTCTATTGGAAAGCTTGGGGGTATAATTAGTGAAAATGGAAATAGATGCAAGAGAAATTTAGTTCCTGATGTTTTAATTTAGTGTGGTACTGCCATGTGTTGTTGAAGAGGATTCTTAAAGGCAAACATAATTATTTCATTATGGTCTTCAGAATGCTTTCATTGGTCTTAATGACAAGAAGCTGCATAAGGAGTCATACATTTTAATTAGACCTTCTTATATTTACATGAGATAAATTACAAATAATTGATGAAAAACAAGTCTTCTGAATGGATGATTTCACACAGAGCTCTGGTTACAGTTTAATGATAAAACATTTCTCTTATTGCTTTGCATTTTAATTATCTAGAATTATTACTCTGACAGAGTTCTCAAAATACTGTTATTTCCATCCATTTCATTAGATTCACAACTAATTTCTATGAATCTAAAGAAAGAAGGTGTTTTTCAACATATATAACTTAAAATCAGTTTCCAGCTTTATTAATTTCATTTTGCATTCATTTCTTACACTTAGATACTTTTTTTGGTGATAAACTCCAGTAAAAGCTAGTGGTAAAAGGAGTCAGACCTGTTCCTATGTCCTCAATTTTCTACATAGGTGCAAGTCCAACCCAAAACTCCTGTAGAGGTCAAGGAGCAAGTATGAAATTGTAGGACTTGTAGTGGAATTTTCTAAGGAAGACTTGGGTGTGTCTTTCTCAGTAGCCTGCTCGAAAGTTTTATTCCTTTGAAAACCCTACCAATACCTTTTTATAATTGTGTGTAAGCTTGTGTGTGCATTTCAAATACCATTTCTTTCTTTTCTTTACCCCCTTGATTGGACACTTTCTAATACCAGGATAAATTATTTTAGAGTTTGGCTGTTTGCAAGAGTCTTTCACATTTGCAAGCTCTCCAGCCTTTCATTTTTGTAACAAAACATACTTCACATGATTCATTCCTCAGAGTATACCGAACGCTAATTGTTGTTATTGATTTTAAATTTCGCAACCATTACAAGTAACCCAGATGAGTGGCAGATAAAGAGTAATAATCCATGGAGTTCTGGAAGTGTTTCATGTTTGTCTGTAGTACTTTACGTGATCAATAGTAACTGCCCCATTGAAACTAACTGCTGTATCAAATAACAGTAAATCAAATGAATGTGCTTGCAGATTATTTATTGAAAGCTTTAATTGTTCACTAGGGCCCTTCTTATCTCAGGAAACAATAGAAGGCAGTGATCAGGCAAACTGGTTTGCAAATGCCGGGGGTGCCATGAAACAGGGGTCTTCCGTGTGCCTGGGTGGTGTGAGAGCTTTCCAAAATATGCCCCTGTCCCACTGGGATTGCTGGTCCCAGGGTAAGGTGATCAGAGGTGAGTTTTTTCAGAGAGCATTCCATGAGTTCACAGGTTATGATTTTTTTTAATTGCTGTTTTTATAGATTGTCATATTTAGATGACAAACTTGTATCTGGTGGATAAAGTGGAAAAAGAACTAAGAAGATTCCCCCAAATTTCCAGTAGGTCCACATAATGAGACACAAAACAAGATCAGACAGGGAAGTAAATGAAATCATGCTAAACTTACTCTGTAGAAAGCTTACCTAGATATATTACAGTTTGGGGCAATTATATGCTGCTGTGCAGTGGTCAGACTTTGACATATATTAAGAAATTAAAAGCAATGTTTTCTAACAGCTCTCTGGCGCTGTATTTTACTAATTCCTTAAGATGGCTGCTCTGCCTTGTCACAGTGATTCATGAAATACTAAAGCCACAGGTTAGAGGTTTTCTGGATCTTAAGATAGTTTCACTGCTATCTAATTTTTTTTAATAGCCTTGGCATGTCGTCAGTAATACTTTGGTGGGGCTTCAGAATCCTTTCAGTATGAGCAGAGGCACTAAATGAGTCCTTCAGAAAATTTGGGAAGATGGCATTGAATGAATTTTCATTTAATAGTATATCTTTCTAACCATGACAATTGGAAAACCATTTTTAAAGAGAGCTTAATTTCTACAGTAAATGATGACCCAAATCTCTCAAACATGGCAGGAAAAGTCCAGTGTCCCCCCCACACACACAAAAAAAAGTATGTTTTGTGAAACATGCTTATATGCATATGTGTAATATTGAATATTCATAATATAGCCATTTTGAAATTATTAGATCATGTTAACCAGAGATTTTCTGGATTCTAATCCCTTTGGAAAATAGTAACTTCCCTTTTTCAGAGGATAAGTTTTGCCTTAAGTTTCTTGGGACATCAGGGATCAGGACAGAATACTGCTTTTCCAGCTCTTTGGAAATAAAGTACTATCTCTTTGCCATATTTTGTATAAAGTATGGTTGACATTTTTCCTGTTTGCAAGACTAGGATATTGCAGTTAATTGTGAGCAGCTTATCTGGGGAAAAAAAACCCAAGTCACTGTTGAAGGTAGGTATTGAATAAGAAAGACCAGGTCACTAGGAAATGCTGTTAGCACAGAGGTGTTTGCCTGCAGTACAGTGTGTGCATACTTTTTCTCTTCTGAATGAGAATGGTAATGACAGACAACATACAAGTGAAATTATGAGCATTCCTCACTCCAAGGGTTTAACAGGAAAATCCACTGCAGGTAGAGAATAGGAAAACAAAATATTGGAAAACGTGCTCTCCAGTCACGGTACTCATCTTGTCTCCAGGCTCTTGTGAATGTCTTATTTTATTGATCTTTGCTCTTCTAGGCAGAGTGTGGAGGTGTGCCCTGAGCCACAGTTAGAGTGCTGCTACCACTTGGCTCGAGGACACCACGCTCCTTCCCAGCTCTTGGCTTCTGCTGCACCTACTGTGAGAGGGGCCGAGGGATGTTTGCCAGGTTAACTGTGACGGTGGAGAGTTAAAAGAAAAAAAAAAACAAACAACAAAACCACAATATTCTATAAACTCAATATCAAGGTACTGTGAATTCCAAGGAAAGGAAATATGGTAGTGTTTTAGTTTTCATGTTACCTGGTTTAGTTTACATGGTTACCTACCTGCGTTACCATTTTTTGTCTGGCAGGTATTCAATTCAGAAGTATTGAAATTCTGATCAGGTGAGCATTACAGGTTGGTGAACTCTATATTTTATTTGTCCCTTCAAAAGATAGTGGCAATGTGCAGTTCTTAAATACTCCTTTCTTAAATATATTGGGGTGAGCTGCTCTTAGAACATGGTCTGGCATGCTGTGCCCCTGTTTTGTCTCAGATATTGCAAATATATGTGTGCTGGAGGATGTCAGCAAGGTTAAGTTTTGGTCTCACTGCCCTTCTAGTTGCAGATAAGCTCAAGTGATGAAAGCCATTTTTTCCTGTTATTGTGTCATGTCTAAATGGAAATAACGTATTGTTTCAATTATACCCCCACAGTTGCAGCAGAGCCGCGACGTGGGTGCAATTAGGCTAGGGTAAGGAATAATCTTAACACTTACTCGGAAAGTAAGCTACATGGATGTAAAACATCTATTTACAAGCAAAGGTAGCCCAGGGTTCACTGCAATAACGTGGGGAATGGGAGACATATCTGCCTGGTTTAAGAAGCTGCCTTTGCTTCTCCCAGTCTACACACTGCCCTGTCTTCTTGCAGGAGGCTGCTGCTGAACAGCAGGAGGAAACTCATGGCTCCATTTCATGGCCCCGAGCCTTGCCAGCTTTAGCAAATGGCCCTGTTTTGCAGCAGCATGGCTGGGAAGCTGGACGTGTGCTCTTCCCCTCCCCACTCTGCCAGAGTGTTGGTAACCTCTGGGAAGGGGCCGGAGGGCGGCTGCCTGGGGTTTGCTGGTTCAGCAGGTTTCATCCCAGCTTCGCTGTGGAATGAAACCTTACTCAATAAAGAATCATACCTCTGGGTGGCATAATGCCAAAAAAAAAGGTCTGCAGCAAGGGCCGGAGAGTGAGATCCCGAGCAGTGAGATATAAAACTTCACAGTTGTCCGTTGCCTTGTAAAAAAGGTGAGTGGCTGTGTGACAGGGGGCTGTCAAAGAAAAATAAAGAGTTAGACCTCCTTTTCCAAGGAAATCAAAACTTCGAATTAGCAGAGCAATAAAAGTCTTCTAAAGCAAAAGCTGGAAACAATACATTTTTAATAAAATGGGCAGTTACTCTAATTGCTGAACCCCTACTGTTCAATTTCTTTTAGTGCCCTTATTCATTAAGTTCAGCATACTTATGCTTATTATTTACAGATGTATGCGTTTTAACTTGTTTATAGAAACTGTGCCTTGCAGAAAGCTGTGGATGGTATGATGCTAATTTGTGTTTATTGCTGCCTATAATATGCAATTTTAAAAACAATTAAAGATAGCGGTGAAGCTCATCAGTGGGATCAACCTCAAACTGCCCATGAAAAGTAAAATATTAGTACCGCGTGCTGCTTTGAAAGGTTATAGGCCATTTGTAGTGGATTGATAGCATACCCATTAATGAAGAATTTACCTGTTCTTAAAGATTTTAAGCCCAGCAGTCAAGTTTCTAGATACTGTTCTAATGTAACCCATTTAAACATATGTGATGGAGTTCATAATTGCCCTTGTAAATGGGTATAGAAAGTAGGGTATATAAATCAATTAGTGATATCCAGCAGTGTGGCTGTAATACAAATTAATTGGGATGATAAGCATTTTAACTGCTACTATACTAACTTGAAGTAGTTTTGATCACTGAATTGGCTCTTGTTGAGTCACTCTATTAATTTTAAGATTTAAAAACACTTAAAGATCAAAATATTCTGAACTAATGGTCCTAAAGTTTGAAAAATAAAATTATACGTAAAATATTACATAGCAAGTAATTTTTACTGCATTTCCAAGGAAAGCACAACAGTTTTATTTTGTCCATGTGGTACTGAACAACTGTGTAATAGTATTACATGATTAAAGATATTAAAACACTCCTTTTCTTGCTGGATTCAAGCCACAGCAGAAAGTCATGATGAATAGTGTCATAAGATATGTTGAATATATAGAAAATAAAAAATAAAAAATTTATTTGGCAGACATAGTAATACTGAAAGCTAATACCAACTTGGATAGGAGGTAAGTTTTGAGGAATAAAATCATTCCTTTAGAATAATACTCTGAATTATTCTGTTTCAATGCTTGAAAAGATTTAAAAATAAAAATCTGCAAAACACTATAAAACATTTAATAACTATAAATGGAGGCTTTATGACTTAGTAAAATATCTGGATATATGTAGAGATTATAGCAGCTCTTTCACTGCCCTTGAAAGTTTTATTTCTTATTGAAGATACTGGACCTGAGTTTTCTCCCATTTATGTTTACGAGTCAAGAGTCTTTATTGAAATTGGTGGAATAGCAACACCATAAAACATATCTGAGAAAAGAATCAGACTCCTTTTATTTTTAAGTGTTTCGTTCCTCACAATGGGCCTTTTTTTCTAATTTTTGATCCTGTAGGGAAAAAATGCTGAATTTGTCACACCACATTTGTATCAATAGGCCACAGAAATAGGCTTCCATTTTCATAAATAAAGAAAAAAAGGGCCAGAGTTCTCATCCTCTCTGCATTTGTGTCTCTTTACCTATGGTACTTTACTCCACATGAGAATATGACCATAGGAATTTACAGGTAAAGCAATCAGGGCCTGAATTGTAAGAGAAGTTAATTTTCAAAGGAAAATCTAACTTCGTGCAGATGATAGCACAATTATGCATTTTTGTTTAAAGAAGATCCTATTTTTCAGTTTTGCAGTAATGCGGAATTTTCACTTGAGACTGATGCAGTTTTGCATGGTAGTGGACAGGCAGGAAATCACCGACCTGAAAAAACTACAGAGCTAGCATCTTTCGGATGTTTTTCTTCAGTTTTCCATACGATTTATTTTTTTCATTTAACATGTTTTCTTTTCCATTTTGAAGGTAGGCGCTTAATACAAAGTGATGAGCTGCTGCCCTGTAAACTCTGCCTGCCAAACCCCGCGGCCATCCTGTCTCTACTCTTACTTTCACCCTGGCTCGCTCATGGTCTGTGCCTGGCCATTTATTTAGCGAAAGACGCTCCTGTTCTCAGTTACCAGCGCGTCATTAAATCTCGCTGTCTTGAGAGTAACACAGGTATAACCAGACGCAGTTCTTGGCCCTGATATAATTAATCCTGACAAGCTTTCTGCTTTCCACGTTTGCTCAGGTGTAAATGCATCTCTCTGGCTACATGAACACATAAACCCAAATGTTGAACAGCTTTGGTGATATAACTGTAAAAAGCAAAAAAAAAACAAAAACCACCAGCCTGAAAGTCAGTATCATTTTCTTTGAAAAGGTGATATTAGTTATACATACTACCCCAGGGTTTAGTGGAGTTGCTTGAGAATCAGGCATTGCAAACCTACAGAGCAGCTGCAGCCTCCTCGTTGTCCTTTACTACTAGCTGTAGTAAATATGTGTGTACGGTATGTAGGTGCCAAAAGTCCTGGCTTTACTGGGAGAAGCACCAAAAGTGGTCGCAGTGATGGTTCCTCCCAGAATACCTGTGGGACACAACAAAAAGATGCAGCAGCTTCAGAAGAAGGTTTTTAAGGGTGTTTTCATTCAGAAATACATGATTGTGTATATTGGTGGTTTCCAGGTCACGTGTGCTCAATATGTAGGACTAGTCTGCTAGATTCAGACTTATATCTTGGAGATATATGAGGCTCGGACAGTATAGTCAAGAGTAGAGGGTTTTGTGGCAGTTTCTGGTGTTGCTTATGCCTGTGTGGTACAGTGTCCATGTGCACAGGTGCTGCTGAGTTGGCCTTCGGGAGAGGATTCAGGATTCCTCTTGGGCAAGTCTGTTATCTGCCAAGACATTCCTGTGTAGTTGTGTATATGGTGGCGTAGTCTTACAGAAAGTTGATTCTCTGCTGGCCATGGAGATCAGAAAATGAAGGCACGGGTTTCATCATCTCTCCCGAGTTCCCTGCTAGCAGCCCTCTTGGGGGCAGGAGGCACCCAGGCCTGTCCTGCCTCACAGTGGGCAGGTGAGTGGGGTGCACATGCAGACTTGGGGGTGCATCAGAGTCCCCACAATGGAGGGACTGAGAACAGACTTAACAGAGTTCCCAGCTTTGTTATGCATCCGATGTGTACATGGGGCAAGACACATAAGGCTAAATTTGAAGATACCACTTAGTGCTGTGTTCTGTTGAAAATCCCAGCTGGTACTACTTGCATTTCTCTACGAATTTAAGACCCAAGCAAATAAAGCTCTTTCACTGTCAGTGCTTCTGTCTCCTGTCTGTAAAGGAAGAAGGATAACTCTTCCCTTATCTCACTTAGGTGTTACAAAGGTAAAAATATGAATGCTCATGGGTTGTTCACATATTGGAGTGGCAGGGACCATGCTTGTAGATCAGATAGGTAGAAGAGGGCAGTATCTTTCATGCTGCTAAATATGGCAGAACCAGAAGTGGTGCTGGCTGTGCTGCATGGTGGGGACAGCAGGGCCTGGGGAGAGTCACTTGAGGGTCTGTGATCTGTGCAAGAATGTCACGCAGGAAGATGTGCTGGCAGATGGGGCTCCTGGAGTGCTTTGTTAAATGGCAGTGTAAAGTCAGGTGACTGAATTTGCATGCTTAACAAGTGGGTTAATAAGGAGGCCAGAATGTGTCATAACAGAAAAGTATGTTACAAAAGAATCCCCACTCTTCACTGAGCAACTGAGAGAGGACATTTCTGGAAATAATAAAATCTGTGCTACAAATGAAGACGTTAGCTGCTAAGGAACAGAAATTGTGTTATGAGAGTAGAACAGGAGAATAACCAAAAGATAGATGCTCTTGTCTTCTGATTTACAGCAAAAAATCTGGATAGCTCTGCTATACTGGTAGTAGGATGCAAAACTTTATTTCTTGGCCCTAATCACCTGATATAAATACAGGTTTCAAAGGGCTGTACTCTTGTCGTGTGGCCAAGATCAGTATCCACTGACTCTGTTGACTTATGTTACATGACTCTGCTGGTTAACATTACAGATTTGCAGTTGAAACTTGGCAATGTTGTTGGTGAAAGGCATGAAGGAGTATGATGCAGCTTACTCTCTCCCAGTTTTAAGCCAGGGAAGATGCAGCAGATGAGTGTACACACTTCTGCCATTCCAGTTGGCAAATACAGCTTGGTGTACACAGCAAGGCATTTGCTGAATACAAAGAAGCCTGCTTTTTTTTTAAATCATACTTTAAAATTAGTCTGTGTTTTAACACTGAAATGCTAAAATAGTTAAAATGAAGGTGCTCCAAGGACCTGCTTTGCAAGTAATGGCTCCCCTCAAGGCTGTGGAGGCCTTTCAAGGTTCATTCTTTCAAATATCTTTTGACTTGGCAGGATCATGATCATTACCATTATTTGCATTGGAGCAGCACTGGAAGGTCCTGCAGTGCTGGTTACTGTACAGCATATTCTGAGGCCCTGCCCAAAATAGTGTACTGTCTTAATACATGAGATGCAAGAGAGCGGGGGAAGAAAATACTGTCCTGATGGTATGTCTGCCTGCAGTGTAGCAATGGCCAAATTTGTACTTGGAACTTCATTAGCGTGAGGATATCAGAGCAGAGAGTGTGCTTAACTGCTTCTTGTACTCATGAGGCAAAGGGCAGAGTTCAGCAGCACCCCTCTTCTCTCAAATGCTTCGGGACAGAAGCCAGCTGTCCATGTCGCTCTTTAACTGACAGGAGTTGTAACAGCAAAAGTCCTTCAGCTTTAGAAAACTCCTGCCAACTCAGCTGCGCCTATCAGGACTTGCACCTTGTCTGAGATAGCTGTTGGCAGCAGCAGCCTGTGCCCTCTGCATGGCCCTTAAAGTGACCTGAGTCTGAGGCTCCTTTCAGGTGACCTTGTGTGCAGTTTTGCCCATTAATCCAGTCCGTGCAGATTGGGCTTCTGAGCTCCATAACCTCTACCTCTTGCTAGTTTTGTTGTTATTTTAATCATACTGTAGGAATCCTGAGAAGCACATAGTGAAAATCTGTGGGATACTCTTTTAGCTTTTAAAATAACAGAAAAGGATCATTTTGAATTGGGCACCCTCAAGAAGAAACAAGGTTATGGAGCCTCATCTTCTGATGTCCCTGTTGAAAGCATAATGCTTCTTTTCAGACTGAGTGCAAACCTGATGACTTAGAGGGTTTTTTTGGCTTTCATCCCAAATACCACCCTTTTTTAAGGAAAGTCTTGTAAAGATGAACTATGATTTGATTAAAATTAATGCTGGAAATATTGTAACTAAGAACTATAATAGAATATATTTAACATTATAGCTTTAAGGCAGCTACCAAGATGCAAATAATAAAACCTTCAAATGTGGAAAACGAACTTTCCTAAGTACTTCTGAAAATCCTGATAATAACATCTCAATCTGAAGTTATTGTATGTTTTAATCTAGGTGTGTCATGTTTGCTTATAATAAAAAGCATTTCTTCCTGAACCTCAGTGCATATCCAGCTCTGT
The DNA here is from genome assembly GCF_001604755.1 of Lepidothrix coronata. Taxonomy (NCBI): domain Eukaryota; kingdom Metazoa; phylum Chordata; class Aves; order Passeriformes; family Pipridae; genus Lepidothrix; species Lepidothrix coronata. The sequence goes on from NW_016690244.1 coordinate 376,693, forward strand.
AAGGAAAGATTTTTGACTGTGGTAATTCATTCTGCATTGATTAACATTTGCATGTGGCTTCCTCTGAGCCTTTTCCTCTGTCCTCCTGCCCTCAGCCCACTCCATCTCCACGCATCCACCCCCGGGTAAAACAACGCTCCAGCGCAGCAAGCGCCAGTACGTGAAATAGTAGCACAACTTCTTTGCTTTGTGCTGTTTTCTTTGCAAGGGAGAAAATGGAAGTCTTCCCACAAGGGAAGATTTTGTTTTCCTCTTACTGTTGCCTATGATTCCCACCTGTTGTATATATGGTAAAAATATCTGGGACTTATAACCCAGCAACAGTACGCAGCTAGAGTCATGTGTGACCGGGTCAAACACACACTCGCTGGAGGGTCATGGCCAGGTTACTAAGTCAAGGCTGGCAAGTCTCCACGATAATGTTTTCTTTCTCTCTCACTCTTTTTTTTTTTTTCTTCTCCCCTTGTCTGTCTTCCAAACAAGAGTTTAAAAAAACCCAAACCCTCATAACAATGCAAACTATTTAAGCATGACAAATTCAAAGAAGTTTTTTATTAAAAAAAAATTGGAGGGGGGAGCGAAGTCAATGATATTTTGGATTTAATTTTATAGTATAGTTTTATGTGGCACATGAAAGAAAGAAATTTGTATTGAAACAATTGAGACCCACTTTCCCAGTTCCTGGCTCTTTCCTGGAAGATGATTAAAAGCAGACTTTTTTTTCCAGACGAGACATAAAAATTAAATGATCTACAGTATATAGTTATTTTTTCAAATGTTTGGAGGCTTATAAATAACTTCTACAATCAAATGCACACATACAAGCAGCAGAGAATCTGGTTCTAATTACTTGTACTTTAGTTGAACTTTGGCGTTTCCTTTGACTTTCTGCCTAATGTATGTGAGCTGTGTGCCTTGCACTCCTGCAGTGAATTCACAAAAAAAAAAAAAAGGCAAAAAATCCAGACTCTTGTTGGTGCCAACAAAAATGGGGGTTAACAGAATGTTTTGACCAAATGCAACACTTTGCTATTCACCCTAATTAGCTGAAATTGCTGCTTCCCACCAGGGACCCTGAGCTCAGTATTCAAAATTCCCTTGAGGCTATCCAGGAAATGCCATTTGCTTTACAACTTCTTATTCTTTTAAAACTCAACTGTCCAAAGTGTGCATTAACATGCAAGCTTAATAATCTAAGTTCAGAACACGAGGCATTTCATAGTGCCTGCCTGCTTCTAGCTGGTCTCAAAGTAAAATACCTTCTCCATCTGTCAACACGGTTTAGCTGGCAGTAAATTAGCTCTCACAAAGCACACTGTGCTTTTAAAGATCTTATCTGCTACTTTATCTAACCTTTAGAAATATTTCAGACATCTTAAGAATTGTGAAGTGACCGATTGTTTGAGAGTCCCTGTGTGCTTAAGCTGCATTCAGGTGTTGGGTGACAGCACTGAGGCTCTGTTTTCTCAGGTGAGTAGGGACCCTGAAGTGTCACATCCCACAGGACAAGACAGTAGGGCATGGAAAGAAGTTGCTTTTTTCCTATTCCCCCCACCCCCAAATTCCTCCTAAAACTGTAAGACTGCTTTAAAACTGCCTTTTCTGTAAATGTCAACTCTTGGCCCCCCATCCTTTCCTTTTTTCCACCTTGCATGTGCAGACATGCATAGAAGAAAGCTCTTCTGCTTTTGTGCATTCACTAGCTGCCAACATGTTACAAAAATAACACTTTTTACCTGCTGAGCATGAATTGCTACAGGTGCCTGCACCAGACTTTTGCACTTCCACACTGGCAGTACATACGTTTTCAAATAAAGAGTTAAAAAAGCTAAATCCAAGAAAGAATAGTAAATCAGCTGGAGTAAGAGCTGAATATGTGTATCCTGGGTTCAAACCTTCTCCAGAAAACACTACATCTTGCCTGTGATCAAAAGTGAATGTGACCAAACTAGGTTCTCTTACCAAAAAAACTACACCAAATCAACCAACCAACCAAAAAAAAAAAAAAAAACCCAACCCAAAACCCAACCAGTCTCTCTAGATGGTTGTTCAGCTGATGCAAGTATTATATTTAGTAGATTAGGTCCTTTTAGTGGTGCAAAAATATATATGGAGAGAGAGAGAGAGAGAGGTGTTCTACGGAGGATCTTCTGATTTCCGTTGGCTCTTTTGTTGTTGTATACAATTTCAAATCGTCCTGAAAAATATTCTCCAGCTTTATCTTGAAATCCTCACTTGCTGACTATGTTGTGTATTTATGAACTGAGTTGTTTAATCTCTTCTGGGTATGGCAAGCTCCTGGTGTTTCAACAGTGCTTGACAGACCTCTCTGAAGTACATATTGTTCGTGGTTTGAACACTGCTATTGGACGCTGGTGCTTGTTTAGGATGAAATTATGAATAAAGCAGAAGTGTATCAGTATTATTCCTCAAAGACTGCTTTCCCCAAACTGAAATCACAGAAGGATTGCAGGAGTGCAGTTGTTTTATTGAACGATACAACCTTGTTTTCCCATGGGGAGCCTAAAAACTGCCTTTTAGATGGACTGGGAGAGTTGAATGAGCTAATACGAAACACGTTGTCTGCTGGTATTAGAGTTTTAAAGCTAAAATTTTATCATTCCATAGACTCATTGGAAGCCACCATAATTCATGTACGAGTATGGAATAAGGCAAGGAATGTTTGAGGCCTCTCAAGGACATTTGATGAATCTAACTTTAATTTAGAAGTACTAATAGATTATCGATTCAAGCAGGGTGGCTGTGCAGAGATCAATAACAGACCACTCTCTATCTCAAATACAAAAAATTACTGTTGAAAAGAAATGATCATTCTCATCTGAGTTTTCATTAAGAAAAAACTTCATTAAAGTTTTCTTGGTGCAGTAGGAACCTGTAGACTTTTGGTCTGCCAAGTTCAGTTTATTTAATACTAAAAAAGATGAGTATAGTTCTGGATGTTGTCTTAATGGCACAATTTGTGGAGCCATGTTATTTTACTTTTCTGTTTTTTTCACAGCCTCCTTATTGTTATATAAATAAATTGGTCCCAATGGAAAGATATTCCTTTGCTTAGAATCAGACCCTTTAATTCTTCACTTTAGCATTTATTTTCTTTTCCAGAAATGTCCGTCCTTGAGGTTGATACTAGCTTAACCCAAGGAAAAATGGGGTCCTCCTCTCACAAGTGATCAGAGGTTGCATCGTGCTCTGTGATGCCCTCTGTGAATTCTGTAGCACGAGTTGACAATGAATCATGACTTTAATACAAATGTATCATCTTTGTAATCTGAAAAATATCATGTACAGTAAATCTTGTCTGAGATTTTTCCATTGAGTAATATTCTTTAGGGTCCACCGTTAGTACTTTTGAGATTTAGCTCTGCTGATAGTGCCTAATATTTCTGGATAGATCTGAGTTCACAGATCCTGTCATTCCTGTATATTTGTTGAAAGTTAGAGGGATTTATCTGAGAAGCAGCAGACGGCTAGGTGAAACATGAAAATGTATTGCACATCCACAATAAATGTGAGGAATGATGACAGCATATCACAGAAAACTAATGCAGATGTTTTGGAAAGATGTAGTTCACATGTCTTATCTTGCATCGTAGAGCTTTCACGTCCTTCCCCTGAAAGGGGTAACTGGCTTTTCAATAGGCTCAAACAAATGACCATCTAGAAATATTAAGGCAATAAAAGGATGTGGGGTCATAATATATAAGTTACTTTTTCTCAGCGAGGTTTCTTGATGTTACAGGTCCTAAGGTAGGTAAGGAAGTGTTACTGGGTTTTGCTACTTTTTTACAGATTTAAAAAAAAAAAAAAAAGGCAAGTTGTTCAGGTAATTTTCACTTCAGGTCTCACACTTAACTCTTTACATGTGTTCTGATACTTGCTGCTATCCTGCTATATCAGAATTGCAGATTGGAAGTGTTACCTTTTGTAGAAAAAGGCAGGAGATACAAGAGCTCTCCCAAGATTAGGTACTGATTAAAAGGGTACATGCTACAGTTTCCCTTTGAAGGCTGATATCGAGCATGCGCACGGGGATCCCATGCAATTCAATAGGCTAAAACCAGAAGATGAGCCCAAAGTTGTCCATTTTTGGAACCTAGTAAGAGATTGAAGCCATATATCTAAATTACTGGGTACTTTAAAATATACTTTGAAGCTATGCGATGTAGTCCTGTTATTACTTGCCTTACTTAGTTCCCCTTAAATGTTTCTAGGAAAGACAGATAAATGTTTATTGTGTAAAGAAAGATATGGGCCAGTTTCATACTTTTAATATAGTTTTATGTAATAATTTATTCAAACTTCATTAATAAATCATTCAATCATTATATTTTTTTCTTTTGTAGCAGTTGAAACTCAGAGCACCAGTTCTGAGGAACTTGTTCCGAGCCCTCCTTCACCACTTCCACCCCCTCGTGTTTACAAGCCCTGTTTTGTCTGTCAAGACAAGTCATCCGGATATCACTATGGTGTCAGTGCTTGTGAGGGATGTAAGGTGAGTGCCATCATCTCCCTTTCCTTCATTTCGTCTTAGAAAGGGATAAAGCAATGCAGCGTGGTGTGACTTGATTGTCTCCAAAGACAGCTGTACAGTTTCTTTTGGGAATTAATTCTTATTCATGAGTAAAGCCAAGTAAATTACCATCATTCCTGGAAATATTTCCCTTCATAACTTCTTCCAAATTATGTCTTTCAGGGACTTCCTTAAGTGTTGACTAGCGTGAGAATGTGATCATAGATGTAGACATAATCAAAGAATAAACTGAAAACCCTTTGAGACTCTTCACTGTCCATCTGTAGGTCAGGTATTCCCCAAGATCTCACACGACCTTTGGCTGCTCTCAACCTTTTCTGTTTGCTGCTACCTCTCTGTATCCAGGGGTTGGAATTTGGGAACAGGATCTGATCCTCTGGAATTTTTTGGTGTAGTCTCTAACTATCTAACTAATCTCAAATCAAATTGGGAATTTAAGGATTAGGAGGTTGGTATTTGCAAAATTTAATCTGTCAGCCGGCATTGCTGGCACATCTGCTAGCTGCTTCTCAGTGCTGTGGTTGTCAGAGCATGAATTGACTGTCCATAGGATGTGGTAATAAAATACACAATTCAAAAGTAGGCAATGTCTAGGCAGGAGATACCCATCAGAGAAGCAATGTCAGCTAAACAATGCTTGTATGGCAATAGTTAGAGGTGTGCACACAGTGAACAGAACGCATGTGAGGAAGAAGGTAGTGTGAAAAATGCTAAAGAAAAGATATCATAGGGCAGATGCTCTCATAGTTAACTTTGTGAGTACCCCACTGCGATGCTCTTTTTTAACAATCAAAGACCTATGATTTTCATCCTTCAGCTTAAAATAGTTGTGTAGTGTTTAGTACAGTGAAGATACTAACGCATGCTGAAAATATGACAGGTGCTATATCCATATAAATAAAGTTATTAGACTAAATTAACAAATTTGGTTTATTTTAATGAAATGTTATAATATTTTTCAGATAGTGTGAAGGTAGCCATTTTTACTTTATCCTTTGAACATTCAACTTCTTCCATGCTACTGGGCTCTTGTAGTGACATAAAATATCATAGTCCTGGGTTTGTGTCATTAGACAAAAAATTAAAAGATTGGAATCTGGTCCCCCCCCTTATTTTATAACCGTAGATACTGAATTAGTGAAAGTAACTATTTAATTTCACCTCAGTTTTAGAATCTCTTTCTGGTATTGAGGTTTTCCTTGGGTATCATATCTGTATTTTTTTCTTTTAGATGCCACAAAACTATCAATATTTAGGAAGATCTATGATAAGAATATGCTGTAACCGGTTTCATTAAATGGGAAATCTCATCATACTCAGATGCTAACACGCAAATGATGGTGTCATTTGCTCACCCACATTACCTCTAAGCAGAGGTGTAATTGCAGACCATGGCAGAAAGGTCACGTGTTCCTAAGAGTTCATTATTTTTGAAAAATATGCAAAAAAATATACTGTAAGACTTTTATTGGCATACTGCAAAGCATTTTCATAAATAATTAAAGCAAGATCACACTTGTCAAAACACATGAAGAAATCCATCTTGTAATGTGTTGGCCATTACTCAACAACAACAAAAAAATCATCTTCACTTATTTGCTAATTTGCAAGATGGTGTAATTCAGCATTTAATGATAGCTGGCTGCTAAAAGAAGAAGAAGAAAAAAACATTAGTTACATACAAAACCTGTCAGTCTGTGAGAAATAACAGGATTCCAAAGCAGTAACTTGGCTGCCTCAGACTGATAATATTTGGGTTTGTTGATGCTAGCTCTTCAGCAGGTTGGACTAGGATTTTATGGAATCTCTTCCACAGATTGAATCAATTTCCTTAGCGAGTGCCAGAAACTGGCAAGAACATGATGAGACTGCTGAATCGACCAGTGGTCCCTTTGGTGGACAGTTAAGTACTACACTTGTTGCTCAAAGTTGTCTGAGCTTTCAGGTCAACAGAAGTAGTGAGCTGGATGTCAGCAGACAGCAGTATGTGATTGCAACACCAGACACCACCTCAGAAACTTCTGTGTTGCCAGTTTCTACTCTTTCTCTGAAGAATGTTACCCTTTTTCTTTTGAGCTCTTTTTGACTGTTTAGTTTCTTTTTCTTTTACTTCATCTTTACTCTGCACTTGCTTTCACACTGTCAGTTCTTGGTCTTGTATGATAAGAAAATTGCCACCTTGTACTTCTGATTTCTAACCGTCTAGGCTTCTGCCTGTTCTTGAGTCTGCTTTTTACCCTGTGTTCCTGGTGCCAGTTCTTCATGCATCTCTTTCTCTGCAACCTTCATACAAAAATTTAACCAGTTGCTTTACAAGTTTCAGTAAGCATTGAGCATTTAGCACTAGTGCTGGGGAAGCCTTGTCTCCTGTGGATCTCTGCCTTTCAGTTGTTTAACCCAAGTTTATTAGAGTCTGTCTTTCACTGAAGGCTCTGCTCGGTATGGAGCTGCAGTTTCATACTGATTCTCTGATGAACCAGGGGAGTAATAACAAGGAAGAATTTGTATTACAACCTTTTGTGTAGTTAGGAAACTCAAATTTAATTCCCCTTTACCCTGAAGACACATCTCCATGGAATTTCAAAGAGCTCTATTTTCTTCAAGATTTGGAGTTTTACTGAAGCTGACCAGTGTGTTCAGAAGCTGTGGGGACGGGGAGAGGGAGCCTCACTTATGGCCGGGTTGGACAAACCTCATTCCGTAAGAAGCTAGACTAAAATATCAGTCAATCCCTTTCTTTCTCTTTTCATCTGACCTTGTAGCAATTTTCTCCTTCTTCATTCCTATTTTCCCTGTTTCTTTCTTCACGTGATTTGCAGTCTCTGTTCTGTGATATTAAACCTTAAATTCACTCATTTTTCCTCCTGCATTTGCACGTCCCTCTGTTTTGAGGTCCTTTTCTCAAGTCTTTTCTGACTCATTTACCTTTCACTTCGAACTCCTGGCAGTCTTCTTTCTCAAGGGAAGCACAAATGGAAAACTCTGCTCATATCATATTTATCTAATTAGGGCCCTGTTCTTTTGTTTTTCTCTGCTAGCTTTCCCTTGGTTTTCTTCTAGTTCCATCTCTGTTTCCTTCTCCTTTGCCTTTCTCCTTTGAGCTTTGGTGAAGCTGCTGCCACACTGATCATTAGCAGTCTTCATCTAGTGCAAGGGACAGTTTTCTGTCCTCCAGGTTTTGGGTTGATGGCTGCCTTTGATTCATTGGGATTTCTTTTTCCTGGCTTTTGAGACTCTTTAGATTCTCATCCTACTTACTGATTATTCAGTGTCTCTTACTTAATTGGCTTTTTATCCATTTCTGATGCTGTTCCCTGAGGTTCAGTTCTTTGGTTTTCTGTCTCAAAAAGCATCAGTTACTGACCTGTTTTATGGTAGAAGAATGGGGGATATCATGGCAATATTCTGGTCATAACAGGTGTATTCTTAATCCAGCCAGGAGCCCTTGGAGAGCTGTGGATGGTGACTGTGACCTTGTGACGTTCAATTTGGGAAACTCTGCTCTGTAAAATTTGTCTTCCCTCAACTGTCACCAAACCATGGATGACTTCCAAAGCATCCCTATCTCTGACTTCTCTCCTTCTGTCTTTCCATGATGTGTTATCTTGCTCACCTCACTGTTACCTTGGACACAGAGTTCACAAAGACAGAACTTTTCGTCCTCTTTTTGTGACATGACCAACTGTAATGTCATGGCATGGAGTTCTTTCAGACATCATGTCATGATGACATAATTTCTGATCTGCAGTATTCTAATTTACATGACCTGTTGTCATTTTTCCTCCAAAATCTGAAAATCTGGCTTTGACTGCCTTCATTGTCAAACTCTTGCTGTGGTCTTCTCACATGGGATTAGATTGGTCCCTTCTTCTGTCCTCCCTTCCTCTTTCCCACACACTGTCATCCTTGGACCTTATATTTTCAGGTACCTGTGAACAACCTCCATTACCAATTACTTCAGTGATTCTGCTGTCTTATTAATTAACAGTCTTCAGTACTGTGCCATACCAGACTGTTCTGTGGCTTGTGTTGATATATTAATCATGTAAGGTTTTTAGAGGGTGGAGTATTTCACAATAGGCACTTGTGAACCACAATAGAAGTTTTAAACTGGTTTAAATAAATTCAAAAAAGTGTGGCTTTGTGTTTATTTCTGGATGTTACACTGCAAAAGTGTATGTTCTTCATAGCCTGTGGTTGGCTTTGTGTACATATTAGAGTTTCAAAACCAAACGGATCTTCACAGTGTATTTATATTTTGTAAGAAAAATTTCAGAGCCAGTCCATCTTTTTATGTGTAAAACAGTACATTGACAACATTCAGCTTATTTACAACTTTTCCATTTTGTAAACTGTGTGGCATTTCAGAGGTGGGTTTTGGAATCTACTTGTGTGTTTCATGACCTCAGTTACAGGCTTCTGAGATCTTTTTTTTTTTTTCCCCAGTCTCTGGGTGTTGCTAGATAGCATGCAAACAAATTCCGTAGAAAATGAGCAGTTTGGATTTATCCAGCTGGTACAAGTGGTTATAGGGCTGGCTGTCACCAAAAACTCAGCTCTTTGGTCCTGACTTGACTCGTGTAGCTGGGTTTGAAGAAAGGGAGACTGAGAGTAGTGGGCTGGATTCCCCACACAATGCCATCATTGTGTGGGTGAGGAGGAGAAGCTGGTGTTCTGGCAGCTTCAGCTGTCTCTGAAAGCCTTGTCTCTTGTTCTGGGCATTTAAAAGACAGCATTCCTTTGCTGACAGTCCTGCCTGGATTACTGGCTTGAATTTGGTGGGCAGCAAAGATGCCTAAAGCAGTTTCATTGGAGAAGACAGCGCAGCATATAAGAGGGTAGGTTTACGGTCCAGCAGTTTTGTCTAAATGATGAAGATACCTCTCTGCCTGTTATTGATGGTAACAGACAAAAATGTAGATAAATCTACTTCAATACTGAGTGATCCCAGGTTGGCTTTTATCATAAAATAAGAATAGCTTTCCTTCCATCAGAGTTTTCATATAAGATCACATCTAATGTAGGATCATTAAATTAAAAGGGTAGCCACATTTAATATATTTTCAAAGCTTTTCAGCTATGCAAATGTGTTTATTTGTTTGACATCTTCCTGACTCAAATATATAATTTCTTTGTTGCAAAGACTTAAAGCATTATGGAAAAAAGGGCATTGATATAAACCGTGAAATTTAGGTCTGTAATTTTGTGGGACTGACTCCTCAGAAAAGCTAAGATACACATAGGAGAAGAAAAGAGAGAAAATGACAACAGTTTTTGCTTTGTCCAAATTTGCTGATCCACATGGGTGTTAAGCTTGGGACAAAAACTGTCATTTTGTTATAGGTTTAACTTACTTGCTTACAGATGCAGTGTCAGGCAGTCCCACCACTCAGCTTGAGGCCCAAAATTAGTTGCCTAACTTTGAAGTCTGGAGTTTCTCAGTCTGTGGAGAGAGAGAAGCTCCTCTGATGGCTGATTCAGAGCATCTAAACCAGATCTGCTCTGGGTTACCTTCCAGAGCAGCCCGTCCCCATGAGCCTTTGGGTTAGGTGCCCAAGCACAGGCTTTCCCTGTTGCAGGCCATGAATTCCTGGTCAGCACTGGTCAACAACTGATTTACAAAATGCTACTGACAGAGAGAGAGGAACTGGCTTTCATTTTATTTATTTGTTTGAAGTTTGATGACAAAGATATTATTTCCAACCTAAATGATATTATGATTCTGTGATATTATGCTTTGGTCTGCGAGCAATGTTGCTGAGAGACCTAAAATATTTTATGGATTGTCATAGCAAAGTTCCCTTTATGGAACAGTGTCCTTTGGGACAGATGCCTTTTTCCTTTTAATAACATCTCTTACATCATGTGAGAACAGATTTGCATTTTCTTAGGCAGTTTTGGGATTGTGGAGGGATCTTAAGCAGCAGTTCTTTTTGATAACACCACTCTTGCACATGTTAGCTTCTAGCTATAATATAATTATATTTAAGCCTGTATTTATGCCCCTTTACTGGGAATTAAGAATCCAGACACAGAATTTTCTCAGCTACTTAGCAGTAAAAAAAAACCAAAAAACCCACTTCATAAAACCAGCTAACTAACATTCCATGCATTTGTTCAGCTTTGTTTTCCTGGCACGTTTTAATCACCTACAACTGAAAGAGAAAGTAAGAAATGTAAACTTTACAATAGGTGCAACAGTATGATTTGTATCAGGGAAAGAAGTAATATTGTTTGCAGCAATGCAATTGTAAAAGCTTCTGTTGGTTCAAAGAAAAATACAGATCAGCTTGAATGATCAAGCTGTATTCGTCTCCATTTAAGCTGTATTAGTGACAGTGCCAGCAGTAGAGATGTACGCTGTCATCCATGCACAGCTATGAAAAATTCCTTGAATCACAGAAAATTGCTCCCAGTTTCAGTTAAATCAACAATACTTTTTTTAGAAGGTGAAAAATGTATTTTGAGATACATTTCTGCATACTATTAGTATCATCTGATCTTAAACTGTAAGCACTTCACAGCATAGCAACATAACGAGTCATTCATTTGCAGAAAGCAGTGCAGTATACAGAAAGACACTAAATGAGTTGCAAGTACTTTAAATGTAGTACTGAAAACCTGGAATTTTTATATATTTATGCTAGCGGAGGAGACCTGGTTGTTTTAATGCCATCTTTGAAATTTTAGTTTTTCAAATAACAAACCCAGGGAAAGCCAGGTGTCCTGTGAAAAGCTGGTATCTGTTTCAGTAAGTTCTTAATTTTTTTTTTATTATTTGTTTGGAAGATAAAACTTTTGACAGATCTTGAATTTGTTTCAAAATTTTGAAGATGGGGAAGCATAAATTTACTGGAAGCTTGCTGAAAGCAATCAAGTATGATGAAATAGATGGGATCAGGAACAAAAATTTTAGCTTACCATGTTTATTAAAATCTCTTTCTGTGTTGTGTAAATGCCATGAATGAAAAAAAAATTGCTTGCCAACCATGATAGATAACAAAAATGTAAATTATGTTGTACGTTTGACTGCCATATTTGCTTTCCAGTGCTTTGGGCTCGGGTTGTGGGTTAAGAGCAGCAGTGTCCGTATGGGAGTATAGCACATACATCCACAGCTAATCTTCCTCTCATCCTGCCTCTTGCCTGGTCGTAGGCCAGGGGTTTGTCTTAAGCTATAAGAATAGTTGTTTTTTACTAATTACTGTAGTTTTTTTTCTGGCAGCGATGTGGGTACTATAGAAGCACAGAGCTTATCCCAAATTAGCTTTTTTTACCGCGCTAACCATGCCGATACAGTTATTTGTGAGCACAAAGGCTAAGGGCCTGTGGAAACAGGAGCTGGAAACTACTCTCTTATTTTCCATGAACTGTCAAATATGACATATAATTGTTTGTCTTAAATCTTGCACTCCTTTGTTTTGTAAAATTCCCAATACTGTCAGTGAAGACTTTCTCAAAAAAGAACAGCAGTGTCAGACTCTTACACTCTGGTGTGGTTTTGGGCGTGGCTTTGTTGTGCCATGTACCTGGAAGGTTTCTGGCTGTACCAACTAGTGTTCCTCCTGCAAGCAACCACCTCCTCTACAGTTTGGATGCAGCCATCCCATTTCAGGGGCCAAAGGAGTTAACTAAGGTAGATGTGGATTTTCCTGTAGTACATCAGCAAGCCATAGTGCCTGTGACTGTTCCCAAGAGCATTTCCTAATATAAATGTCGCCTGCTAACCTTGCTTATCTTTTCAGGATCTTTGGCCACTAACCATTCCACAACAACTACAGGTTTTTCATTATTAGTAGTAAAATAAAATTGTTGAGTCGTACTCTTCTGGCAGTGTCTACGCCTTCCTCTACCTGAGAATACATACCATAAAAGGAAGAAACTTCAAATTTACATGTGTATGTACCTGTCCTTATTGGAGTTGAATCATGGTTTCTCGCACAAAGGTAAATAATGAAGAGTCATTGCAGGTGTGTTTGTCACATTTCTATCCAACTTTCACCTGCCCATAGCTGTCGTGGCCTATTGGCAGATGAATGAGAGAGCTGAGGCTCACACCTGATCATAATGTGGGGGTGGCTTACAACAGCTTCAACAGAATTAAGTAAATTATATGCACATGTGAAAGTGCTGTCTCTGCAACTCACGTCATGTTGTACTGACCAGAGATGCCAGAAGCAGGTGGGCTGTGATTCAGGCTGGTACACTTGCCTGCTGAGAAATCCCCTGGTTGGCATGCAGTGGATGTGGAGTGTGTTTTTATTTTCCTGTAGGTAGGTTCTAATGGGTTTTACATTTTCAATTTTCTTCTTAAGTATGGATAAAGGGAAGCCCCATTTATTTTGTTCTCATGTTGTCAATCTATTTCATACCTCTTCATTATTTTAAGGACCACATATGGCCTTTGATTATAGATGTGGAGTACAAGCCATCCTGAGCACACCCAGAAAGTTGTACAAGTGTAGTAAAAAAATGCAGCTTTCCACCATGTTTAATACAACATTTTATAATATGGTCTTTAAAAGTACTGTCTGCAGAGGTAATTTAGCAGATAAGGAAATAGGGATATCTGAGTAAACATCTCAGAAATTAAATACTCTTAGATTTTCTGTTAACAGTACTAGCCTACATTTTTTTTTATACTGGACCATATTTATGTGTACTGAACAGCAATTACAGATGTGTAAAATTACAATGAACTAGCTTTCATTTTTTAACTGTGGAACTTTTAAAAAAGAAAGTGATTGATGAGAAATTGATAGAGGAGGGTATACAAGCAATTGATTTGTTGAATTTAGATTTAGGGTAGCTTGTTGGACCCCTAAAGAAAGTGCACTGTTTTCCCTGGAAGAAAGAAGAGTAGAATATTTTGCCAGACGTGGTTCTAGCTGAGTGTGACTGATGCTGGTGAGATGGTTGGGGTCAGTGCTCTGCTTGCTTTTAGCATCTATTTAAATTGTAGTTTGTGTTTTTCTTAGCAAGTACTTAAGAGATTTGCTGATTGGCACATCTTAGAGAAGATCCAAAATTAAGGAGTTTCATAATGGTACAAAATGGAATTAACCATTTTTTAATTCTGTTCACTTATATGTTAAGTAGATATTCAAATGCTCTTTGTTTGCTACATATTTTGAATTTATTTTGAAAGACACATCTATCTATAATTTCTGGCTATTGTAAACCATCACCTAGTTCATAAACGGTCAGTTTCCCAATTTGCAGAAATACTTTGGCCTTGGAAAGTGGCCTTTCATTGCCATCTGCACTTACTGACTGACCTGATAATGGAAACAGGGGTTCTTTCTAATCCCAAAGGAAGTGTTCCTTTGGGGAAATTTCCTAAAGGGGTATTTGCTTTAGATTCTTCTGGAAATGGGGGGCAATTGAATTTGCAGCATGAATCCCAGGGCTGTTCTGATTTGCAGAGCTACTCTTCGTCTGTGCTGTAGGAGGAAAGACAACTGGATGTAATTTTCCAAGATTCAGTATTTCCAGTGCAGTCAGATTTAGAGATTCTTTCTCCAATTTTATTATGTACATTCTTTTTTTCCTTCACTCTGTAAAACAAAACAAATGCCTTACTAAAAAGACTCTCTCTGTCTTGAGTAACCATTCCAAAGACCAGAAACTCCCAAGGTTGAGATTATAGCCATGTGCCTATCTTTCCCTCTTTGTATCTGGATTTTGCTATAGTCTTTAAGTATGAATGCCTTGTTTCTTGAGAATCATGTAAATGACATACATGTTGTGTCCTTATTTCTGTTTTATACTATTCTGAATGTTTCAGAGTACTATTAAATCAGAGTTAGTATTGACTTCCATATACAGGGGACATCTCTAGGTGTGACACCTGTGCACCTCAGTACTCCAGTTAGGAAAACTTGTAGTGTTAAAGAAGCCATGCATCCAATTCTGTAATTGGTAGTTTTGGTATGTTGGCATAGAAGCTGTTTAACTGGTATGCTGCTGCAGCTGGTTTGCCAAATATTCAAGGTCCCTATTCATAAATTAGTCTTCCTTTTGGTAATATATAGGAGTCCCCACAATTTCCACAACTCAATTCAGAAGACAGATGAGAGGTAGAAAGACATTTTTGTGTATAAAGTCCCTTATGATTTCATGTGGTCATGCTTAAAATTTCTCATTTAATATATTTTAGTGGGAAAAGTTACTATGCAATAAAAACTGGATCATAATACCTACATTTTAGGGGGAAAAGGTATATTGTTTCTGGCTCCCCTGTCCAGAATAACGGATACGTAAATTACAAGGTGAGATGCAGTTGCAAGTAGTGCCAAAAAATGTAGATTTGGCTAGCTGTAATTGCAGTCAGTGATTTCACTCCAGCTCTTTTAAACTTAGTGCTGGAGGGGAGAGCCAGCAGCCCCCAGCCACTGCACGTGAGCAGGGTCTGCCATTGCCTGGTGTCAGGGAAACTGATCAAAAGCTTACGAAGCAAGTTTGTTCTCGTTTTAGAGTCTCTTTAAAAGTGACAATTTAATGGGACCCATTACTGTCAGCTGTGGCGGGTTCCCTCTCCCTCCTCCCAGGCGCTTAACAGGGAAAGCAGAGATTTATAGCCGTGGTGCAGCTACTCCAATGGACTACTGTTCACTCCTCCCACGAGTGGCCTGGCTGGCTGCTCTCCAGATGAATCTTCCAAGCAGAGGAGAGGTCTCCCCTGCCTCTAGAGTGCTTGCCTTACTTTGGAGCCCTGTACATCTGTGCTAAATATATTTGTAACTTATTAGGTCCTTGCTTCAGTGCACACTGTCATCTTCACATGCTTTCTGCTGGTCCAAAAGAATGGCAGCACTCCAGATTTAGGAAGATATAAGCAAACCATTTAAGAGAGAGCTCTGCAACTCGTCATTTTTTAAATTAATAAGCACTACCACTTTTTTATCTTTTTTTTTTTTTTGGATCAGAGGATCAAGGCATTTCTCAGATGCTGCTGCAAAGGGTCTTACCCAGTCCACATTCATCTGTAGTGATGCCCAGTGACTATTCCATGTACAGACTCAAAAGTGAAAACTAGGCATTTTTTTTGAAAGGAAAGAGAGTGTTAAGTGAACAGGATAGACGCAAGCACAGCACCCAGGAGCCAAATGGGTGATCTAACTAAGAAGACCTTTCATCTTACCCTACGTCCATGTGATTTTTGTAAACTGAAAGGTTGAGCATCATGTGATTATATGAGCTCTGTGCTTGAATCTGGCCATTGACTGAAGTCTGGCAGGGGAGGGAGAAAACAGGAAAACATCTTGCTAAGATTTTCCTGTGTTAGATTAATCAGCTCCAGTTCATTCACTCATCTCTGAAAGGTCATGTTTTCTCCTCGTCGAAGCTGCCCAGTCCTAGACTCTCCCTTGCTTCCCTACAGCTTGGCTGAATGATCAGTGGTGGCCAACACTGGGCAAGGTGGATGCAGTCCTGCATTTGTCCTGAAAGCTGTGATGCTTTTTCAGCATCTCAGTGTGATTTGTGTTGGTGTTTGCAACAAGATACATCTCTTCAATTAGTGTTACCTTAAGAGTCCTTATTGCTTGGAGGAACTAGTCAGTTGATTTCACTGGCTCTGTTTCTGCAGTTGCTAATCCCTTGCACTGGCACAGACTGCATTTCATCCACCTTTCTCAGCCTGCTTTCTCATGTTTTTGAGACCATTTTGACTGTGGGTACTTTTTACAGAAACTGGGCAGAGTGGTGTGGCCACCATCTCACTCTTAAAAATGGTGGGTTTTCCAAGCTGGTCCAGCTCCAACTCATCTCTCTGCTGTCGCCTTCGGTAATGAGTTTCAGCTGCAGTGTGGAAAGGTAATTTTCCTTGACTACTGCCAGTACTAGAGAGCCAGACTTGCATATTTCTGGGTGTTTACTTGAACTCTGTTTTCTAGTCTCCAGGCATCCAAGTTTCCCCAAACTCTATGCTTTGCAGGGTTTTAGTGGATAGTTCTGTATTAGCAAAGTTTCTTTGTTGCCGAATGCAGGGGAATGAGAGTGTAGCATAAAGTAGCAAGTACAAGATATTACTTGCCAGATTTCAAGAAATCTGGTACAACATATTTGTTTAGATGTCAACTGTCAAAACTAAGAGCAAAAAAAAGATTATGGGGAGATAATGAACTTGTGTTGATGAGTCATTCAGATAGATGCCTGAAAACTGTACCAGGAAGCATAATGCTCAAGATATCTGGTTTATTTTGGCATGTTTATGTCCATGTTATTTCTTCTGAGTATTTTTAGGTTGCTTTCTGCATTGTTTTCGTATGGCACTTCATTCCTCCTCAGAAACTTCCTTGCTTGCCGTGGATCAGGCAAGTTTTAAAACTCCTCCCAGGTCATCAAAAAGAGAATAGAAACATGCTGGGTGTTGAAGACCAGAGGGAGCTATGCTGTGGCATGGCCAGAGCCATCTCTTTGCCAGCCTGGCAGGTGGGCACTGGCCCAGCACCCACAGTCACCCACCCAGCCAGCCAGGCTCAGGCTGGGGAGCTTCACTGGCTCCAGATCAGCTGGGGAGGGAGCAGGGAACAGCTGGCTGTGCAGGCAAACTGTGCGGATCTCTCTGCTAGTGCGAGGGGAATTGCACTTCAGCCAGCTTGCAGGCATGCATAAATATTTGTGGCATAGTTTGCGTTATTATTTCAGCTGAGCTGTAAACATTCAGTTGCTGATAGCGGGTTAGAAACTAACGCCTCTATAAATTTCAGATGGTGCAGAAATGCAGGGATTTTTGTATTGCCTGACAGTTAAATAAAGTCCCTGTGCCTTTTTGGATAAATAACCCTGGAGCCAAGTTTGTGCGGGAACTCTGCAAGCCTTTGTGAGGAAGGCTGGGAGGGGAAGAGGAGGAGGATACAAAGCCTGCCTGTGAGGGGAATTTCCGTGGAGCATGCACACACCTTCTTTCTCCCATGTAGGTTTGTGTTTGAGCTTGCCCTTTCCTCTTTGCGTGTTTCCATCTCTGCCAGCAGCTAAAAGGAGACGTTAATTTGAGGGACTGCTACAAGTAATTGCAGCATGGTAATTGCATAGCTAACATGAGTCTTTTCCTTGTCCTGCCTGCTGCAGGAATCTGCATGTCACTGCACGGGCATAGCTTGGTGGGGATTTTTTGTTTGTTTTTACTAGGAGGTCCACTACTTTGGTTAGAGTAGCTTTTGTTTGCTGTCTTTCTGTTGTAGTTCTGTGCAAAAAAATCCCACATATGTCCTAGTAAAATTGTGACATTGTCTTTGGAAAATGGTTGCCCTGCTTCCACTGCCCGAAAACCCATCGGATAAAAACAAAGACACGAATTATAAGTGTAAACCAAAATCAGTCATACAGTTGAGGGATAACAATCTGGAAAGTCTTCCGTGATATTGTGATTCCATGCAGGAGGGCAGCTACGTAAATGGTTTGGAAAAGTGTCATTCTTTACGAAGAAATACTGCACTTAATTAATTCTTGCTCCTGGGAGGTCAACCTGGGGCACTCATTATTGTCTTAATTGGTGGTATAAATCCTGAGGCACTGGAGGGGGAGAGAGGAAAAAACCGATGAGCACTTAACAACATATAGCCTTTTGGATAAGTGCTCGCCAGTTGTACGACCATCCTAGTGACATTTTATGGTTTTATTGGGTTATAGGTCTGGTTCTTCACAAATTAGGTTAAAGGTAATTGATTTGCATAAACAAAAATATGGACAACAGCAAAATGCAATAATTCATTCCTGAGTTCTCCATTAAACTGTGTGAAATAACTCAGTGTGCTGCAACTCAGAAAAGTGCTTCTTTGATCTCCTGTTATTTGTATTAAATTGTGTTCATTACTCTTTCCATCTGGAGTTCCCTAGCAGGCCAAAAATCATCCTACAGACAAGACTGAAAGGAAGTTAACTGTAACTTTTTAATTATATACATTCCATCTCCTTTTTTTTTTTAATTTGAAGAAAGCAGATGGAAGCACATACCAGTGCCTTCCTCTCTGTTTAAATCACTGAAGTGGAGAAGCAGAAAATCTCAGCCGTTCTTTCCCCTCACATATTGTTTCAAGGTGATGACTGTTCTGTCTGGAGAGTTTGACATGTTTGCTAAAAAGGTCAGGAGTTCAGTGAAAATCGAAATTGTGGAAAAATCCGTGTGTAGTTGTAGGGATGCCGTGGTACCCTCGCCGGAAGAATCTGGTTGCTGCAGATTTGTAGCCGATGGATCACATCTCCCCTGTTTTGTTGTTAGCTGCCTTTCTGCCAGCTGGCCAGCAGAAGTGTTTCAAACTCTCTGGAAAAAAAAAAAAAATCAATGGTTGGTTTGGGGCATGGTTTTGACATTAGACCAAGGTTTGTGGAATCAGAAGATATGTTGGCATGGGGCTTCCTAAAAAGTGGTGTTTGTTTCCAGCCTCAGTAGTGACTGATGGCTAATCGGCATTAGTAGCCCCATGAATAACTTTTTTCAAGCTCTGTCATCAGAATTTTTTTTCTTGCCCTCTGAAGCCTGCAAGACCTTTTTCACCTTAGAAACTATTAGGATTTATCAAGCATGGCCTGCCCTGTCTTTGCTGGAGAATTTTTTGCAGTTGCAGAAGAACATCCCCATTGTGGTAGCTTAGAGAGGAGCGACATCTTCCTTATTTGACTATCCACGTCCCTTGGGCCCTTTTGTCTCTTTAAGAAATGAGAAAACCCTGAAACATTTCAAACTTTTCCATTTGTATAACAATAATGAAAAGATAATAAACCTTTTGGGCCCCATAGTGGGTTGCTCTTAGGTCCACAGGTCTGTATTTCTGTATGCAAGCTGCTTATTTTTATAAAGTGTTTTGAATTCTGTCAATTAAAAGGAATAAAGATCACTGCCACACTGGTTTCAATAGCAAATTTGGGTTTCTTTGGCCATGGAATCTTATGGCTGCTCTCCATCTGCAGAATAAATGGCTAGATGAGCAGAAATGTGGATGGCAAGCAGAGAGTTTCTGCTGGAAATATGAGCAGTGACAGATAAATCCAGAGCCCTACCCAGGGTGGGCTGGAGCCCAGCTCCTCCTCTGCTGCCTGGCTGGCATCTCTAGGTGCTCTCTACAGGCTATTGGCATTTAACAGCATTTATTCATTTGTTTTTGCAAAGATCTGCCTATCCCGCCCTGACGTACATCATCAGCACAATTTCCCTGCTTTCTGGCAGTGAGCCTTCCTTTACTTATTGTTGTAGCTGCTTCCATTTTGTGCCAGGGGTGGTTTCCAGCCAAAATGTCAGACAATTAATTTGTTTATTCTGTAAGCCGTGACTTCCAAAGTGTGATAGATAGTGCAGACATCCTGGAAAAGTGCTGTGCAACTGGGAATAAGTTCATTTTGAGCTTCCTTTTAGATAGCTGCTTTGGTAGCTTTCATTACTTGTGGTTTGCAGCCGTTTTGCAATTTGTTTTGCCTATATGGTATCCCCGAACAGCGTATGCTGGGTTTTATGTCCTTCGTAAGCTTTTCTGTGCAACTCCACTTGTGAGTTTGCATGTTACCATGGCCTTTCAGAGCAAATATTCCTGATTAACAACTAAAAGCTGTGTGTCTCTGCCCTAATGACTGCTAGTCCTACCAGGACTTTGTGAGGAATGTTTTTTTTGTTCCTTGACTCCTGCTACCTGTTAATAAAAGTACTGCAAACCACATTCAGTTCATGAAGGTACCTGGGCAGTTCCCAAGTCACAGAACAAAGTAGTTTTGTGCAGATCCCATCACTGAGAGATACCTTAAATGTCTGTTGATGCTCTAGAGAGAGTAGGAATGGGGTCTTTACCTTGTCTAAATACATTTTACAGGATTAGCAAGGATTGAGGATAGCTTGAATGATTAAAATAGAGAGACTGAAAAGACGCTATGCATCACAGATTTCTTGTGTAAAAAAAGGTACATATTTGTCCAGACCCTATTTCAGAATAAAGTTAATGGCAGAGGTTTCGGGTATGTGGTAGGCTGGATTTTCTTTTCGGTTGTTATTGGTATTACTGGTATTTATCTTTCCTCTCAGAGCTCAGCCAGAGTTTATAAATGGCTGATAAACTGTACCATAGAAAAGTCCTTCCTGTCCCTTTGTTTCTTTTACGATAGAGTAGCCGTAGGCTTCACTCAGAAGCTTATTTTGCAAATTTACCAAAGAATGGCCTCTAAATCTGCAGGAGTCATAGCTGGCTGCCTGTATTTGGGGGTAATCAAAGCTGAACCAGATGAACTGAGCAGGCTGTTCAAACAGATTGAGCTCGCAATAGCCCTTCTCTGCTGATTACTCTGTCCCTGGCTTGCAGTGCAAGTTTTCGGCTTGTAAGCCCACTACGCCTGCAAATAAGATTTGGCATGCCCTGTGCTGGCAAAATATTTTTAAGACATTGTTGAGATCAAATGATCCATCTCTTCATGCAATGTGCATAACTTGGGCTCTAAATCATCTGCCTTGCCAAAATCAACTGGACAGTGAAGGAGAGGGAGTTGTATAGATTCCCCATGAGATATGTAAGGCTAGCAATTCATGCTAACAAATCCATAAGACTTCATAAGCTTAAACACTTTACCTTATCTTGAGGGCTCATCCTTAATGAGGGCTTTTGTATTCAGATAGCCAGTGGCATAATAGCATTCAAAATATTACTGAAATAGTTAATATTCTCTATAGGCATCTGTGTCTATATACGTGTCCTGTACTGAGCTCTCAAAGTTTGGTGCACTTACAGGCAAATGCTACAAAAGTGGTGAATGGGATGAAGTGTTTTTTTCAGCACTGTGTTGAAGTTAGATTGACTAAATAGATTATTTACTTCTAAGCAATAGATGTAGGAAACTGGGTTTATTTGCTGCTTGATACATACGTATGGTTTCACATATCACTCTCTGCTTTCAGTGGGGCAGATAAGATATCAACACAATTAAAAGTGAAAAATAATCTGTCTGCTCTGCCACTGGTGGATGCTCAGAGAACACACGCTGATACAATAGATTTCTGAATAATTTATACTCAGCATTTTTTCCTTGCACTCGGTAAATGAGGATGCCTAATGTGGCATGGTCAGAGTGATACTCTATCTGTCATCCATTAAGATAACAAGATTGGTGAGCCTGGGAGGAGCATGGCGTGGTACACAGAAAAGATGAGATTACAAATTGAAATATTTGTCCAAAATGTTCAGTGGAAAGGATACTGATAAAAGCGGCTGAGAAAAACAGAATTAATTCAGAAGTGTGATTTCCACAAAGCTTTGTCTTTGCTAAAATAAAAACACAAGATCCATGTTCCTTTCAAAAGCTGTGGATAAAAGGAATATCGGAGCAAATCACTGTTCCCGATAGGCCTTCAGTAGCTTCCTCTACTCTAAATTCAAGTGCTTTGTAGGTGCTATCAAAAACAATTATGTATGACAGTACGTATGTATGACAGTAATGCTTTATGTCTCACAAAATGGGATTTTTGTTTTATATTCATAGGGCATTTTAAATTACAAAGAAAGAATCATTCATGATTGTTTTTGGCACAGGAGTGTCTCATCTCCCATCACAGGGTGTTAATTTGGACAGGATGCTAAAATATTTGCATAAAAATTGGCTCATGTAAATATTCAGCCAAACAGATTTGTTTCAAGGTAAATGTATCATAGTATGTAGTAGATTGTTTTCCAAGAGCCAGTAGGCAGCAGAAGTTGATTAATTTATAAGCTGTGGAGTTTTGCTGTCTCTGAAGTTTCTGACAACTTCTTCAGGGCAGGTCACGCTTGGATTTTCTTGATTTTTGAAGAAATTGTTGGGGTGGTGAGATCAAATGAGAATCACTTGACAAAAAGCACTTGGAGGAGAACTTAGGCTTGCTTCTAATTTTGCTATTTTTAGTGAAAAGACCAGTGTTATACCTGTGCTATTTGGAACCCAGCCTTGACATGGTTTAAATGTGCTTTTCTGTTTAACTGGGCAGCAAACACCCGCTCTGTCCATCTCTGTGTCCTGTGGGGTTTTCTTTTGCTGCAGAGCTGCAGGCAAGGTCCAAACCCCTGCAGAGGGAAAGACAGGACAGTCTTTGTGTTTTTCAGCCCAGATTCAGGAAATGTTTCTGAGCATGACCCTGCTTGCAGTGCCACCCAAAACTTGTGGCTGCAGGGCACCAGGCTTATGGAGTCGTGCGGGGAAACTGAGCCCCAGCACCCAGCAAATGCTTCTCACTCTCTGGTGCCTGAATTCCTGTACCTCCCCCTAGGATGGCTTTGGTTTGCTGTTTGCCTGCAAAGGTATTTATAATCTGGGCATTTTTCTTAGTGCCTGTCCAGAGGAAAATTTAAAAATCAAATCTTTCTGGTGACATATTGCTGAGGTTTAAAAGTGAGTTTACCACAAATCTTAATAGGAATAGTATCCCAGTCTTGTCTTGGGGATACTTGGGAATGGGCACTAATACACTGTCAAGAACCATGTCCTTAGTTTTGAGCAGGACCACGTTACATCTTTTTTCACCTGAATATTTTATGCAAACAAGTTCATTTTCTTTCTGTTCCTTGAATAACTCCAGGAAGAAAGTCAAATACAGGTGTCAAAAAGTAATTTGTAAAACAACAGTCCAAGCTTCCACGATTAATGTCCTCATCTATATCTTTCATTCTGTGGAAGGCATTGCCTGGGGAGGTTAGGCTGTTGAGGAAACTGTCTTCATTTTAACCTGGAGATCTGCTTTTTCCAAAATTGTTCTTCTTAAGCCTTTTATATTAATAATGAGCTCATGAATGCTTTATACTTACTGTCTGCAGAAGCTGGATTGTGGTTTTCTTTTGGGCTGCGCGGTCAACTTTATATGGTAAGGACTGAGGCAACCTCCTCTGCTTTCCTTCCTGATGGGCTGTAATTGAACCCTAGCTTATAAGGATGCAGAACCTGTATCTAAATATCAGAACAACTGGTCGATCAGCCGTTAGCTACCCGTTATATTTTGGTGAAGTACAGACACATTTGGAGAAAGCTGTTTCTTCTTTTACCAGTATTGAGTGACTTGTTCATTTGGGCCATTTTATTTCCTACCCTGTCAAGCTGGTGGTAGGAGAGTGATTCCATCGGTGGCCGTGGGTGTTAATTCCCCTGCAGCACTGGATTAAGCTGGGGTGGCTGCCCTGGAAGCTACCAGTCTTGGCTTCCCTCGGATCTTTCCAGCTACAAAGTGGTGATTGAATAAGCTATAGAGAGACCCTTGAACCAGCACTGGTCACACTTTCTGGCTGTTGAATTAAACCAAAATAGATACCATAGACTCCTCAGTGTCATATTAGCATCATCAGCAATTACCACAGAGCTGGGCATCACAGTTAGGGAAATATCAAAGCAAGAAAGGAATAAGTGAATATTACCATAGATTTTCTTCTTGGCAAGTAAACAAATGTACACACATGCTTGCCATACTTGCCATTGCGAAGATTCAAGCAGTGGTAATGATCAGAAGAGTGGAATATAAAATAGCGGTGTTATGGATAACTTAAAAGGTTTTAATTGTCTAAACAAATAACTTTAAATTACTCTTCTATGTCCAGTAGCTTAAGGAAAAGAAGTGTAAAGTTTTATTTACCTTTTTGATGGTAGTATGAAATATCTCCTAAATCAGAGGAGCTAACCTCAGGATAAGGCTTGTCTGTGCAAGAGCTGCAGAAAACTTTTGCCAGGGGTTATGTGATTAAGGAGGCATTTTCCAGTTCTGAGTGAATCTGAGGTATTTTCATAACATTAGCATCTATAGCATGTTGGCTGTGCAAGGAATTTATGACCAGCCCTTACTGCCTGCCCTACCACTCCCTGATCATGTAGCCAGAAACTCTCCCAGTTAACTCCGACTGATAGGGTTTTTGGCTTTTGAACTACTTGCATATCTCGTTGAGCATTTCTAGTAGAGCCAATTCTATAGCTTACCATGATCGCATCTTTAGACAAATGCATTGTGGGCACAGAGCTATCGTCTGCGGCATCAAGTTTACGGCTTTCCTGTAGGGTGTAAACATGTGGCTGGATGAAGAGTTTTAACCTCTCAAGCCCTCCAACAAATATTAAATTGCTAACTATTCTTCCATAATGCTGCGATGTTGACTGAAATTTGACCCTGGTGCTTGCTGAAATGATTTTGAAAATCTGAGTGAGAAGGTTAAATAGTGCTGTCAAATTTCCAAATGTCTGTTGCAGAAATCTTTCACTGAGTATCTGTGGGTTGAGCTCTAAAATGCTTAAAGTAATCCTCTTTTTTTTCTTCATTATTATATGATATTATCTAAAGCTTGGGATTTAGTGCAGATAAAGAAATTAACTTGGGGTTTGCCTTTTTTCTGTGCCACCTAACCTTACCATTTATGGCTGTTTTTTTCTTTTTCACTTGTTGGAGGAGGAATCCAATGAAATGCTGATCCTTAAGTACAAACCAGACCTCTAGGTTTCTTTAATTTCTGTTCAAGATCATTGTAATTACTTGATTATTTTCACAGCTGTATCTGAGTAAGAAAAAAAGTGCTGTAATTGGCAGCTTTTACAAGTTCACAACTCAATAACCTGATGCTGGAACTCTTCCACCTGCAAAAGCCTCATTAATTGCTGTAGGAGTTTCAGCAGCTAAGAAACCTGGGTTTCAAATTATTTCTCTTTTGACATGTAGCCTTCAAACTACAGAATCTCTGCAGTAACAAAATACACAGGACCTTTAGGCTGAGGGAGCCTACTGGTTATTGGGACGAGTGGCTTTCAAGTGGATCTGTTAGGAAGGCTCTTTACCCAATTCATTAATTACATTCATAAGTCCAAACCATTTTTATTTGATTTTTTTTTGTAAAATCTAGGACTTAATTTCCTGAATGCTCTTACTAATTCTTATTTATTTTGGCCTTAGGTTGCATTGTATAATTAGTTTTTATTTAAGAGATGAATCACATGTTGCAAGAAATAGTACTAAATTATAATAAGACTGAGTCTTTAAAGATGCCATACTCCAGTCATAACTTCCAATTTATTTTTGTTATTTTAAGGCAACATTACTGCCTGTCTCTAAGGGTTATTGGAAGCTCAAAAGTTTACTTGATTTCTTTTTTCCTTAATTTCAGGGCTTTTTCCGCAGGAGTATCCAGAAGAACATGGTTTACACATGTCACAGAGATAAAAACTGTGTTATCAATAAAGTTACCAGAAATCGCTGCCAGTACTGCAGACTACAGAAGTGCTTTGAAGTGGGAATGTCCAAAGAATGTAAGTTGTCTTCAGAAACAATTTATTGTTTGTCATATCCCATGTATATGTGGCAGTCCTAAGGGAAAAAATTATTATGCAATTACGTAATTGAAGCCAGTATCTACATTCATAGGTCAAGAAAGGAGTATGAATTTGGTACACAACTTCAGACCTGTACTTTATAAACTTCTAAGTCCTTAACTTTGCAGCCTAAATGCAATCAGTTAAGACCTTTTAGTGCAACACACTGCTTGTTGTGAGTGCAAGAATGCCAAGTGGGTAGTTTTGCCAGGTTTTCTGAAAGAACAAACCCACGGGTACTTGCTTTAAGATTGGATCTTATCTCCCATCTGCTCTAGAAATGGCTTTCTGTGACAAGGGTGTAAGGGGATAAGTAGTGGCTTCTTAAGCTTGGTTTCAGTCCTTCCTCTGCCCGGCAGACCGGCTTGAGGCTTTGCTGGGCTTGGGGTCAGCCTAGGCTGTCACTTCACAAGGGCTTCCCACTGCAGCAGCCAGCAGCCTGCTTCAGCCCTACACCTTCTCTCTCACACCAGTGCAGCTGCTTGTGCCAGAGGGCCCCCTTTTAGCGGTAGCACCAATCTGTGCCATTTTACAGAACTGATGGTATAATGGCCCCAAGCCTTCTGTTTTTGCTGCCTGGACCCTCGCTGAAAGGTGAAAGGAGCCGGCAAATCCTCTTCTAAACCTGCAGAGCCAGTAAACCTGACTATGCAAAAGTACTGCCAAGCATACCAAAAACCTGAGGGATTTTCCTCTCCTTTCTTT